>NC_090835.1:76899644-77209366 GCF_028021215.1 Eschrichtius robustus
TGGGCCAAGAAGTCAGGCTGGAGCCTGACGAGAGACTCCTCTCCTCTCCCTGATCACTGGGCTCCGAGCCGAGGCAGCCTGGGGTAGGCAGAGCCCAGTGACAGCTCCTGGCGGGTCCAGATGCTCACAGCTAGAGAAAGTGAACACCGACCTGGGAGCAGGGGAAGGAGAAGTGGGGTGCAGGCAGCAACCACAGAGGAGCAGAGACAGCCAGGGGAGGATGGGCAGAGGCTGCTGGAGTCTGAGAGACCCCCAGAGGTGCAACTGAGGCCTGCCTCTCCCGAGCAGAGCACCAGAACCCCACGCAGACAGCCCAGCTCCAGAATCCCCGCAAGGGGGACATGAAGAAAAAGCAAGTCCATCCCTCTCCCTGTGCCAGAGAGGCAGTGGTTAAGAGCCAGGCTGTCTGGGTTCAATCCCCAGCCCTGCCAGTCACTAGCCTGTGTGACTGTGGGCAGCTTCTTTAATCCCTCTGTGCCTCAGCTTCCCCATCTGTAAAATGGGAGAATATTTTCTCAAGACTTAGTGGACTAGTTAATGGACTCAGAACAGAGCTGATACACAATGCTGTGTGTTTGATCTAGGTTATTATTTTTAAGGCAAGAGGCCCTGTGTGGGGGAGATTCTCACCCTTCCCTGTCACCAGCAGCAGCAGCCTTGGGGGAGCTTCTCTTTGCATACCCATTATTCCCCACCTCCGAATCCCCTCCCTCACCCCACCAGGATCCCCAGGTGGTGAAAGGAACAAGCGGCTCCAACCCTGCCCAGAAAGTGAATGAGCCAGCTGCATTCCAAACACAGCCTGGATAACTAACAAGAATGAACACTGTTTATTGGGCACCTGCTATGTGCCAGGCCCAATGCTGGTGCTTTATCTGCACTTGCCCATTTAGTCCTTAAGGGGGATATCGCCGTCCCGCTATACAGATGAGAAAGCCAAGACCTCAAGAATCAGTGTCCAAAGTCACCCAGAGAGCAAGACTTCCGACCTCCAGAATCTGAGCTCTTTCCTCAAAAGCAGAGTGTGCTTCTTGGCCATTGGTGTCACAAAGGCTGAAGGACTTTTTGAAATGCAGAGTCCTCAATCCTTCCAGACCTAAAGAATCAGAGGCTCTGTGAGTAGGACCCAAGAGTCTATATTTAAATACAGTAGCTGCCCCTGGCTTTGGACCTCCTCCCACCCGGTGCAGCCCCCCATCTCAGACAACAGGGACCCCCGCAGAAGGAAAAAGGAGATGGAGCCCAGTCAACGTGCACTGGTTAATTCTGGAGGGATGGAAGCATCCCTGCCTCTGGGCCCCCTTTTATTCATAGCCTCCTTCACTCTCTCTCTCTCCTGGAACTGGGGCCCAGACAGGCAGAGTCAGGCAAAAGAGGGCAAAAAAAACATGTCTCCAACGTGTCTTACAGTGGGAGGTCCAAAGCATGGGGCAAGAGGAGCAGCAGGGTCAAAAGGGCCACCTCCTCCATCCACTGCAATGGTGCAAGTGGAATGCAGAGGGACTGACACCCTGGGCAGTGCCAGGGGGCCCTTCAGCTGAGGGTGGAGGACCAGATTCTCTTAGACGGCCCCTCTGCCTGAAGCACAAGGGGAACCCTCTCCCCACTCCGACATCTCCCCCAAACACCTCCAGATGAGATGCGAGTGCTGCCCCAGGCTCCCTGTGCTGCGGGGGCAGCAGACACTGGTCTTCAGTAAGGAGTGGAGAGGGATCAGCACACATCACATCACGCTTGGCACGGCCCCCATTGGTGGGCACCGTGCCACCGTGTTGGCCAGCCATCTCCCTGCAGAACACTTTCCAGCAGGGGAGGGCTGCCAGGGGGATCTGCGCCCACCAGGAGTGGCCCAGACCCCCAGAAGCCCCCCAACCACCATCCCCTCACCCCCAGGCCCTGCCCTCCCTGGATCCAGTTCATAATTCTTTTTTATTTGTGTGACCATTTGCTTTCAGTCTCTCTTCCAGGCTCTGAGAGAGCAGGACTGAGTCCATGGGGTTCACCAGTGTACCCTGAGCACCTGGCACATTCGTCAAAAGAACGAATGAATGAATGACTTGAATGAAATCTCCACATTCCTGTCCACACCCTTGCTCCTAGCACAGAAACTGTAGGTGCCCAGACTTGGCAGGATGGAGCCCATCTTGCCAGAGGTAGGAGGGGAGCCGGGGGTGGGGTGGGGGTGGGGGGAGGGCGGGGTTCCAGTCTCACATCTGCTCTTCCTGTTCATCACTTATTTCCGGTGGGAAGTCCCAGAGGCCAGAGGTCATGTCTGGGTCTCAGGGCTATCCCCAGCACATCCCTATGGGAGCCGCGCGTGGCCTGCCCCACAGTCACAGCTGCCAGCTGTGACTCATGGCCATGAGCCTTTCCTCTTGGCCAGAGATTGGGGAGCAGATATTACAGTAACATTACTAACTGCATGTGGTGGCTGTGACCATGCTTACGCTCAGAGCACCTCCCCCTACCCCGAGGGCAGAGCAGTGACCTCACCCTCGGGGGCCAGCAGCAAGCAAGGACAGTCCTTCCCAGAGGCAGCGGGATGGGCTGGATGGCCCTGGTCTGCTTGAGAAGCCCGGAGTCTGGCCCCTTCCCCTCAGAGTTGGTTGCACACCCTCCCTCTCCCCCACCAAAGCAGCCCAGTTGGGGTAGGGGCTCAGCCAAGGTGGGCAGGAGCGGGAGAGGGGAAGTGGCAGAGCCTGCCCCATCCCTGCCCTTCCTCACTGCTGGCTCCGGGACGCTCGTGCCGGGGAAAATGGCATCTGAGGATGTGGCTGCAGTGGCCAGCTCCTGGAGCCAGCAGAAATCCCCAAGCCCGTCAGTAGACCCTGTTCAGACGCGTCGGCTGACCGTGGCATTGAGCAAGTACTGAGGAGACACCTGCGGACTGATGTCACGCCCCGCCTGCCCTCTCCTCCCAGACAAGCACTCCTGGAGCCCAGACCATTCCAGTTCCTCCTGTCAGACCCTAAGAGACCCAAGGGCATCCACTCCTCCAGGGAAGGCTCTGTGGGAAAGAAAGGAACGCACAGGAACTGGGCTCAAAGCCCAGCTGAGTGCTCTTAGGGAAGTTACCCAACCTCTCTGGGCCTCAATTTCCCCAACTGTAAAGTGGGACTAAGATGAACTGCCTTCCGGGTGGCCATGAGAATAAGTGAGTGCCCTGGCCTGGCAGTGGATAGACAGCGGCCCACAGCAGCCAGTGCTGGGGTTGCATTGCCGCCCTTAACAGCTCCAGGCAGGAAATGCCAAGTATCAGGAAGAACTGAGGCTTCAGATAAGGGAGGGGAGCAGGGCTGTCTGAGGAAGGGAGTTGGTAAAGCCCCACCCACACTCTGCCAGTTGCAGACTAAAGGTAACAAGGGCCTAGTGGCAGACACAGTCTCCCAACCTCCATTCGTCCCTCCTTCCTCAGTTTTCAGCAAGACCCGCATGGGAATGACTCTATGGTCCCCAGCTTCCCTTGGGCCAGAGGTGGCTGGAGGACTGAGTTGTGGCCAGTGGGATAGAAACAGTGTGTGATTTCTGGGAAGTTTCCTTAAAGGGAAGAGTCAGGCTTTCTTCCTCCTTCCCTCTGGCTGGAGCTCCAGTGGCTGAAGTGACCTTGGAAATGGAAATGACACCCAGCAGATCAATAAGCTAGAAGGGGCCTGGATCCATGACAGCACATGGTTGTTGAACCCACCTTCGAGTACAGGAGCAAAAAATGCACGACTGGCTTCTCAAACTTAACTCTAATAGGCCCTTCCTCTGGTGGAATCACCTCAAGACTCATGTGTGCCTGGGGCGGGTGGGACAGATGGTGTGCCTGGGAGAGAGGAGTTGCCCGGGATGTGACATCCCCTCAAGGAGCACTTCCTTCTGCACGAGCTGCACGGCCAGGAGGAGCCCTGTTGGGAGGACCTATCTCCAAGAGGAGCTGGGGATAGATGGGTGGGTGGATAAAAAAAAAAAGGAAGGAAGCAAAGAAGGAAGGAAGGAAAGAATCAGGTAAGTGGGTGAGCTGGGGAGAGATATCCAGAAAGAGGGAAATACCCTGGGAAGATGTTTCAGGTGACAGATAGCCAGGCTTGGGATGCGGGGAGAGGAGGATGGCCAGCCTGACCCACTGTTTGTGCCAGATTCTCTGTTTTCCCATCTGTGCTTCGGGAATGGGTCTTACCACCTCACTACTCAAGGGCAACGAGCAGTGATTTTTTTTTTTTTTAAGACCACAGCATCAGTGTGGCATTGTGCCAGTACAGCCCCCAGCCTGGAGCCCCTCTCTGTACTGGGATTCCCCCCGCATTGGAGCCCACCTCATCCAGGTGTCACGAGGATTCACGGAGCTGACTCCGCAGTGTGCCTCTCACAGCGCCTGGCGCAATGCAACGCACAAGAAACCCTAGGAGCTCGTTACTGCCGCGCTCCTGAAATCCTACCCTGGGGTGTGAGGAACAGAGTTGCCACCAGGTGACCTGTGGTGTGAGTCTAGGGAGAGACCTGGCTGGGCTCCTCATCCCAGAGCAACAGCCCCAGCCCTGAAGATCAAGGACCGTAAATGCCCTGGGAGAGCCACCCTCCCTCCCCATCAGGACCCCGAGGACGCAGGCGGGGATGGGAGTAGTGGGGAGACCTGGCAGGGTGGGGATGGCTAGGGCATAGCCTGCTGTCCCACTGCAGTGAGACCAGAGCCTCGGCAGGTCCATGTTTGGTCACAGGAAGCAGGCGAGAGGCCACGCAGGGCAACAGAGGCCATGAGGAGGGTGAACACAGGCCTGAGCAGAAGGGGAAAGGCATTGGCTTGTCCTGCCTGGGGAGGGGAAGCCTTGGGGTCCACCTCAATGCCAGCTTCTGCAGCTCCATGAGCTATTGCACAGGGATGCCCTTCCTAAAACTCCCCAGAAAAACCCTGGGGGTTATAATATGAGGGAGACCGCTACTCAGGGTACGAAGGGACTTTACCAGGGGAACTGAGGGCTGTCATATCTCCTTGGAGCAGCAAACAAGAAAAAAATGATCTTACCTAAAAGTCACCGTGACTCCAGGTGGCCTAAGGGAGAACTGTGACTGCCCACGAGATGAGCCCTGATGCAGAGGGAGCTCTGGACAGTCAGGAATGAAAGGGTCCCGCACCCTAAGCGGAACCTCCAGCCAGCATCTGAGCCTCCCGGCCTCCACTCCCACCTCCACAGAACCACACAAGGTAATGATTTGGGGATCACTGGGTTTGGGAATCATACAGGGGTGAGTTTGAAGCCACCTTGGACAAAGTTACTTAATTGCTGTGCCTTTGTTTCTTCTTCAGTTTAAAAAATTTTTAAAAATAAAAAATAAAAACAACAACAACAACAACAACAGAGCTGGGCTCAGAGGGCCACTGGGAGGATTAATTAAGTGGGTGCCAGATGAGGGCCAGGGACCCATAAGTATTCACTAGTGGGCCGCTGCTATTTTTCTCCTGTCTGGGCAGAGATCGGGCTGAAAGTGTCCCTTGGAGTCCTTTTCAAGTCTAGAATTCCTTGATTCCACAATCCTGTGGTTCCCGATTCTGACTCTGGGATCTGAGGACTAAGAATGACACATCTGCACAGCTCTGCCTCTTGCAGCCCCAGCCCAGAACCTGACAGTCCAGCCTGCAGCCCGCATCATTTT
Organism: Eschrichtius robustus; assembly: GCF_028021215.1. NCBI lineage: Eukaryota > Metazoa > Chordata > Mammalia > Artiodactyla > Eschrichtiidae > Eschrichtius > Eschrichtius robustus. The sequence goes on from NC_090835.1 coordinate 76,905,279, forward strand.
ACTTCCACAAGTGGGCTTCACCCTGCCCATCATGTGCCCCCAGCCTCATGGCAGTCCTGTGACAGCCCCAGGGCCCCAGGTGGCCCTGCCAGTTATCTCTGACCCCCTGCACTGTGCCCTCACCTGGAGTCGGGGCAGCACGAGCCCCTCTGGCTGACTTCCTCACACCTATGGTCCCCTGACAATGTCACATGCTGTGGAAGTTGGCAGGCCCAGAGGGGCCACAGATGCCAACATAAACACCATTCCTATGGAAGGAGAAGAGCCTGTGGGGGTTATTTTTAACCTGTTGATCAGAAGCCACAGCTCTGGCCCTGGGAGGCCCGGGGCTGCGGGCTCTCAGGGGGAAGTGCGTGGCCAGGCCTCACCTCAATGACCCTCAAGGGCACTGGGCTGTGGGGACCCCAGCTCTCACCCCACTTTGATGGAGAAGGGGAGAGAGAGACGTAGAACAGGACATGCCCTATCTTGTGCACTGGTTTCACCTGGGGTTGAGCTCAGCCAGGAAGAGCAAGGGTATTGTAAATCACAGATTGGTGACCTGGAGATGGGGCCTCTCCCGTCCCCATCCTACAGGTAACTGAGACCTGAGAAAGGAGGCCCAAGGTCACACCACTGGTTAGCACCAGCTCTCTGCCCCCTTGTGCACCTGAAATCTGACATGGACATCTCAATAACTCTCCGAGGCTGCATCCAGGTGGTCACCTTGCCCTTCCCCCTGCCCAGTCTGTTCCACCCTGGTGGACCCAGCCCCTGACAACCCCCAGACGAAGTCCCCAGGCCCTGACTCACCCTGCAAGGACTTCCCAGGTGCCCAAGCAGTGCCCCCTGGAGTCCAGCCGCAGCAGTGGCCAGCGGGCAGTGCCATGGTGGCTGGAGGCCCAGGCGAGGACGTGCGGGCCAGGGCGTGCTTGCGTGGGGGAAGCAGGAGCAGAGCTTCTGCCAAGGGCCCGCTGCCGGCTGCTGGTGAGGCTGTGCTCACCAGAGGGGGGCAGCGGGCAGACAATGGACCCCACAGCCCAGTCTCCCGGCCTTGGCCCCTTGAAATGGGCAGGCGGCTGCCAGCTGAAGCAGCAGCCTCCGCTGGCCCCTTACGCAGCCCACGTCCTGCCTGCTGGGTGGCCTTTATCACCGGTACGTGCCAGGAGCCCACATGCCCACACTCTGCGGTGGGGAGAGGACTGGAAGCCCGGGATGGATGGAATCAGTGGGGAGTAAGGCTTTCTGCTCCCCCCTGCCCCCCAAAACTCCCAAGGAGGGGCCTGCACATGCCCAGAGAACCCCTTGGGGAATGTCCCACCCCCAGAGAGACTTAGCCCCATCTTGCCAAGTCCCAACTCTCAACCACTCTTCTTCTCTTGGACTGAGGGGGTTAGGGTGGGGGAGAAGGAAGAGGCCGACATCTTCATATGATTACTCTGGGTCAGCTCACAAATACCCATTATACCTCCATATAATAAGTACTATTACATTATACACATTTAATACATAGGGAAACAGAGGCACAGAGAGGTTGATAACTTACTCACAGCCACACAGCTGGAAGGGACAGTCAGGATTCAAACCATGCAAGCTGAGTCAAGAGCCGAACCACGTCCAACAGAACGCAGCAGGAGCAGGGATGGGACTGGGCAATGCTCAGCCTCCTACCCTGTGGGAATGAGGGCTTTGGGGTCTGACAGATATGGGCTCAAGGCCAGGAACTGTGTGCTCTAAGCCAAGTGAAGACCCTCTCTGGGCCAATGTTTCCCGGCCCGTAAAACAGGCACAGTGATGCAGTGATGAAGTACAGTGGCCTCACACAGAGAAGGTACTACTGCCTTCACCTAGCAGAGCTCTGAGTGTCCTTCCATCGAGTGATTAGAATGTCCTCTAGAATGTCTGGCCAGTTGAAGTGTGCCATCCCAGCCTCCCTGGGGCCAAACCCACAGAGTGGCTCCATTCCCTGGCACTCGGGCTCTGCTGCAAGCCACAAGCATGTCTAGCCAGGCAGCTCCAATGGCATGGCCAGCTCAGCCCGAGCACTGTCACGTAACCCTCCACAGCTATTGGGTTCTCCCTGTCTTCTCCCCAGGGAGACCGTGAGCACCTGCAGGGAGGCTGAGGGCAGAGGCCATGGCTCCCCCATCTGATCAGAGGGTCTGAAGGAAGACAGGAAAGGTGCTCCCTCAGACACAGACACCCCAAGTTGGTGCTCTCCGAGAGCAGAGGCTGAGCAAGCCATGCCATCCAGGCTACTGACCTGGGGAACGTGCATAGTCAGGCCCTGCTCCATTTCCAGTCCACCACCTAAGACCTGTCCCTCATCCTGAGGGTTGAGCATCTGCCCCTCAACCACCTGAGCAGGTCCCTCAACCTTTCCGTTTTCTCACTTGCCAAGTGGAGATTACTTTTCCTGTCTACATCCCAGGCTAGTGAAGATGAGATGAAGCCACGTGTGTGTGTGTGACACGCTCCCTCCTCATGATCTCTGCAGGTACATTAGGACTACAGTATGTGTGTGTGGGCAGGGTGGGGGCCGTCCTGACTGGGAGGACATGGGAGACAGGCATAGACGTCAGCGAAAGAGGGAAGCAGAGGGATTTCCCCACCGTGATGTGGGGCCTGAGGCTGCTCGGGCAGAGGAAGAAAGGCTGAAGGAGCTGAGTCACCAGCGATGCAGGAGATGCTGGGAATCTGCTGCCTTTCCAGCCACTGAGAGTGAAATGACCACAGGAGGGACCACAGGAGACACCGGGAAGCCAGGGAGGAAGGAGGGAGTGGCCAGAGAGGACAGGAAGGGAACTGCAGCTGACCTGAGTTCCAGGGACCCTGGAGGAAGCAGCCTGAGCTGGAGACTCAGCCCTGACCTCACAGGGACCCCAGGTTGATGGGGACACACAGGCCTGCCCTCAGGAAGCCCCAGTCTGATGGGGAGAGAGAGGAAGTCTGCCTTCAGGGAACTCCCTATCTGATGGGGAAGTTGTACTGACGTCTGCCCCCAGGAGTTACAGTGTGATGCGGAGACTCAGCCTCTGCTCTTAGGGAGCCCCAGCCCTGGGCGTCTATGTCTGAGGGAGCACCTTTCCTTCAGAGCCTCTAATCTGATGGGGCAAATGTGGCCTCTGCCCTCGGGGCGCTCTCTACCTTAAGCACTCAGGCTTAAGCGAAAGGTGTGCAGGCACAGGTGAATGCCCTGTGTGGAACCCCCAGGGGGACCACCCGCCTGATGGGGGGAGATAGCTCCTCACAGTAGAGAGAGAGGGTCCTCTGTCCACCCAGGGCTGGGGCATCTTCCCCAGAGGTGCTTCTGAGCACCCGGACCATAGAGGGTGGAGGGAAACAGAAGTGCCGCCACATCTGGTCTTGGGGTGGCTGGGCTCGCTGCCCTGCACAGCTGGCCCACATCTGGCTTCCAGACATCCACCTCTTGCTCGGTGATTCACTCCCACCCCATGTCTGCAGAAATGGGAGGATGTAGGCTTGGAGTTACACAGGCTCCTCCACACACGTGTGCGGCCCCAGCGCGCACAGAGAGGGCAGCGGGGTGGGGGGGTGCCCCTTCTTCTCCTACCTCTGGCTCTCTTGTCCCCTCTCACACAGCCACTGCTGTTGGGGCGAGGGGGATCCAGTCCACCCTGGAGTCACCATGACTCACTCTCCCCGCCCGGAACCCTCACACTCAGCTTCACAGGTTTCATGCAGGGACCATCAGCGGGCTTGGAGTCAGCAGGCAGGAGGCGGCAGAGTCAGCCCAGAGTTCCCGATCCCCTTCACACCCCCCCCGCCATGCCCTGACCAATCCTTCCTAGGAACGAAAAGCTCCAGGAGAGCAGAGGATCGGGCTGGGGAGGAAAAGTAACACGCCAGGGAGGAAGGAGGGAGCATAAGGCATTTCCCCGTCAAGTGGGACATTGATGGCAGGGCTGTGTCTCCCCTCAGACTTGGGCTCCCTGAGGGCAGGGCTTGGTCTCCCCTCAAACTGGGGCTCCCCGAGGGCAGGGCTGTGTCTCCCCTCAGAATGGGGTCCCTGAGGCAGGGCTGTGTCTTTCCCATCAAACTGGATCTTCTTTAGCTCTGTAACAGATGTCTCGTGCACCACCTACATCACTGGGGTTTTCAGACTGGTTGGAGGGTTGGAGGTGGGAGGGCGCATCTTCCCAACAGAGCCGCATCCTGAGGGAGGCCAATTATACTCACTGGCAGGGGCTCCCCCAGAGAGCAGCCTGCTCGCAGTTCACCCACTCACCTCTCTGGGTGGTCCCTCCCACTTTCTAGCCCCAGTCTCTCATGCTAAATCACCTGCTGGGCAGGGTAGACCCACAGGACATGTGCAGGACGTGGTGGGGGTCCAGCTGAGAAAGCTGGCGTTCTCTGGCATCACATCCAGCAGCCCTCAGCTGGAGGGGTCTGCAGGTCCAGTTCCCCCTAGATCTGCAGTTGAGCATGGGGAGGAGCAGACAAGCCAGTGGGCATCTGTGGCCTGGGGAGGCTGGACTAGGCAGGCTTTTACCTCCATGAGTTCAAATCAGCACAGGAAGTGGCTCTCAACTCCTATCAGCTCGTCCTTATCCTGCACGCTACCCCGAAAGATTAGAGGAGAGGCCTCCTAGCCCAGTGGGTCACTGCAAGGGGGCAGCCCTACCCTGGAGTGGATACTTTTGGTAGTGAAGGAAGCAGGAAATGGGCTGGACGGGCCTGGGAATCCCACCCCACACTCTTAATCACCGTTCTATACCAGGAATAGGGCTCTCCTCAGCCTTCTACCCCCACTCCTCCTCATCACCTCTTTACCTCCTACACCTCTTTCAGGGAAATGAACCACAAAGCCATGTAGCGCTAGGGCTGGTGAGGTCACACCAGAGGCAAAGACTTCTGGGTGGTGTTGGAGAGTCTGTACTCCCCACCGAGCACTGAGAATTGAGCATCACCATGGCTGGGAGCACCCTGAGCTAGCAACCCACTGTACAGAAGGGGAGACTGAGGCCTGTGACTTTGCAGAGCCAGAGTAGATCCAGCCCTGGAGTGAGCTGGCCAAACCTACGTCTGCCTGTGTCAGGGTGGCCCCTTCCCCAGTGGGACTGTGAGCTCCCTGAGATCAGGGACTGTCTCCAGCTTCCTGAAAAGGGCTTGCTAAATGAGGGCAGACTGAGTGCAGAGCCGGGTTGGCCCTGGGGGGTGGGGGATTCATGCAGGAAGCCTCAAATCAGGGTCCTCTCATCCGTGTCTCCTGTCCTAGAGAACACACAGGAAGCTCGGAAGATTCTCCAGATCCTCTCCCCCTCCCCTTTGCTTTGCACTGCCCCCTCAGCCTGACCAGGTTGGCTGCAGGGCCTCCCCATCTCTGGTCCCCTCCTGGACCACAAGTCCCCCTGCTTGGTTCCTGGCAGAGGCGGGCGAACAGGCAGGCCTGCATCCAGACCAGACTGGGCTACCTGCAGAAGTCCCCAGAGCCTGGTGCAGGAGCCGTCTCCCCCAAGCTGAGAGAAGGGCAGGCAGTAGCCCATGTGCTCCAGCCAGTTGGCCGTGCCTGGTCCAGCTTGGCCAGTGCCCCCCCCCACCCCCCACCCCCACCATCCCTCTTTCAAGTACAGTCCTTGCTCCAGCCAGATGCCTGAGCACAGACTTGTCCCGGAGAAATCCATGCCCTACCCTACCAGTTTCTGCTCATCCTGCCCTCTCTCCCTCCTCTCCCCACACAAGCCATCTTCCTGGGGCCACCGGGCTCACCACACTCTCTGCAGAGCTCTTACCCACGTGGAGAGCCAGCCCTTCCCCAGCCCAGGGAAGGGTCTCAGCAGAGGCAGCCGGGAAGGGGCCACGACTCAGCTTCCCCGTAACCTCGCATGTCTCTGTATTCCACCCAAACCACTCTCCTCTCTGTCCCTATTACCAGCCTATGCCATCCTTCAAGGGAGCAAGTTCGTTAGGTCTGTTTCCCATTGTGTGGGCGAGGATGTGGTCTCTCTCTTATCGGATGCCAAGACTTGCTGCAACCCGACCCTGCAGCAGAAGGAGTTGTCATCAAGCCCAACCCTCAAGTTCATACTCTGTAATCTGGAGAGAGGCTCTCCCAGAACCTGCCGGTTTCCATCCCTAGCCCTACTTTACACAACTTTTTGGTCAGGTAGCTCTTTTTTTAAAAAAAAAAAACATTTTTTTAATTGTGACAAAATAAATAGAACATAAAATTCACTATCTTAATCATTTTTAAGCGCACAGTTCAGTGGCATGAAGTAATTCACATTGCTGTGCAACCACCTCCATCCGTCTCCAGAAGTCTTTTCATCTTCCCCCAACCTCTGTACCCAACAAACAATGACTCCTCATTCTTCCCTCCCCCCAGCCCCTGGCAATCACCACTCCACTTTCTGTTTCTATGAATGTGGTACCTCATTAAAGTGGAGTCATACAGCATTTATCCTTTTGTGACAGGCTGATTTCACTTCGCATAATGTCCTCAAGGTTTGTCTGCATTGTAGTGTGTGTCAGAATTTCCTTCCTTTTTAAGACTGAATAATATCCCATGGTATGTATATATTGCATTTTGTTTCTCCATTTGGGTAGCTTGTTGATTTCTTTTAGAAAATCAAAGTAATATATTCTCAGGGTAAAAAAATCTGAGGATTTCACAAGCAGATAAAGTGCAAAGTAAAAGTTCACCTCAGCCCCACCTTGTTCTGCTCAGATTGAATCCCTGAGATTTCCAAAGCAGGGGGCAGATAGACTTATATCCATTTTTTACACAAATAGTGACATACTACTCACCAGTATTTCCCAAACATGACGTCAGAATCCTCTAGAGAGCATGTTAAAACAGACTGCTCGGGGGCTTCCCTGGTGGCGCAGTGGTTGAGAATCTGCCTGCCGATGCAGGGAACACGGGTTCGAGCCCTGGTCTGGGAAGATCCCACATGCCGCGGAGCAACTGGGCCCGTGAGCCACAACTACTGAGCCTGCGCGTCTGGAGCCTGTGCTCCGCAACAAGAGAGGCCGCGATAGTGAGAGGCCCGCGCACCCCGATGAAGAGTGGCCCCCCACTCGCCGCAACTAGAGAAAGCCCTCGCACAGAAACGAAGACCCAACACAGCCAAAAATAAATAAATAAATTAAAAAACAAAACAAAACAGACTGCTCGGCCCCAGCCCCAGGTTCCTGACCCACTTGTTCTGAGCTCCATCCCACCCTCCCCATCCCACCACCCCTGAGGTTCTGGGTCTCTAACAGGCTTCTCAAGATTCAGTGCTGCCCAAAGGTATACCCTTTGTGGACTAGTACCGTCAGAGCAGTCCTGCCACTTGCTTTCCCACTTAGTGAATATCAACCTATAAAGCTGGTCCTCGTTCTTTTTAATCACAGCATGCAACTCTGGTGTCTGGATGCCCCAGAACATAGCTAATCAGTGCCTTACTGATGGACTTGACGCTGCTTCCAGTTTTTTAGATTAGGAAATAAAACGGCAATGAATGCAGTTGTACATAGACTTTAGACACTTGCAACATTTGGGACAGTGTATCTGATAAATTCCTAGATATGGAGCCCCTGGGCCAACAGTTTGAGAATTAATTCTTTCCGGGTAATTGCCAACCCCCCTCTTGGGTGCAGTTGCCTTCCCACCAATTCCGAGAATGCCTGTGTCCACGAAGCGAGGGGACCCCGTCTCAGTTGCTGTCCATCATAAGGGGGAAAGAGAATCTTATCACTTCTTACTTTTGATTTCTTGTATTTTGACTGAGGGTAGGAATTTTCACCTATTTTATTAGCCATTAGTATTCCCTTCCTTGTTCATGCGTTTTGCCCCTTTTTCTATTTGCTTCTCTTTTCTTTATTGACTTGCATAAACTCACTTGTCATATAGAGTGAAAATATTTTTTCTCGTTTGTTATTTGCCTTTAGGCTTTAAGCTATTACATGTTTATGTAGCCAATTTTTAAAAATCTTTCCCTTTGTGACTCCTATATTTTGTGTCCTACTTTCCCCAATTCAAGAATACACATTTTAAAATTTTTGTTAGTGATTTAAATACTTGATCCATCTGGGACTTACTTCAGAATAAGGAATGAAGTGGAGAAGTGGCTTTTTTTTTTTTTTCTTGAACAGCTAGCCAGTTGTCCAATTTGATTGCATCTTTTCTCCCCTGATCTAAAATGTCACTTTACCATATATTCAATTTCCATTTGTTCATGGGTGTGTGTCTGGGCTCTGTTCTGTTGCTTTGATCTGACAGTCTGTGTGCCGGTACCCAGCTGTCTTATTACTGAAGATTTATACAACATTTTAGTAGCTCTAGTTGCCCCTTATAATGCCTCTTCTCCAGAATTTTCCAAACTCTTTTTGCATGTTTATTTTTCCAGATGAATTTTAATATAATTTGTCAAGTTCAGAAGATTCGTTGTTTTTCACATCTTCTAACAGATGTGATTTTCTGGTTTCTCAGCCCACAGCAGAATAGAGACAAGTTGAGAAGAGGTGGGGGGGTGGTCTGCCTGAGGCAGTGATGGTGGTAAGTGGCAGCTAATAGAGAGTTGCTGAAGTGATAAAGAACTATGAAAAGTAGTCATAAGAACTATGAAAAAACAGACATCAGGGAATGGGCCATTAGTGTGCGGTCAAAAAAGACCTTGGATTTTCACTGTATTACAACCAGGATCGTGAGGGACACTTGTAACCACAACTCTGAGTCATAAGGACTCACATGTTCTATAACGTCTGAATAAGAAGGCAGGAAAGTGTGTAATACCCACTAGTGACTTCCATCCAAAATATCTCTTTTTAAGGTCTCGGATATTAATGTCTGGAAAACTAATGTGAAATGGTTCATTCTTGGATGATGACAGAAGTATGACACGTTACTGGTTTCTCTATAGTTTTCGCAAAACCCACCTCCAAATTCCAAGGAATTCTGGGATTTGAATTCACTCTATCCGTGGAAATTCATCTGAGGGAAATGTTCCCAGCCTTTCAGCCAGTCCACACACAATTAAAAAAAAAAAAAAAAAATTTAGCTCTTACTGAGCATCTGCCTCCAATACGTGAAGCATGTTATATGCAGACTACATTTCAATCCTCAACAGCCCCACTAGGTGAAGGTTGTGCTCCCATTAGACAGGAAATTGAGGCTTGGAGAGGTCGTCTGGGCACATGCAACAAAGAACCCTCATCCACCTTCACCCCACATGCCACTAACCAGTCCCTTTCAACTCACTCCCCCCACCCCAACCAACAGGAGGTCCAACAGGCGATCAATCCAATTCAAACACCCCTTTGCAAGGCCCTGCACCTGCCTTGCCCAAGGCTCTCACAGCCAGGAGAGCCTCATCCCATGCCTCTGAGTGGTAGGGAAGGTGGAGTGAGGTGCCAACCTGGGCCATCTAGGGAAGGAAGGAGCAGCCTCCAAGCCACCCATTTACCAGCCCCCAGGATCAGGGGCTCAGAAAGTGGGGAGGGTGCCCCGGGGACTCAGAAGACACCTCCAAGATGAGTACTGTCTACCCCAGGCTGGCATGGCCTCTCCTGTCCCAGGAGACAGCTCTGTGTTCACCATACCACACCTTCGCCACTGGGCTGGGCAGAGCCCAGTCCTGTCCTGGACGTCCCAGGGAATGGGAGTTGTGCAGGTGACATACAGAGGGAGGAGGTGATAGGGAAAGGCACTCCCTTGGGAGCTCCCCATCCCAGCAGAGATAAAGGTCAAAGAACTCATTTGTTTTTCCTTGACAGCCACTTGTCTAGGGCTTCTAGGGGCCTACCCTGGATCCAGGTACAGAGAGGTCTCAGGGTGAGGGCCTCCAGGCTGAGAGCTCCTGAGGCAAAGGTGGGACTATAGGGTTGTGAATCTAAGTCCCCAAAGGACCAGAGTTTTCAGCCCTCTCTGACCCCCAGCCCAGGACCCAGCCGACTGTAGAGCAGTGACCCAGAGGATGAGGAGGGCGAGCGAATCAATTCATTTCAGCACCCTGTCACCATGAAGCGCCTACTGCGGGTGAAAGACCGCGCGATTCGGGTGGATGATGAAAAGGGGCCTGGGTAGAGGTGGGGTTCGCTGGAAGGTGGACAGAGTGCATGGGAGGCCCCAGAGCAGCGGGGACCCCACCGCCGAGCATCCCCAACCTCAGCGCAAAGAAGAGCCGCGCGCTCCGGGGCTCCGCGCGCGCGTTCGGGGCCGGCGCCGCACGCGCACGCGCACCCGCAGCCACTCCCCCGCCCGCGCGGCTCTGGCTCCCGCGCGCGCGCACTTGAGGCTTCCCTTGTGCGTCTCCTCCATTCGCTACGTGCAGAATGGTCCGTCGGCAGCAGCTGCAGCGCCGGGTGGGAGGGGGAGGAGGAGGGGAGGGGGAGGCGGTGCCCAGGTCTGGAGGAGGGGCCGCGGCGGGCCGGGCGGGGGAAAGCTGGGGGAGAGGGGCTTCAGGGGAGCCTGGGTGGGCGCAACGCTCCCTCCCTTCCCCCTCCCCCCTCGCCGTCGCTCCCTACTTCAAGGCCATTCCGGCCAGCCCCCTGTTCCCTGCCCGGACGTCCTGGAACCTAGCCGACCAAGAGGGATTTTCTCCGTGTTGTCCCCTCCCCAAAACCCAGAACCCAAACCCAAGAAAGAACCACTCCTGCTGTCCCCTCTCCCCTCTTCCCGTCCCAATCACATTCCCAGGCTTTTGTGTGAGATAACCCAACAGCAAGCCCTTTCCCACTCCGCCTTTCATGGATGGGGTCCCTAAGAAGTACTGTAGCCTCACTCTTCTCTCTCTTACCACCCACCTGGAGGAAGGGGAATGGACAGCATGGACACTAGAGCCTAGCTCCCAGAATTTCCACAAGGGGAAGCCCAGCACCTCACACGCGAACTCGGAAAGGATGGCGGAAAGGGCTGGTGGCCCAGAAGAGCAGGCTGCTGCCCAGGACCCTAAGTCCATGTCCAAAGGAACGAGTGTCAGGAGGGTCCCCCGCTAGACTGGCATGAATTCACCACAATACGGGGCTGTGTCCTATACACCTGTGTGTAAAGAGCTCCCCAGGAATGTAATGGTGAGAAGCCACCAAGGGGTGGACAGTATATTCCTTGAGGATCCCAAGCAGACCAGCTCCCCTTGCTGCCAGGAATCCAGATGTGGCCCAGATGTCCACAGCAGTCCCTCCCACAGGGTGGGACACCAGCTATTCTATGCAGCCCCTCCCAACTCTTCTCTCAGGGTCAGGGGAGGAGAGCTGGCGACCTCCAGTGCCCCTTCCCCATTCGGGCTACTGGGAGGAGGCAGCTCCCTCATCCTCTCCATCCTGCGCAGGCCACCTGGGTTCACCTCGAAGGCAGCCGCCTGGGTTTAAGCTGTGGTCTAACCTCTAGCCCTCTGCTGACAGGTTAAGTCTAGATCGCCAGGAAGGAAGGCGTCCTGGGTCAGTTTCAATTCACACAAACGAACCCATGAGCCTGGGCTTTGCACAGTGCCTGGATCCGGGGAAGCGGATTCGCTTCCTCCCTGATACCTCCGTCTTTTTGGAGGCGCCCTCTGCTGGCCACTGGGAAATGCAGGAAAAGAACAGAGTCTTGCAGATGCACTCATGGAGGGTCTGGAGAAGGGGACAGAAGTCAAAGAAGCAAATGAAAACCAGGAGCCAGCGAACAGTGGCGCTGGCATGGCCACAGATAAGGGAGGTATGCTGAAGCCTTCCTGAAGGTGGGGAATTTTGAGCCAGCTTTCCCTGGACAGAGAAGGGCAACCATGCTGGCAGATGGGGGTTCAGGACACCCCAGGGGCAGCCCTGCCTGTGTGCAGAGTCCTGCCCCTGCCCTGGATGGCTCACACCCCCGCTGACTCTGATGACTGCTGTGCCCTGCCAGGGGGCCCTCCCTCACTGTCAGCCTCTACTGGGGTGGTGGGCTGGGAGAAACAGCCAGGGCTGGAAGCCCCAAACCTTCTAGTCATGGCCTGGCTCCTCGGGGCTGGGAGAGAAGGTGACCCCAGAGAGAAGTCTACAGTTGACAAATCCACCCCACATACACAGGTCCTTGGCATGGCGGGGCTCAAGGTAGGGTACGGGCCTGAGTCACAGCCTGGTGTGGTACTGCCCAGTCTCAGGAAAGGCCAGCTTGCCAAGAGGTGAGACCCGGCTCAACAGCCCATCACCCTGCCTCTGGCCACTGGCCATCCTCCCCATCACGTCTCACACGTGGGGCCAGGGTGGTGCCAGGGAGGTGTCAGGGCGGTGCATGCCCTGCTAGCGCTGGGGCCTGTGCCTCAGGGCCATGGAGGGCAGGAGGAAAAGAAAGAAGGGGTTCTCACTGCAGCGGGAGGAGCTGGGTTAGAGAGACAAGGGACTGGATGGACCCCCAGGCGTCCAGAGCCTCTCCTGGCGTGTTGGGTGAGGGAGCAGCAGGTGCCACCAAGGACTGGCAGCTTCATGAACCTGCCCCACAAGTCCTCTGAGGAGGGTCGCCCTCAGGGCCTCAGCATCTGCACAGGGCTTCACGACGGTCTTACCTCCAAAGGCATCCCAGGCTCCCAGCCTTCCGAGGCCCCACAGGGGGCCCAATCCCCAGACCCCAAGGAAGGTAGGGGCCCTGGCGGCCCAGACCACTCCCCAGAAGTAAACGGCACTGTGGGCTTCCCCTCCCCCACCCCGCCCAGCTCTACTCACTGATTCATTGATTCCACCTTATTGGCCAGGCTCCCTTCCAGACCAGCCAGAGTGAAGAGGACTCCCAGGGTGGGGATTGAGGCCCAGGAGGGAACAGAAAGCATGGCGATTTAATTAGAGGTAATTGGTTAATTTACTCTGAAAGCAATGGGGTGGGGGGAGGGGAGGGGATAGAGTCTGTGGCCTAATAGGGCTCAGACTCTCAAACTGGTCTCTTTCCGGACCAGAGCTGACCTAAGCAAACTCACCCGCCCAGGACACCCACTCTTTGGCCAGGTCAGAGCAAGGCCCAGAGCAGACTGGGGTGGTCCTGCAGAAAAAAAACCAGGTGCCCTGGGGTGGTGGGAACAGGCCTGTTGAGGTTAGAAAGGTGGGAACTGGCATGAAGAGGACTGGGGAGGTGAAGGGAGTTCTGGGATGGGAACTGGTCCGTCTTCCCTCCTCTCACTATACATTATACATCCAGCCTTCCCAAGGTCATTGCCCCAACCCCACCGCCACCCCCGCCAAGTTAGGGGCCCACCCCCTCCTGTGGTCAGTGACCTCCCAGGGCTGCCCATCCTAAGGGAACAGGGCCTGAAAGCTATCTTCACCCCCTCCTGCTTCTGGAAACCATTCCAATAACCAAGGAAAGGGACGCCAGCGGGGAGACCCCTGCCGGGCCCCAGGAGGCGTGTCTCGGCCCGACGCGTCGCCGCCGGCGGCGCGGTGGGGACTCTGGCCGGCAGCCTCCCGCGCCCGGTCCGAAGCAGCTGACCCGCTGGCGGCGGGCCAGGTCGCGGCGGGGCCGGGAGGGAGCAACGTGCGGCGCGGCATGTCGCGGGCGCAGCGGCAGGGAAACGTGGGGGGCGGGGCGGCGCGCCGCCCCCGCCCCCGCCCCACGCTGACCCATTCATAAAACCCGCAGGCGCTGCCCGGACCTGGCAGCCTCTGTTCCTAATTGCAAATTCATTAAGGAGTTTGCATCTTATTTGCATGGAAATCATTTCCTGGCCCTAAACAGAGAACGCCCCCCTTCCTTTGGCCCCCTCTGCCCTGCTCTACCCATCCGCAGTCTGGGAGAGGAGAGGGGGCATAGCTCTGCCCCGAGCCCCCTCCCTTGCCGCATCCCCCATCCCCTTGTTGAGGAGTGGGGGAGGGCGGTTAGCAGAGCACCCACCTAGCTGGGAGCCGTGCCTGTGCCCCAGGTGAGCCGGCCCTGCCCCAGTGGGTCCAAGTGAGGGGAGGTGCCCGCCAAGTCATTTGCCCCCCGGCCTGGCCAGGCCCAGGGAAGGGAGGAGGCGGGTGGCGGGCAGCCGCAGCAGCTGGTTGTACCTGGCAGGAGTAGGGCTGGTAGGTGAGGCTGTTCGTGCCCAGCCTCACGTACTTGCCCAGCCACAGGCTGTGCCCCCACTCCCACCCCCACACCCCTCACCCCACAGAACAAGCACCCAGTGACTGCGGAAACAGACACCCAGTCACAGCACACAAAGGCACCCACACTGGGCCAGCCACCATGGCTGCCGCCCTGGCAGCCACCCTGGGGGGCAGCCAGATGTCTTCACAAGCCATGTGGTCCTTTCCAGCACCCAGACAGGGTTGGGGGAAAGGGGGCTTCTCTCAAGACTTCTCTGAGTAAGGGGGGGCTCACTTCTGTACCCCAGATGCAGCCTCTTGCCCCTCCTCTCCTTCAACTCCTATTCATGGAGGCCCCCAAGTGCTGGTCCTGCAGGAGGACCTGCCCAGGCAAGGATGACACAGGGGCCTCCAACCCAGGAAGGGCAGCGGAGGATGAAGCCCCTGAGGAAGGGGCACCTAAGTCGTCCCCCGCCGGACTCTGTCCCTCCTGTCCCAAGTGTGTGTGTTGGAAGGAGTGCTCCCAACTCGGGGCGGGGGCGCGATGTTTTAAACTGTTGGAAACAGAACAGAACTACCTGAAGGACATGAAATCAGATAACTACCTAGGACACAATGTGCTGGTTCTATATGTCCCGGGGCAGTGTAAAAAGTAATCACAAAACTTTCAGCATCAGGGTCTAAAATCAAAACCTACTTCTTCTCCAGGTCATCGGAGTCCCTCCCTGACATGGCCCTGCTTGTGCTTCCTGTCTGCCCACTCTCCCGCCCTGCTGTCCCTGAAGTTTCTCCCTTCCATTGCTAGGGCATGAAGGGGTGGGCAAGGATGTTCCAGAACACTGACCATACTTCCATCCTGAGCTGGGTTGGACTGACTCTACCCTCCTATTTCCTGGAGCAGTTGGGTCTAAAGTGCCGTTGGCGGGGGGTGGAGGGGTTAACAGAGATGCAGGAGGAAAATATTAGGACATCTATTTTTTTTAATCTCATCTTTTTTCATTCAGTGTGAGTGTGTTTTACAAGGTAAACAGTATGAAAACATGCTTATATTACAGGTGCACGCTCAGCAATTGTTTTATTGCTAGGGGGCATGATCAAAAAACTTTGGATCTAGGCTTAAGGTGGGGGGTTGCAGGTGAGGGATGGCCTGTCTTATCCGTCTTAGTACCTGACCTGAGGAGTGGTCAGCTCAGAGCCCAGCAGGGGGAAGGAACAGGGTATTGGATGAACAAAGTCTGCCTGTAGATAGAATTGACAGGTGAGGAAACTGAAATAACACTGGGGTGGGAAGTTTGCTCCAAGGAGCACATGTGCAGGTAGTGAGAGCCTCTCGTTGCTGTTGTATCTGCAGCCTGCCCATGCCCACACCCATCATGCACCCAAACCCCACTTCCACCCACTCCAGTGAGCACAGCTACCTCCCCAGCACACTGGCAGCAGGCCTGTCTGAGCTCCTTGCTAGCTCCTGATTACCAGAGCCAGGCAGGGTTGCCACCTGCCACATCCTCTCCCAGCCTGATGGGAAGCCCATTACAGGTTTCCTGTCCTCTGAGTAACCCGGTATAGGAGAAAATTTAGGCTGTAGACAGGCCTCAATCTTGTCCAGCTAGGTGACCTCAGCCCAACACATAATCAGTATGAGCCTCAGTTTCCTCATCTGTAACATGGGACTAATGATCTTACTATACCAGGTTGTTGTGAATACTGAGTGGCCTATGTGCACAGGGTCTGGCACAGAGTAGGTGTTCAGTAAGATTCTTACCCCCCCTTGCTTCCCCCCCGCACCCATCCCCCAACCCCCCCACTCCCGTGTGCAGCAGGTGCCCCATAAAGAACCTGTTGACCTGTGATTTGCCATCAGCATGGGAAGGAGAATTCTGAAGGCGGACAATTGAACCTTTGCAGATCACCTTCCTGAGGAAATTAACAGCCACCGCAGCAGCCTCGGGCCCTCTCCAAGTTCACCTACTCCCCGGAAGGGCATCTTCCTCTTCTCCACCCAGCTCCTTTCCCTCCTTCTGCACTGCCTTCACTTCAAGCATGAGCTGAGGGTGACACCTGGTGGCCATTTCTATATCTGCAGGACCCAGACCAGTGACACCTCCTAACAGGAGGTCCGAGGGTGAGGGAGCCATTCTTTCCAGCACCTTCCCTGCACCTCCCAACTCCCTCTCAGGGCCCAGGGAACCTCCAGGATGGCCACCACCCCACTCCACCTGAGAGTAGCTGGAGTTCTGAGGGTTGCACCTGCCTGATGGATGAGATGATGGAGGCCTCTGGCCAGACACTGGCCCCAGGCAGAAGGCAGAAGGACAATGGCTACCCTTCCCCCGCAGTGCTGCTGGGACCTTATAAGCATCATCTCCTTCTATTCTTATCACTAGGGCCTATTATCACCAGGCACAGCAAGGTTAAGCAACTTGTTCAGGGTCACACAGCTCCTAAGTGCCCAAATGATTAAATGAATGGGACACCCGGCAAGCCTCCAGTGGATGGAGGAGGCTGAGAGGAAGTGGCCTGCCATGGGGTTAGAAGCCCCAAGTTCCAACCCAGTCCTGCCCAACTAGTGAAGTTACCTCCCTCAAGGGCTTTCTGCTGGCAGATCAGTCTCCTTGACAGCACCATGGGGCATCAGATAGAGCAGTGATTCTCAAACTGGCTGGACATGAGAATCACCTGGGGAGAATTTTTTAAATGCAGATGCTTGCCCCAGCCCTGGCTGATGAAATCAAAATCAGTAGGTGTGGAACTGAAGTATGGTATTTTTAAAAATCTAGGTGATTCTACATGAAGCCAGGGTTGAGAATGGGGCCCCTGGGAGTTCCTCATCTCTAGACTTCACTGCCCTCTAAAGATCAGCTCCCCAGGGCTCCCCGCTGCCCTGAGGGCTCTCCAGAGAAACCAGCCCTCCCTCCCCAGCATTCCCTGGACATCTTAACTTGTCCGCGCAGACCCCCAGCACAAGCTGCCTCCCCATCCCCCAGACCCCAGGGAGAATTCGGGCCCTTCCCAGAGGGGGCCCAGCAGGCATGAGCCTCCTCAGTCTCTGACCCCAGGCCTGGCCTCTGGGGTGGGGGCAGGGAAGGCCATGGGGAGCTTAACCCCAACAGGATGAAGGCGCCATAATTAGGATCAGGCGGTTGGCTCAGCCTTCGGAAATCCCCAGCTTAGTAGGGATGGAGGGGCTTCAGCCTGGGAGGGGGTACAGGGCAGAAGTGAGGGGGCAGGGGAGCACAGGCACACGGAGATCCCAGGGCCCCTAGCCCCTAGCCACCTCCCGAGAGGGCCCACTAGAAGCTCAACATAGTTCACCCCACACTGGGGCTGCTGACCCCCCGTCGGGGGGAGGGAAGGACTGACCAGCCCCCCAACCCCAGAGGCCCTGCTGCTCCTCCAGACTGGTTTGTGCCGGGATCATCCCCCTTCCCCGGCCTTTGGCAGAAGGAGGGCACCGATGGGAAAGGGCTACATGAGCGTTCCCAGGGCAACGCAGACTTCTCTCCAGCCTGTAATCTTCAGGCCTTGAGTGAGGGATCACTTTCCTCTGTGGAATTTAACACCGAGGGGACAAAATGCGGCAGAGGGGACAAAATGCGGCCAGGGCCAGGCCCCAAAAAAGCCCTCCAGGAACTGGCAGCTGCAAAGAGAGGAGGGATCACCCCCACCCCTAGCTCACCCCAGGGTGCAAGGTCTTGGGCTGGGCTCTAGCTCCTAGCAGACCCCCACCCAGAGCTCTCACAATGGGGGGCCTGGGTAGTCACCTTTGCTAACCACTCATTTGCAGGGGAGGAAACAGGTTCTGAGAGATTAGAACCAGCTAAGGTCATGCAGCGTCAGAAGCACACGTAGAAGCCCCAGCTTCCCAAGAGACTGCCCAGGTGGGCCAGCAAAGACTGAAACCTGCAGGCTCAGGAGTTCCCACGCTCACCTGGGCCGGAGTCCCTCTGCCTCCACAGCTGGGCACCCCTCCCTCCTGCCCTCCAGGGTCATAGTCTGGGCATGGCAAGCAGAGGGCAGGCGCATGCCAGTTACCGCAAGCCTGTGATGGCTGGGACCGAGGGCCAGCCCGGTGGCTCTCTCATTGAGATTCAACACTGATTCCTCCAAAAAGCCTTCCAGGCTGATCCACAAAGGGCCAGAAGTCCCCCTGCCCACACCCAGCCGTGACCTCCCGAAGGATGTCCTCCCCTCCCCAGCCCCACCCCTGGCCCATCATGTAGGTCCTGCCTGGGCCTCAGTTCTGCTCACTGTGGGCTTTCCTTGACCCAGGAAACCCTGAGGGCAGGACCGTGTAGGCACAGAAAGTACTGTGACCAGCACAGCACCAGCTGCAGAGAGGCTTTGGAGTGAGAGGCTCTTGGAAAAAGAGCAGAAGTTGGCTCAGGTCATAGAACCTGGAAAGAACCTGCAGTGGGAAGTGACCTCAAAAATCATCTGGTCCAGCCCCTCATGACCTCCCAGCTGCCTCAGCACCTGCAGAGACAGATGTCTCTTCATTCATTCACTCGGTCAGTCACCCAATGAACCTCACCCAGCCAGCTCTACATCTCAGGGGCCGAGGCAACCCAATCCCTTTTCAAGAGCACGAGCTAAATCCCTAGCAAGTAGAGCCAGGGGTCCATCAACCACTCTTCCTGGACCTGGCACAGCGCTAAGGAGAAATAGAAGATGCTGACCAGCAAGGCCACACACACATCTATGTTGCACGGCGGCATTTACACACAGCACACCCCCGGTTTCATTTCAGACTCAGCAACCACCCCAGGTGCTGGTGGCCTCCTTGACAAGCAGAAGCTGAGTCTGAGCAGGGGATGACTTTGCAGCCGGAAGAGAAGTACAGCCAGGACTCAGCCTAGGCAGCTGCACTCCCAACCCAGTTCTCACTTTACACACACACACACACACACACACACACACACACGCTGGGCCCTCCACCAGCTGGGGTTTCATGTGAAAGACAGGCTTTGCCTGGGGGGAAAGAAAATGTGATTTAAGCTCCTATCTATAAAATAATAACAACGAAGACAGGCCAGAGGCCTGCTGGGTCCCAGACACTGTGCTGTTTGTTAAATGCAGGGGAAGCAAGTAGTGAACCGAGAACTCCCACCACCCCTCCTCTGGGGCCAGGCCAGCGCTGCCCTGGGCTGGCACAGCCGGCACGTGCACACACGCACACATGCACACCCCCAGGTGGCGTGAGTCCCTGCACGTCCCAGGAGACGGGGTGTCCCAGCCCCTTCACTCCCCTCTGATAAGCCAGTGCCTTCCAGCAAGACAGGCACGTACCCCTCAGGCTGGCCACGTCAGGCACATGCCAGACTAGCTGCCAAGGCCCAGTCTCCAGCCCCTCTGGGCCCTAGAGGGCGACCTCCTCCATGGCTGACTCAGCTCAACCTCAGGAAGCAGGGGCGACAGCCCTGGATGTGAGGCCCAGAGCACCCCCCAAGCCCCACCTCAGCCCCATGTGTGCTGCAGGGCTGGGGCTTAATGAGGAGCCTCAGGCATGCTTTGTAGGCACCCAGCTCCTGGACACACTGCAGGGAGGTGCAGAGAAGTGAGAAGAGGCTGGGATGGGGAGGGGGCAGATGGGGCGCCACCAGGAAAGGGGGCGACAGAGGGGAAAGCAGGAGTGAGCCTGGGAGAGGCGGAGGCGTCTGTGTGAGGTCGAGGTTTGGAATCGAGACAGATGGAGAGGGCTTGGCCAAGGAACGCTAACAGGGTAGGTGGAATTTAGGAGGGAGGCCCCATGGGGGTGTGGGAGAAGGCGATTAGGAAATGGACTCTGGAGCAGGCGGAGCTGGGCTGGGATCCTTGTCCTGCCACTTATAAGCTGGGTGACCTTGGGCAGGTGGCTCAGTCTCTCTGAGCCCCTCCGTATCACCTGCAAAAAGGGGGTAGTCATCGTACCCACCTTGCAGATTTGTGGGAAGTAAATGAGGTCAGGAGTGTAAAACACCTGCACAGCGCCTGGCCCATGGGACCTGCTCTGTTCACAGGAGTTTTATGAGGAAAGTACAGAAAGGCTCTGAGAGCAAACCCTGGGGCTATTAGCGAGGTGGTTTACAGAGCAGAGAGGCAGTGGAGGGCCTGGGGCCACAGACTCCGGGTGACCTCTGCCCTCAGTTCCCCAACCCTTGAAAGGTGTGGAGGGACCAAGAAGAGGGGAAGATGCCACTGCTGCCATGCTGGCAGCGTTCCCAGAGGGTCCTGGGAGAGCTTGTCTCCACCCCAAGCTCTCACTGTTCACCGGGGACCGGGGTCCAGAGAGGAAGAGGGACTTGCCCAAGGTCACTCGGAGAGCAAGGACAGAAGGCAGGTCTGCTAACCCCCAAGCAAGCCTCCCTTCCCTGTGAGGCATACTGGCCCCTGTTCAGAAGGAGAAGCCAGGAGCAATGACCACTCAGTTCCATGAAAGGGAGAGACCTAGAAGGCATGTTCCCTGGAAATGAAGATGAAAGGCTGGGCTCCTGTTCCTGCCGGGGCTTGAGCTAAGACCTTGTTGAGGCCTGGAGAATGCTCCTGCTTCCTCCAAAGCCCGGATCAAAGACACCTCCTCTAGGAAGCCCTCCCTGCCCAGCATTGGCAGTGGTCCAAGACTGCGTCCTGCAATGCCCTCTCTGCAGCTTCAGCCCAGCCACCACCCTGGGCAGTGGACATGCTCTTTCCCCGCACTGAGCAGGTGTTTTTGAGGCCACGGGCAGGGTCTTGATCAAGCTGGAGGCCCCAGGTCCAACATAGTGATCAGCCTAGCACTGGTGAGTGTGGAATGAAGGCACCCTGACCAGTTGAGCCCAGAGGCCCTAACCAGGGAACCCAAGGGTTAGGGCCCTGGGGCAGCTGCCATCCTGCCCTGGCCCGTCCCTCCCTCCCCTGTGCCCGAGCCCTGTGCTAAGAGCAAGTTCCTGGTGCAGGTTGTACCCTGTTCCGGATGCCTGGCATTTACCAAAATGGCAGAGACAGTGAGAAGGGCCTCACCTGTGCCATCCGCTCAGAAAGGAACCGGGAGCAGGCAGGAAGGAGAGGAGTTAGGTTTCAAAGTTCTGGAGGATGACAGAATGATGGCGGATACTCACCATGTCAAAACAGACAAGAGATTAATACCTAGATTAGAGGATACGAGGAACGCCTGCATAGCGACAAGAGGACAGCGGCCCGACCCCAACATGAACAAGCCGGGAAAGGAGACATAGGCCCCCAAAGCTAACAAGCATGAGAAGAGACACAGACAATCACAGACATCACCTCTGGTGGACGGGCAAAAATGAGGTAGCAGGCTGAAGCCCAGCCGTGCGGGGGTGTGGGGACACAGGGACCCTCTTCTCTGTGCCGTGGATGGGGGTCAGCTGTGCTTAATCAAATGAAATACGAGCATGCCTGGGACCCAGCAGCTCCACTCACGATTACCTCCCAGGAATCTCCACCCTGTTCCTACCCGGCAGGTAAGTGGGGGGTCATGGCAACTTGTTCATGGTCAGGATGAGCAGAAAATTGTGGGTCTGCACATCTGGGGTACAATGAAGCAACTGGAAGCAACAAGGCTAGACTTTTAAAACAGTGCTGAGTGAAGGAGGTCTATCACACAATGACATTTACCAAAGTAAAAAAAAAAGTTTCCAAAACAGCAGCACCCATTTGCAGGAAACATACCAACACAAAGATGGGCATCAAATACTATGAGAGGAGAGGGGAAGAGTGTGGGAAGGGAATGAAAAAGAAGAAGCACACACACAAAACAAGAAGGCCAGCGATGCCCTCGAGCCTGCCGTGAGCAGAGTGAGATGAACTCTGGACCCAAGGTCCGCGAGGGGAACTGTCCCCAAGGCCTGAGGACCCCAGAGGTCGCCCCTGCCCCCGCCCTCCCCAGGCAGCAGAGGGCCTTTGCCAGAGTCAGTCCCCTGCACACTCGAAGCCCCACCCAGCTTGTGCTGCTTTCGTGCCTGGAAACGGAAGCAGAAGGAACCTCAAACCCAGAGCCATGAGGCTCCCCTGAGCTGGATGCAAGGCGGAAATGAATGAGAATCGGGTTCTTGCCTTCACAGATGTCTCCGTAATTAAGGGGTTTTCTTTCTCTTCTTTGTGGAGGGTCCTTATCTTTAGATACATTCAGAAACATTCGTGAGATACTGTGTCTGAGGTGTGCTTCAGGATGATCTGGGGGTGGGGACAGGGAGAAGGGATGGGGGATTGGCCTTGAGCCTGAGAATGGGTTCATTATGCTTTTTTTAAAACTATTTATATTGAAGTATAGCTGATTACCAATGTCATTATGCTTTGTTCTCTACGCATGCGTATGTTTGAAAGTTTCTATAATAGAAACTTTAAAAAGAAAAAGTTCCCAGTAAGAAAGTCTCTCATGTGAGGAGACCAGCGCCTGACCTCAGGGACCCGCAGTCTGATGGGGGAGACACAGCCCTGTGCCCTCTGTGTGGCCAAGAACTCCCTGCATCTCCTCAGCACCCCCGACCCCAGCCAGGGACAGAGGCACAGGCCAAGGGCTGAGCCCCTGGACCTGGCCCTCGTGGCTGAGGCCCAGGGTCAGGCACTGGAACCACATCTAAGCAGATCTGGTTCCAGGTCCAGCTCCACCTGCACGTGGCTCTAGACTTCTCACCTTAGCAGCACCTGCCTGGAACAGAGGGAACACCCAGTGAATCCAGCTATTTTCAGTGGGGAGAAGTTTCCACTAGCCCAGCCCCTCCCTGATGGAGTCTGTCTTGTCTTATTGCAGTTA
Source organism: Eschrichtius robustus (assembly GCF_028021215.1). Lineage (NCBI taxonomy): Eukaryota > Metazoa > Chordata > Mammalia > Artiodactyla > Eschrichtiidae > Eschrichtius > Eschrichtius robustus. Next base: position 76,927,948 of record NC_090835.1, read on the forward strand.
CTCACCTCTTGCTACGGATTAAATGAGGCAGTGTTTCATAAATGTTCATACTGTCACCAGGACCAGGGGAGGGAGCTGGCCAGGGTCACACAGCGAGGTAGTGGCTGAGCTGGCTTAGTCACAGCTGCAGGACACACAGCCAGCTGTCATCCCCCAACCCCCACCATAAGGCTTGCAGGCTGGCAGACAGAATGTCCTCATTCAGAGTCCAGGGCAGTGTTCCTGGGACCATCCCCTCCAGCCCCCAGTCCCCTTCCTAGAGCCTCCCACTCAGGGGAGCCCCAGGAACATTGCAGGGGCAAGATGCAAGCCAGGGGTGGGAAGTGGGGAAAGAGGGAGGCAGAAGCCTTTATCCTGCCCCACAGGAGCACAGAGGAGTCCAAGGTCATCTGTCTGGGAGAGTGCATCCAGACTCAGGGCCTCTATCAGGGGCTGCCGGCTGACTCCTAAGCCAGGAGTCTTAGCCGGGTCTTGACTCACCTTTCACAACAATAGTAATGAGTAATAATATAGCCAACCTTTGTATAGTTCCTACTACATACAAGGCAGTCTTCTATCCTTCTTCTACCTTGCGTGTATTATCTCATTTAATTCTTACAACAATCCTAAGAGACCAATGTTATTATTGTCCCCATTTTATAGATGAGGAAACTGAGGTACTGAGTGGGTAAGTAACTTTCCCAGAGTCACTCAGCTTGTAAACAGAAGAGCTAGGATTTGATCCCAGGCTGTCTGCCTTGGGTCTATGCACTTAATCACCCCCGATACACTCTCAGAGAGCAATTGCCTGGCTTCTCCTGAGCCGGTGCTTCTCGTTTCCCAGGGGTCTTGTTGATACTTGGGGCAGGGCTCAATCACAAAGGGGCACAGGCCATGCCTCTTCCCCCCATGGGTGCCTGGGGTACCTGCTCCCCATCGGCCTCCTGGCAGCTCAGATGGTGGGGAGACCAGGTAAGGCAGTAGCTGGTACCCCATTTGCACCCACATGTGTGGGACGGGGTCTTCACCTGGCCCATGGGCAGGACTTCCACAAATCTCTCGCTCAGGAAAGCAGGGTAGGAGTAAGTGAGCAGAGAATGACAGTATCAGAGGGATGGACTTGAATTCTCTTTCTTTTTTCCTTCTTAATTTGAATCATTCCCACAAGGTTGACCAAGGTCAGTAACAAATCACTTGTGAAACACACTCACAACCAGTCCTTCCTTGAACGGGAGCATCTGGACATCCCCTTCCCCCTCCCCCCAAAGTTTGTCCCTCTGTACGTATTAGTTAGCCTCTCTGGGCCTCAGTTTTCTCATCTGTAAAGTGGGGACGATAATAGCATCCCCTCACAGAATTGTTACAAGGTTTAAATGAAGTAAAGTATGTAAAACGCTCAGCTCGGTGTCTGGCACGTAGTAGGTACACAACACTGGCTGCCAGCATTGCTACTGCTGTCAACACCAGCCCCAAGCAAGCTGTGGGCTCCACTGGGGAAGGAACTGCATCTTGCTGATCTTTGTCTATCTCGGCATTTTCCAAAGGGCTTGGCACACAGTAGACGCTCCATGTCTTAAGCTGAATTTTCCAGAAGCAGATCCGGAGAGGGGATTCCAATTTCCTAAGGGAGTGCTCCCAGGGGACATGAGAGGGACTGGGGAAGCAGGAGGGGAGAGGAAGAGGCCAATAAGGGTGCAGAGGACACCTTCAGTCTGTCCCACATGGGGGACTTCGGAGTGAAGGTTGTCCCCATGCCAGGCAAGGGAGCTGGGTCTTCCCTCCCCCACATCCCAGTCATTGGCTAAGGGTCACCTTGGGGGGATGAGCTTCCAGGCACTTCTGCTGCTCCAGAAGCTGAGGGCAGTCTGCAGAGAGCTCGCAAAGAAGGGAAAACTCACGGAGGGCAGGGGGTGCTCGGAAATGGAAAAGGGGTCCCAGGGGATCTGCTACACTCCATAACTGTCTTCTGGGTTGAATGGAAATGAGCCCCGACCCAGCCTTGAAGGGTTATGGTTCCCTGTAGAGTCCTGGGTGGTCGAGGCAGAGGGGAGCAGCTCTAACTTACCCAGAGTCCCAGCTGGTCAGAGCCAGGAGGGTCCCCCGAGCAGCCAGCATCTCCCCTCACAGAGCAAAGGCGGGCCTGGGGCTGCCTGAGGTGGTCTAGGAGCCCCTACTATACGCCTGACATGGATGCTAAGTTCTTTGCCTGGTTCACTCATTTCATCCTCACATCCTCCTTTGGTGTATCCTGATTTGGACATGAGAAAACAGGCATGGAGAGAGTGAGGGACCCACAAGGAGTTAACAGTAAACGTGATTAATGTCATTAGTCATTAGGAAAATGCAAACAAAACCCACAATGAGATACCATTTCACACCCACTAGGACAGCTATAAAAAGGAAAATGACAAGCGTTGGCAAGGAGGTGGAGAAATTGGAACCCTCATACACTGCTGGTAAGAATGTATAATGGGGCAGCTGCTGTGGAAAACAGTTTGGCTGCTCCTCAGGAAGTTAAACATAGAATTACCATATGACCCAACAATTCCACTCCTAGTAGGGACCAAAAAAAATTGAGAACAGGTGTTCAGACAAAAACTCGGACACGAATATTCATAGCAGCCCTATTCACAATAGCTAAAAGGTAGGAACAACCTAAGTGTCCCTCAGCTGATAAATGCATAAACAAAATGTGGTCTATCCATGCAGTGGAATATTATTCAGCCATAAAAAGGAATGACATTCTGATTCCTGCTACAACGTGGATGAACCTTGAAAACATCATGCTGAGTCACCTGCTAAGCCAGTCACAAAAGGCCACATATTGGGGGTTTCCCTGGTGGCTCAGTGTTTAAGAATCCGCCGGCCAATGCAGGGGACACGGGTTCAAGCCCTGGTCCGGGAAGATCCCACATGCCACGGAGCAACTAAGCCCGTGCGCTGCGATTACTGAGCCTGTGCTCTAGAGCCCATGAGTTGCAACTACTGAGCCCACGTGCTACAACTACTGAAGCCTGTGTGCCTAGAGCCCGTGCTCCGCAACAAGAGAAGCCACCGCAATGAGAAGCCCGCGCACCGCAATGAAGACCCAATGCAGCCAAAAACAAATAGGTTAAATAAATAATTTTTTTTTAAAAAAGGCCACATATTGTGTGATTCTGTTTATATGAAATGTCCAGAATAGGCAAATTCATAGAGACAGAAAGCAGATCAGTGGTTTCCAGGGGCTGGGGGAAGAGCAATAGGGGGTGACCACCCAGTGGGTGCAGAACTAGATAGTGGGGAGGGTTGTACAGCCCTGGAACGTACTAAATGCTACTGAATTCAATACACTTCAGTGAATCAAACTGTACACTTTTAGGCGGTTAAAATGGTAAATTTTATGTTATATGCATTTTACCACAATTTTTTTTTAAGTTAAAAAAGAAGTGACTGAAAGACAGAGCCTGGACCAGACCAGTTCTTGTCCCTTCCCTTCACAGGCCTGGGGGCGGCCAACACGCTCAGCCGTGGTGTTTCAGTATGGACAGAACAAATAAAAAACAAGTCTGCTGGACACTGTGCTGACACAGATATGGGACCCAAGTGTTTTTGGTTTCTTGGTTTTTGTTTGTTTCTTTGGCCACGCCACGCAGCATGCGGAATCTTAGCTCCCCGACCATGGATCAAACCCGTGCCCCCAGCAGTGGAAGCGCGGAGTCCTAACCACTGGACCACCAGGGAATTCCCCTCAAGTGGTTTTTAAACATTTCTGGGCCTTGGCCTGCTAGAGAAATAACAGCTCCAGGCTTGAGTTCAGATAGACGTGGATATAAACGCTGGCTCCAGCACAGGCTGTGTGACCTTGGACACACCCTGTGTCCTTTCTGGGCTTCAGTTTTCTCATCTAGAAAATGGACAGAAGAAGAAGACGCTCTCCATGTTGTTAGGAGAATTCAGTGAGTTGACACACGTGGGAAAGCTCAGGGGATAGTGCCTGACACATAGTGAGGGCTCAGCAAGCCTGCCCCTTTCCTCCGTCTCCTGTCCCTACATGTGCCCATGACATTTATCCCAACCAGATGTCACCTGGACAAACACGGTCCTGGAGGTCGTCCACACACCCAGCACTTATCCAGCTACCCTGAGCGACCCTGCCCATGGGATATTTGCACTTTCAAAGAGAAAACTAGTTAATCCACAGAAAGTCTAAGTGATATAGAGAAGTGGAGACTTTCTGGATTCATCCAACAAATATTTGGGTTGCGGGAAGCACTCCCTTTTCCCTCCAATCACACCACTTAGGTAGCTACCTGCTTTCACACCTCTATCCTACACACACACACACACACTCACACAAGCTTACACACATATACACACACACATACATACCCCCAAATCCCTAAGCCAAGAATTCCTTTTTTTTTTTTTTTTTTTATTTATTTTTATTTATTTACTTTTGGCCGCGTTGGGTCTTCACTGCTGCGCGCGGGCTTTCTCTAGTTGTGGCAAGCGGGGGCTACTCTTCGTTGCTGTGCGTGGGCTTCTCACTGAGGTGGCTTCTCTTGTTGCAGAGCACGGGCTCTAGGCGCACGGGCTTCAGTAGTTGTGGCTCGCGGGCTCTAAAGTGTAGGCTCAGTAGTTGTGGCACACGGGCTTAGTTGCTCCGCGGCATGTGGGATCTTCCCGGACCAGGGCTCGAACCCGTGTCCCCTGCACTGGCAGGCAGATTCTTAACCACTGTGCCACCAGGGAAGTCCCCTAAGCCAACAACTCTTAAGAGCTGATCCCTGACCAGGTTCTTACCTGCCCACAGGTCAAAATGTCAGCATAAGAATGCCTATCAATCTTTCTGGGCAAAGACTATTCTTATTTCTCTTTTTTGGTATTAAAATGTTCATTTTTTTTTTAGGATGTAATAATAAGAAAATAATTTTTTAAATTATTCTTACGTCTTTACTTAACAAAATAAGATGCCAGCAAACCTTACATCAGTTCCCAAAATGACTTTTTGAAATTTTATTGTAAATCCTCAAATCCAAGGAGCATGGCTTTCTCTACCCACCCACACTCCCCCCACAAGTCTCCCTCATCCAGCAAGGGGTGAATCCCACCTCACTAGCTCAGTGGGTGGGTAGAGGGCAGGGCCCTGAGGTCTGTCCCTGCCTGGGTGGCTCTCTCCAGCCCCTCCCCCGCATCCCCACAGCAGCACACTGATTTCAGGCTGGGTGCCACAGCCCCGAGGGCCAGCCTCTGGATACCAACAGACTGGTTCCTGCTTCCTGGTGCCAGAGGCCATCCTCCAGCAGTGGAGTGGGTGACACAGAGCCATGGCACTGTCCCCTTTACCAGACCTCTGGTTCAGCTTAAGAAAGGACAAGCCATGTTCAGGGACCAATTTGTCTGTGAGCCAAATGAGGCTTCATTAGACTGCGTGGACCCCACTCAGCCTGGGCAACTCACAGCCCAAGCTCCCCGACCCGAGAGGGGCTGGTGGGCATCACTGGGACCTCCTGCCCTCTCCAAGTCCCTCAGGTTAGACCAGACCATTCTAGGTCACTGTCCTACCACCCAAGGGCTCTAAAACTCCAGTCAGAAATGAGACCCAAACTCCCCATTTAAAAATCCTGTGTTTGGGGATTTCCCTGGTGGCACAGTGGTTAAGAATCCACCTGCCAATGCAGGGGACACAGGTTTGAGCCCTGGTCCAGGAAGATCCCACATGCCGCGGAGCAACTAAGCCCGTGCACCACAACTACTGAGCCTGCGCTCTAGAGCCCGCGAGCCACAACTACTGAAGCCCATGCGCCAGAGCTACTGAAGCCCGCGTGCCTAGAGCCCGTGCTCCACAATGAGAGAAGCCACCACAATGAGAAGCCCAAGCACCGCAACGAAGAGTAGCCCCCGCTCGCCACAATTAGAGAAAGCCGCAACAAAGACCCAATGCAGCCAAAAATAAATAAATAAAATAAATAAATTGATAAAAATAAAAAATAAAAAAAATAAAATCCTGTGTTTGACTTGGAAGCAAAGTAAATGGCAGAGACCTGGGGCCTGCCCAGGACATTCTCATTCTGGGAGACGCCAGGCTCAACCTGACACACATTAGAAACCATCAGGGGCCACGAGGAACTGTGAAGGGAAAACAGGGGCCAAGAACAAGGATGGGCAGGCAGCAAACACAGACTAAGTGTCCGCTCTGGGCCGGGCACAGTGCTGGGTGCTAAGAAGGCAAACATGAGTGAGACACACACCTGCCCTGAGGGGCTCCCCGTGAGCAGGTGCAACCGGGGGAAGAGGCGAGGCCGGGAGTGACACTTAGCAAGTCTGTTCATTTCCCATAATCCCAGAGACAAGAGCCCCAGCCTAACAAAGCTGACAACCAAGTCAAAAAGTCAGAAAATTACAGATTGGGGTAAACCCTAGAAGAAAATAAACAGAACGTGAGACAAAGCAGAACAGGGGGTGGCGATTTCGAGGGTGGTTGCGCAGGGCTTCTCTGAGGACATGACACTGGAGATGAAGTGGAGGAGGATGAGAAGGGAGAATGTTCTAGGTAGAGAGCAGCAGGTGCAAAGCCTGGGGGGCAGGAAAGGACTTGGTGTGTTCAAGGAAGAGCAGGGGGGCCGGTATGGTTGGAGCGTGGGGAGCCACGGGGAGAGAGGAAGGAGACAGGACAGGCAAGGCCTTACAGGCTGTGGTGAGGAATTTGGGTTGTGTAATAAGAGCTTTATCCCCATTTAGCAGATACAAAACCCAAGACTCAGAGAGCTTAACTGCCTTGCCCAAAGTCACACAGCTGGTGAGTGGCCAAGCTGAGATTCCCAATCTGATGTCAAAGCCCCTATGTTTTCTTTCCTCTACCCATTAGCAGCACTAGGCTGGCTGTTCCATGACTGGTACATGATTAATGACAACAGATTTAATGACAGGGGCTTTGGGGTGGCCGGTTTGCCGGGGATGTCTTTGTGGAGGAACTGACTACTGAACCAGGCCTTTGAGAGTGAGGAGGACTTTGGGGAGTTCCCTGGTGGTCTAGTGGTTGGGATTCGGTGCTTTAACTGCTGTGGCCCCAGGTTCAATCCCTGGTTGGGGAACTGAGATCCTGCAAGCCACGCAGTGCAGCCAAAATAAAATTTAAAAAAAAAAGTGAGGAGGACTGTACCAGGTGGAGAAGTGGGAGAAAGAGCATTCAAAGAAAAGAGCACACGGCATGTTTGAGGGCAATTGGGTTGTGGAGCGTAGCAGTTGCGGTGTGAGAAGGCATTGGGAGCTGGATTATAAGGGACCACAGAAGCCACCGAGGATGCCCGAATTGACTCACAGGCAATGAGAAGCCAAGGAAGGTTCTTGAACAGGCTAAACTGTTCTGTCTTTAGGAAGATGACTCTGGTACAGGAGCCAGGAGAGGCTGGGGATGGGGGGAAGGAACAGCTGAAATTAATGAGGGGACAGAGGCTGGGAGACAGGAGAGAGGGAAAAAGGAGGGAAGTGTGAACTGCAGAGGGAGGTGGCGGGCAGGGCAGGGCCCCTCTCACCCCAGAGACAACAGCACTGCTGGTCCCCGCTCCCCCGCCACGGGGGCATATTGATGCTGATCACACATAACCTCCACAACCTGGCTGGTGGGTATGTGGAGAAAGGGGCGCTCAGGCAGTAGATAGAGAGGTATTTTTGCAGACCCCAAGAATGGGGTAGCACAGCCTGGGACCCCACCCTGCTTCACCCCAGGCCTGGCCTAGGTCCATGGTCCATTCCTAGCCAAGAGCCCCTGCTGTCAGTGACCCCCATTGGCCCAGGGCTTTCTGTTCTTTTTTTTGGGGGCCATGCGGCTTGCAGGATCCCAATTCCCTGACCAAGGATCGAACCCGGGCCCCAGCACTGAAAACGCGAAGTCCTAGCCACTGGACCTCCAGGGAATTCCCCAGGGCTTTCTGTTCATGCCCCTATGGCCCCCAGGCCCATCATCTTCCTTCAGAGCCCCCAGTCCCTACTCTCTGGGGAGCATGAAGGATGGGGTGCCAGCTTCACAGGGTTGGGTGACCCTCAGATACAGATAACAGCTTAACACTTAACAGCCCTCACTCTGAGAGGGGCCTGTTGTTTCATTTTTACTCATTTCACCCCCACAACATCCCTACAAGGTAGATACAACTGTGCTCCAAAGAAGGGAAACTGAGGCACAAGGGACCTGCCCAAGGAATTCTCTGTGCTTATCGATTCTCCCCTGCGCTGGGTCTTCAGCCCGGCTACACTCTCTCTCCTCTCTCCTTGTTGCTTTCATGATGATCCTGCCAGATGCTCCCATTCCTGCCAGGAGCAAGGGCTGTGTGTGGCGAGGTGGCATCTGGGCCTCAGGAACCATCTACCTGTAACTCACCTGACGTGGGAAGGCCCCCCTGGGAGCAGGGCAAGCCTGTCTGAACCTTCCCCACCCTGAACCTGGAAGCCAGGCCCACAACCAACCCCAGCCAGCCTTCCCTGTCCCCTCTGCTCCAGTGCCCAGCCAGGCAGCACCCACACCCCAAACCTCCCAGGATGTCCTGTGGCCAGGGTGCTGGCAGCCCTGTGCCCACTAGGTGGCGTGATGCACACAGAAATGCAGGTTTGACTGCTGGGCCGCTCTTCTCACCTGCAGAGGGGCTGAATTTTTCACTATGCACACCCTCTGTACTTCTCTCACTTTTATCCCCATTCCTCACCCCCACCCCATAGCCAACCATCTGCATGTGTGTTCTTATGAAAACCTGAGCCTGTATTTTCTAGTTTCATACTTAATATATTGTATATATTCTCACTTTGTTCACTCAGCACCGTATTTTTTAAACCCATCCATATTGCGATGGCGGGTGTCCTCCACATCTATTTACCCACTCTGAGGGTGATGGGCACCCACGTCTCCTCCAGCACCCCTCAACAATCCTGCATGAGCGTCCTTGTGCATGACACTCCCTGTGGCCCTGCCTAGGGAGCAGAATTGTCGGGTCACAGGGTATGTGTTGACTTAATTTAATGCAGCACCGCCAGCTAGCTTTCAACTCACCCAGTTCTTGGAAGGTTCCTGGGAAAAGTCTCTTGGCCTCCCAGGACCACGCAGCCTGGCATCCTCCCTGTGGGCTGCCCCAAATCCTTTCTGCTTGGGCCTTAGCGCAGTTGGAAGGCTGCTGGTGGGTGGCCTCTGTCAAGAGCACGTTGTGGAATTCCCTGGTGGTCCAGTGGTTAGGACTCTGTGCTTTCACTGCTGAGGGCCCGAGTTCAATTCCTGGTCAGGGAACTAAGATCCCACAAGCCTCGTGGTGTGGCCACACACACACACAAAAAAACGGAAAACAAAAATAAAAGAGTGCCTTGTGATTGTAAGACCTGAGGTCCCGATGTCTCCCTAGGCCTGCTCTGCCTGCCTCTACCGAGCCCTCACCAAGATCATGCTGGCACATGACACGGCCCCATCCCTGTCTTCAGGAGTCTTTCTGGTGCCAAGGTCCATTCTTTCCCACTTTCCTCTCCCACGGAACTACCCCAGTTTTCTGCATTTTCCTGAGTTCTCTGCATCAGCCCATCCCTTCTGTGTGATCAGTTCTGAACTTCCTAGCTATGTGTCTATAGGCAACTTATTTAGACTCTCCAAGTATCCTTGTCTGTAATATGGAGATAGTAATATCATTACTGATAACGGGCACACAGATATGATCCCTCCTGGCCGCTGCACACAGCCCTCTCTCTGACTCACTGATGCCCTGCTTCCCACACACTCAAGTAGCTGTAACTCCTCCTCCTCCAGGAAGTCACCTCTGATTGAACCAGTTATGGTCCCGAAGCCCTTAACCCAACTGTCACCTAGTCAGAGCTCGAATATTTGGGGGGCTGAAATTTAAAATAACAATAATGGCTATGATTCATTGAGCACCTACTATGTGCTAAGAGTTCTTTATCCTACTTCATCTTCATGAGAGCCCTGCAAGGCAGACATTATCATCCCCATTTCACAGAAGTTGGAGAGTTAAAGTGACTTGCCCAAGGTCACTGGCAGGTAATTGTCAAGGTCAAGACTGGAATACAGGGATGTCTGACACAAACGTTTTTCCCCTACCCCACCCCACCTCCTTCAGAATCCCTTCCTCCTGCCCTCCTTCCCCCATATACCCAGTGTGTGTGCTGCATTTGAAAATTAGTTTTAAGCATACACATAAAACAGGTATATTGTCCTTATAAAAACATTAAAGCAGTATAGATAGGGCTGTGTCACCTGGGCCCAGGACCTTCTACTCTCCCCAAAGAGCCCCGCTATTAGCAGCATCCTGGATATCATTCAAGTCCATTTTCCATGCATTTTTCTACATGTATAGGAAATAAGTAATATTGTTGAGTGTTTTCGTTTGATTTTACATAAATGATGTATGTGTACATATCACTCTTGAACATGCTTTTTCCCACTCAGCAATATGTCTTGGGGAGCTGCACCTGTTTAGAGCTATGCCATCCTTCCTTGGAACTGTCGTGTGCTATTCCGTGGCAAGGATGGGCTTTGCTTCCGGAACCACCCACTACTGATGTCCATTCAGGCTGCTCACAGCTCTCACGATGAAAAATGAGGTTGAGGGAATTCCTTGGCGGTCCAGTGGTTAGGACTCGCGCTTGCACTGCAGGGGGCACGGGTTCAATTCCTGGTAGGGGAACTAGGATCCCACGAGCCGAGCGGCGTGGCCAAAAAAAAGAAAAATGAAGCTGAAATGCCCGTCCACGTACAAACGTCCTTGTGCACTGTGACGTGTCCCGTGAAGGGTGTGGACAGTCACCGCTTCTCCTCTGTCACACTGCTAACGACACGTGTCATCGGAGTTCTCAACCTGGGAGCCAGTGGAAGCCTCGGGGGGCCTCGAACCCCTGAAATCTCACCCAGAGTTACCTGCGTGTGTGGACTATTCTGGGGAGAGAGTCCATAACCCTCACCGGTTTTGAGGTTTCCAAAGGGCCTTATAAAAGCTAAAAAGTGCCGTCCCATGCTACCTTTCATGTCTTTACGTAACACCACGTCATGTGCTCACAAGGACAGGGCGGGCGGCATAAAGCCTCTTCCCTCCCAGCGGTTTTGCCAACAAGGATTCCATCTGGTGCTGAGGGGACCTTTAGAGCCAGATCTAGGTCAAAAATTCTGGCTCCAGCCCTTGCTGTGGGCAACTAAGTAACACCTGAGCCTCAGTTTCCACTTTACAAAGTCAGGTGAGTAATACCTGCTTGGTGGGGTTACTGTGAAGAGAGAATGAAATCACCTGTGCCAGGCATCCCGCCCCCCCCCCCCCCCCCGCACTCCACCCTCCCCCAGGGCCTCTGTCCATCAGACCCCCTGCCCTCCCCTCCAGCAGCATTGCAGAGGCTGAACACCCCAGCGCCACCAGTTCCTGGCCCTGGCACCTCAGACAGGTACCAGGTAAGCCTCCAATCCAAGCTTCAGCTCCTGCATCTGTAGCACAGGGCAAAACCCAGTAAGATTGACGGACTCTACCTCCTAGGGCCCTGGGAAGATGAGCTATCAGCGCATGAAGCGATTAGAAGCCGGGCTGGCCGACAGGGAGTGGTCCTCCATGTGCTCGCTGTTGCTCTGGCCCCTAGGCAACACCCACAGCATCTGAAGGGCACAAAGACACCGCTGAAGGATCACTGGGTGATCAGGGATGCAGCGGCCAGGGGACGGCACCAAATGATTGCTTGCTCTCCTCATCAAATCATCTTTCAACCTAAGTCAGATGAACCCCCAAATCTGTCCCTCCTGGGGTCTTCACCCAGAGCCCCACCCTCCACCAGGCAGTTTTGTTCCACTCTCCTGTGAGGGGTGGAGGTCGGTTTCCACTGGTCTGGGCGTCACTGGAGGCCTTCAGAGTGAAACACAGACCAAGCTCGTGGGTCTTCTCATGCTGCTAATGTCGACCTCTTGGTACTCACCTTGCTAATATCTTCTTACCAAAGACCCCTCAAAGCAAGGGGAGAACCCATGTGTCTACAAAGAGTTGCTCAGGTCTCTCCATCCTAAAAAGCTCCTTCGGTCGCCCTCTAGCTACAGCCCACCTCTCCTCTTGAAGAAGTCCCCTTGCCCCATCCCCTCCTCACCCCACTGTGGCCTGCCTCTGACCCAGCTCTCCACCAGTGACAGCTATGTGGTCATTTCTCCGTCCCTCTGCAGACCTCACTACTAAGGGCCCGGTGACACCTGACCAGATCGACCACTTCCTCCTCAAACCTCGCCTCCCTGGCCTCCTGGACTCCACTCCCCAGTCGGCCTCCTCCCTCCCTGGCCGTTTCTTCCAGATCTCCTGCCCAGCTGCCTCCTCCTCCACCCGCCGCCCAAGCATCAGTGTGGTCCCAAGTTCTGCCCTTGGCTCACTGCTCCTCCCTCCCTCTCTCCTTGTGACCTCATGGTTTGAAGTACCATGTACATCGTGATGCCTCTGAAATCTCCCACCCTGTTCTCTCCCCTGACCTTGTGTTGAGTGTAGCCCACTGTCCCCCAACACTTGCAGCTTGACAACCAGAAGATATCTCCCTTGCTCCTCTCCTCTCCTCTCCTCTGCCAGGATCCCGGACTCCCTGAGGAGCCCTGCAGTGCCCCCCACCCCAGCTGGGAGACCTAGAAGTCTCCCTCGTCTCCTCCCACCTCCAGACATTCACGGTATGCTGCTCATCCCACCTTGGGGCAGCTTGACCGTCGGGTGGCCCAGCAGCCGTAAGACTCAAGGCGCAGGATGCTTGGATGCCTTTATTTCAAGGATGTGGCTCAGAGGAGGGGCAGCTCCGAATGTAAGGGCAGGGCCGAGAAGGGGCACAGGGCAGTGGAGGGTAGCAAGCCCCACGGCTGGAGTCACACGGCAGTCTGACCAGGCCACGCTGTGGACCCCAGGGTGGTCTGCCCCAGCTGGACCAGGGATGTCGCAGCCATCTCCCCCCACCCACCCAGCTCAGGCCACCACAAGTCACCCCTGAGCTGGCCGAGCATCTCAGCCCCAAGCGGCTCCTCCCTCCCCACCCACCCTCTTTCACTGCTTCCCACCCCACCACACAGTTCCTCTGAATACAGACCTATCCCAAATAGCTTGGTTGTGCTAACTTGAATTTCTGGACCCCTGTCCTGTCTCCCAACATGATTCCTCTATGCCATGCTCCCCGAGCCTGCTAAACGCCTATTTCCCCACCCCCACCCCGCCCCAAATAGTTCTTGATTGCCATCCTCCATCCCTGCCCTGGCCTGGTGTTCTTATCATCTCTTGAACTTACGGATTTCCTGCTGCCCGGCCGGCCCCTTGCACCCTCCCTTAAAGGGGTCCTCTGCACAGCACGGGGCCATCTTGATAATGCACATCTGGGGTGAGGAGGCCCTGGCTGTGTAAAGCAGGGCAGTGACAGGTCTAAGTCTGGGCTCCTGGCCGGGCCCGCCCGCCTCCTCACTCACTGCTGCCCTCTAGGGTCCCCAAACTGCTGGCAGGTCTCTGTACACCCTACTGGGTATCACACTTCTGGCTCCGGCTGGGATGAAAGGTGCTCGGATGAAAGACTGTCGCTTGGCTAACTCTGACCAACCATCCAGCGTCTAGAGATCCCCCCAGGAAGCCTCTCTGAATCTCCCAGGCTAATGGCTGTGTGGCACTTACCATACAATGAACACATCTTGCCACCTCCCGGGAGCTTCTCCAGGACAGGAACCATACTTTGCCCATCTGGGGACGCACAGTAAGTGTTTGCATGGGGCAGGGTCCAAGCAGACAGAGGTGCACATTCCATTAAGATCATTTGAGGGACTTCCTGGTAGCGCAGTGGTTGGGAGTCCCTCTGCCAATGCAGGGGACACAGGTTCAATCTCTGGTCTGGGAGGATCCCACGTGCCATGGAGCAACTAGGCCCGTGCACCCCAACTGCTGAGCCTGTGCTCTGGAGCCCGCGAGCCACAACTGCTGAGCCCACGTGCCGCAACTACTGAAGCCCACGTGCCTGGGCCCATGCTCCGCAAGGGGAGAGGCCACCAGGGTGAGAGGCCCGCGCACCACAGCGAGGAGTGGCCCCCGCTCGCCGCAACTAGAGAAAGCCCGCGCGCAGCAACAAGGACCCAATGCGGCCAAAAATAAATAAATAAATAAATAAATTTATTAAAAAGAAAAAAGATCATTTGAGGAGGGTTTGACAAAGTGATGATTTACAAAGGTGTGGACCAGGGCAGTGGGTACCACAGGCTGTGGCCAATGCCCCCCGGAGGAGAGCTGCCATGAGAAGCTGTGACATATGCCTGAGGGTTGTGGCCAGCCCTGCAGGGAGAAAGCAGGGGTGACGGTGCCAAAGACCCAAACCCTCTCTTTCCTCTGGTCCTTTGAGCTCCTGCTGGTGCCCTCACTGGCCAAATCCAGCTGGAAATCAGAGGGCCAGGGAGCCCCTGGTCCATCATTCAGGTCAGCTTCGTGGGCACGGAGCAGGGTGGAAAGGGGCAAGAGGGACGCTGAGGGGCAAGTTAAGATGTCAAGCCCTGGTCAACAAATGTGAGATCAGAATTTCACGGATGAGACGTCTGAGCAGGGCTCCATAGGCTGACTGGCCTCCACTCCAGGAGAAAAGGACATTCTGAGTGAAAGACATGCACAGCCAGAGCTGTGGGCTCAGCGGGGCGTGTGCTGATGGAAAGGTAGGGGTCCAGGGGACGGGGCTGGAGAGACAAAGTGAGGAGCAGTCTCTGGGAGGGACAAACCGCACTTCATGCTGAAGGGATGGGCGAGCAGAGCCTGGCCTCTGCAGGGCTGCCTTGGCCTGGGTTTTCCAGCTGAGGGATGGGTTTGGAGAAGCAGAGACAGCCTTTCCTGGGGGTGGGGAAGGACCCACGCTCTCCATCTGGGAACCCACTAAGGACTGGGTGCCGAGAGCTGCACAGTGAGACAGGGCAACATACCCCAGGCACAACAACCGCAGTGTCACCGTAGAGACTACTTGGAACAGAATGTGTAAAGCGCCTGGTACAATAGTGGCACAAAGTAAGCCCCCAATACATTGCTTTCTCAACACATTAGTGTTTCTTTTCTGCTCCTACTACCGTGCGCTACAGACCCCAGGCCTCTAGATGGGATGATGAAGAGATGAGATTTCTACACTGAGAGCGGCCTCCGGTGGGTGGCTGGATTGTGACAGTGGCTAGGCAGCAGCATGCCCAGACTGGTTTGGGGCCCTGGGATGGACGAGGAGGACCACCGTGCTGTAAGAGAGTGGGTAGCACTTTGTGAAAACTAAAAATGGACAGGGAACAGCAGGACAAACCCAAAAGTGACCCCAAAGTTGTGAGATTTGTAAGGTAGGAAGGCTGCCGGTGCCACTGCCAGGACAGTCATGGAGAATGAGCAGGGGCAGAAGCCAAAGTTTTGGGAAAAGTGACTCACCAAGGCAACCCCACCAGCTGCTGACCTCGACCCCCAGCCCAGAGCCTCTTGTGTGGACCACGTCCCACCATCTGCACTCTGTGAGCCAGATGCCCCAGTGCTCTGATGGCCTTGACTCTATTTTTCAACCCTTTGGCAAGCCACAGCCTTCTAGATTCTCCTTCACCTGCTCTACCGCTAAGGCTCAAGTCAGGGCAATAGGCAGATAAATAGCAGTCAAGTGCAGAGTTGCAAGGGTTCCAGTGTGGGTTCCATTCCTATAATTCTACACTGTTACTTAGGAACCAACGGTTCACAATGACTCCCAGGTGTCCTCTGTCCCCTTACACACAAGAGGTCCCACCTAGTCTCACACCAGGGTTTCTCACCCTTGGCACCATCTCCACTTGGGGCCGGCGGTTCTTTGTCGTGGAGGTTGTCCTGTACACTGTAGCATGTCTAGCAGTGTCCCTGGTCTCTAGGCACTAGATGTCACCCCCAGTTGTGAAAACCAAGTCTCCAGACACTGCCAAGTGTCCCCCGTGGAGAACCATTGCCTTATCCTTTGAACAGCTTTCTTTTTTCCTAAACATGGTGAAGAGTAAAATATTCAATGTTAATCCATTAGTAAACTTCTTTATTCTACAACCCTCTGGGTGGGGAGAGTGGAGGAAACAAGACAGAGTAAGGTGGAAAAGCTCTGTCAAAAAGAAGCAACCGGCAGCCTGGGCACTGATGAACACTGAGGCCGATTTATGGTGACACTTTGTCATTTTCCATCACGTGCACCGCTTTCTTTTCTCCTCCTACTCCTTTTCTTTCTGTCCCCTGCCTAAGCCTGAGGACTGCTGACTGCTTCCAAGGACATCATTTAACCCAAGGATTGAGCTGTTCATCTTCCCCCTCCCATCCATCCCACAGACATCCACCCGCCTGAAGGGGCTGCTGCCCTCTGCACCCCGTAGAAACTATGGCCTTATAAGGTGCTTCATAACTATCTTTTTTATTGTTGCCTGAACATTTGAAGGTATTAAAAATTTTTGTATGACTGAAAGCAAGTTTAGGAATAGAGTAAAGTAGTTTATGTTTGAAAAAGTTAGAAACCAAATTGCAGTTAAAGGCTCCTTGTTCATGCCTGGCTAGTCCTGGCAAGAGATACCCAAGGTACGGCCAAAAGCCACACCTCATCATGGGCTTTCTCCAAGGAAGCACACACTGATTCTCTGAACACAAACGTGAACTCCAGTTTAACAGGGTCATCAGTCCAGACTTGGCATGGGAAGACAGCCTATGAACAGGAAACGCTGGGCATCTGGCCAGTGTGGGTGAAGTCCTCTGGGTAAGGATCTACATGCAGATCTGCAACGCTACCCAGCACCAGTCCTTGGAGATATACCATAAATGTCAATTTCTGCTGACTGCTATACTAGACATCTGTACAGACTCCTAAATTGAGAATCCAAATTTTAACCTTTGAGCTCTCAATATTTTTTTGATAGATAAGAAGTGATTTATTAGAATAGGATGCTGGTGAGGCTTTCAAGCAGGCAGGCAAGCGTTGCGCTGCCCCGACTACTTAGTGGGTTACATTTTCATAATCAGAGGAAGACAGGGGAGGGGGAGAAGACCTTCTACATCTTTCTTGAATAGACATCACGTTTCCATCATCGGCTCCTCCTCCAGGTTGGGCACAGGAGTTTTCTTGTCCCTACATGGTCAGGCCAGGACTGTCATGGCACTTTGGAAAAATTATTTCAGGTCTCAGTACAATGAGGGTCTTTCACTTTGAAATGTCACCTTTCCATAAATGATTGTTTTCTGTGTGTGCGCAGAGCATGTGCTGGGGGTCATTAACTTGATGACACCACTGGGCAGGTTGTAGGCCTTATTCTCCAATGTGTTTTATTGTCTTTAGGGCATTGTGCAAAGAGCAGGTCCTAGGGGTCAAAGAGCAGGTTTGGGGGGTCATTAGCTTACTGGAGCTCTCAATATTTTTTGTGCATTTACTGAGCATGGGGGAGACAGCCATGAACAAGACGGACACTGTTCCGGAGCCCATGGGGATTATCAATTACAAAGAGGTGTGAAAAGCACTATGCCTGGCGGGGGTGCTGAGTACCAGGCATAGCAAGCATAGAGTAACAAGAACGCTGGGCTCAATTCCACTGCACACTTACTCAGTTTTCCGTCTATAAAACGGGGACCTCAGCCCTACCTACCACCCACCTGGAGGAAGCCTTAGCAGTAGGCATGAGGTGAGATCACAAAGATGGGGGCATCTGTACAGCAAAAGGGCTCTGCAGAGGTAGAGGTTTGCTCACAGCAGTGCTCAGAGACCACAAGGACCCCAGTGAGGAAGCACCTTGCTAATCAGGAGGAGTAAGAGAGGGCTGTGAGGTGCTCTGAAGCCCTCGGACCCAGTGGGGGACCTAAAGGGTCAGAGGGGAGGTTTCAGACACAGCATCACAAACCTGCTTCCTCCCAATCCCATCACCGCTGCACACCCAACAGCCTGGTCACCACACCTTGGGAAATATGCTCACCAGGGAGCCCCGATCCTGCCAGCTGCTCACAAGCAATGCTGCTTCCTACCCCTACCGGCTGGGTACATATGGCCCCATCCAAATGTATTTTTCAGAAAGTTCCTCATGTTTTTATTTATTTTTTATTCTTTTTTTCATCATGTTTTTAAACTCAGTGGTGAAAGAAAGTGCTCAGTGACGCTGTAGAAAAGAACAGGACTAGGCACCAGAAAACCCAAGGCCTGATTGAATCCGCTACTTTCCTCTGTGGAATCCGGAGGGCTCCTCAGCCCCCAAGTCTACACAGTCATAGTGAAAGATTCAAACCACGTGGGTGAGAGTTCCCCCAGTTTTGTTCTGAAATGAACTCAAGCCACAGGTGGGTTAGCTATGACATGCCCTTGGCGAGAGAGGTGCCCTTGGCGAGAGAGGTGCCCTTGGTGAGAGAGGTACCCTATGCCTTCCCCAAAACAAAGTACACATCGACTAACAGTGTTACTTAGGAAGCTCAAAGTTCTCCTCACCTTTAAAAACTCACCACAAACTTGAACAGAGGAAATCTATTCGTTTGACATTTACCGCACACCTACTATGTGCCAGGTGTTGGGAACACAGAGTTAAAAGAAACAATATAGCCATGTTCCTATAGAATACAACCCAAGCCCTGGCCCAGAAGTGGGGAGGGTGGTGAGAACGGCCAGGTCTGAAGCTGATGCGTGGAGAGCAGTGAGTGGACTTGGCAGCCCTGGCTCCTGCTGCCTGAACCGTCCCGTCCCCATCAGCCAGCACACAGCCACAGCTCTGGGGGCCAGCCAGGGCCCCGGCCAATGCAAACACGTTTCACACACAGGTTTGGTCTTATCATCAGAATTTTTTTTTGTGGGAGGAGGTGAGAGCCACATCCTTCTATTCTGCCATCTTGATTCCTCCTCCCAGAATTTATTTTTAAAAAAGCAGTCATTCCTTTTTATTACTTTTATTACTAACATGTTGAAAATGTCAGACCTTTGAAAAGTTGAAAAAATAGTATAACCTCCATACACTCATTTAGATGTATCAATTGGTAATTTCTTGCAGATATCATGACACTTCACTCCCTAAGTGCTTTTTAGCACCAGACTTTTTAAAACCATAAATACATCTTATAAACAAAGGGAATGGGTAAGACTAAAATTAATTTTTTTATTTTACAGAAGAAAAAATATATATAGGTGGACTGTCTCTCTGCAAGCAGTTACCTACTAGAAAGCAATTTAATTAATTACAGAGGGAAGCCTATGGGACAGCATATCTGCAGCAAACACTGTTCAAATAAATGGAGAACCATGTAAGTAATTCTTAATCGTTTGCCTATTGTAGGGACCCAACCTGGAGAAACGAAATCCACAGACAAATCTAGAATCTCTTTTGAAGCAAGGGTTTCATTCTTCTTCGCTAGCGAACCTTTAACCAGAGCTAGCAGCAAACCGATGAGTTAATGTAACTGGGTAAGGACAGTGCCAGTGAGGTATATGAACAAACGAAAGCTCTGCTCTGTGCCAGCCAGGAAGGGCACTGGGTTAGCCCATGGGGATGGGTCAGTACCGCCCACTCCCAGCCCCGGAAACCATGGGAGGCCAGGCATGGCATCCCTTGAAAAGGCCAGCACTGGGAGAGAAGGTCTCTCTTTCTCTCCTCTTCCAGCCCTAGGAGGTGGTACAAACCACCAGGGAGCCCAGAGCAGGGGGCGGGCAGGATGGCTCTGATCCCACACCAGATCATCAGTCTCGATTGACCGAGAGCTGCATCTATTTGTCATATAAATGTTTGGCCTAAAATCAACTGCCAAGCAGTTTCATAATATCCAGGGGTACCCCAATTATTCAAGGGTTCTTATGAAATTCTCAAAATAAGTTTAAATTCATTTTCATTTAAAAAAAAGAAAAAGCATGGACTTCCCTGGTGGTCCAGTGGTTAAGCATCCTCCTGCCAGTGCAGGGGACACGGGTTCGATCCCTGGTCCAGGAAGATCCCACATGCCGTGGGGCAACTAAGCCCATGTGCCACAACTACTGAGCCCGCACTCCAGAGCCCACACACTGCAACTACTGAGCCCACGCGCCACAACTACTGAAGCCCGCGCCCTCTGGGGCCCCCATGCTGCAACTACTGAAGCCCGCGTGCCTAGAGCCCGTGCTCCACAACAAGAGAAGCCACCGCAATGAGAAGCCTGTGCACCGCAACGAGGAGTAGCCCCTGCTCACCGCAACTAGAGAAAGCCCACACGCAGCAACGAAGACCCAGCACAGCCAAAAAAAAGAAAGAAAAAGCTTGTGGTATGTCTTACAAGATAGCCTGTCATGATATCAAGCAAGTGACAACAGGTTATCACCGAATCTGGCTGGAAACCGCTGGCTTTAAAAAATCATAATGAAACTGGCTTGATGCTGAAAACTGAGAAGCAAACTCATTTTCACTTTGAGCCTAGGAAGTCCACCTAATTTGGAAAATTACCTAATATTTGGCAAAACAATTCAGCAAGTGTCCAAAATACCGAGGGAAACTGAACTGTGATCCATCCGCCAGGTGGGAAAGAATAAAATGAAATCCTGAAATTTTTTGTTAAAAGATTGAATCACAAGACTAGGGGAAGGAAAGAAATGCAGCTGCTGGGACAGATTTGAATTTCAGGTAAGCATTTGATTCCAATATCATGCGATTTTCGTCAAAAACAAGAATTCTCAGCAACTGAGAAAGAACAAGAGAGAACAAGAGGCCAAGGGAGGCAATGGGAAGATGGAGCAGGGAAGCTAAGGAGGCTGTGCCCGGGTGAGGCCCAGCCATGCCCCACGGAGGCCTCCTCCTCACTCTGATTCTGGAGGAACCAGGCCTCTGGGGCTTCCTGCCCACCAGGGGGCACCCCCCTCCCTTCTGCCCCCACCCTGCACCTCACTAAAGCAGGGCTGGGCTTGAGGGTTCCAGGAGGAAACTGCCTGCTACGCGAGCAGTGATGGAGCCTCGCCACCACGACCCGAGGTGGTTGGCTTCTGGCTATTGTTCCAGGAGTACTGATGGTGACAGGGTGATCCCTGTATTCTTTGGCCAGGTCCCCATCTGCAGCCAGGGGCACACCCTCCAAGGTCGCTGGGGCAAGGGTGCAGTCAGAGCCATGTCTGGTGACCCTGGAGGCATGCCCACCAGTGGAGGCACCAAGCCCCCGAGGGGTGAGCTCCCCAGCTCCCCAGCTCCCCAGGTGGTGACTCGCCCAGGGTCACATAGCTAGTTAGCACAGGCCCAACTGGAACCCAGGTCTCCCAACCACAACCCTCAATGCACAGCTTTCCACGTTTCTTCAGCAGTGGGGCGGCAGAGGGAGTCGACCTGTGGGTGGAGCCGGCCGCTGCAGCAGACACTTGGATGAGGTCTATGAACCCAGAGAGATGAGGCTCTTTGACTTGTCTTAAGGGCATAGAAGGGAAAAAAACAAAAGCAAGTTTATACTCATAGGGAAACATAATCTGTGATTATAAATATTTCATGAGCAAAGAAAGCGGTACTGACTGAGAGACTGGGGCGGGGAGGGTGGACAGCAAATTAGATTCCAGTTTGCAAAGTGATAGGGCAGCTGGGAAAGCAGCAGAGCTGAGGCTATTCTGGGCTGTGTGCTGCCAGGGCCTGCGTCACGGTCGGGGAGCGGTCTCTGGCCCCCAGCCCCTGGAAACCACAGCCTTCCAGCGGTCAGCACAGAACACCTTGGGAAGAGTGTTTAAGCCCATGGAAGACCTGAGCTGAGGGGGGATGGCAGGACAGTCATTTGAAAGACTTGGGCAAACCTCAACAGGAGGGAGGCGGGAGCAGGGCTGGAGCAGGGCACCTGGTGCCCTGTAGACCCGTGAAAAGATGGACGCATGTTCTGCTGACTGAGGGCAGGGGAAGAAGTGAGCCCGACCCTAGACAGCGAGTGCCCTTCAAAGCTAGAGGGCAGCTTTGGTCAAGCTGCCCTGGTCAGAGCAAAGGCCATGCCCTGAGCAGGTGGTGCCAGGCTGAGAATGACAATCCCGCCCTTCCTTTCCCTCAGGACAGGGGTCTCTTCCTCCCCCAGCCTTCGGGAAGCAGCCCAGAAAGCAGAGGAATTAAGAACTTGCTGAGTAGCAGCTGCTGCAGCTGGGGAGACACTCCCCCCTGGCAAAGCAGGCCCCGGTGCAGACGATTCCTCCTCCATGGCCAGCGTCAGCTGCTGCAGCAGAGCAGCTCAGCCAGAGTCTGCCAGCCCTTCCAGAGGGCCCGGCGAAGAGGGCTGCTGGCTCCTAAAATACCCAGAGGCACCTTGAATCAGCCTTTAATCAGAGCAGCCCTGGGGAGCGGTGCATGCCTTGACTAGGAAGATGGAAAACGAAGAGCCTTCGCTTCCCAGCAGTCAAGGCTGAGCTGATGAGGCTCCAAGTGTACCCACTGAATTCGGGAAAACCAGATTATTATCCTCTAGACTCACAGCTAGTGAGAATCAGCTCAAGATGGCAAGGACTCATCAACTGCAAAAGTAAGACCCCCGGACATTGTGGGAAGACCCCTGTGTTGAAGTCATAGGATCTGGCTTTGAGACCAGCTTGACCATCTGTTAGCTGCAGAAAAATCACGTTACCTCTGAAACTCAGTGTCCTCATGTAAAACACGGGACCAGTGGCCGCCAAACCGAAGGACTGTGAGGAACACCAAGAATGCACGTACACATAAATGCTTTCAAAATAGACACTAAGTGCTATTCCAATTTAAGAGATTATTTACATCCAGCTACCTACTTGACACCTCTTGGACATCTCAGAGGTGCCTCCATTCAGACGCCATTCAGCTGCTCGTCCTCCCCCACCCTCCGGCCTCTCCCAGAGCACCCAGCTCGGTGTTCTGCAAGACCAACCATCCAGGCACGGAAGCTGGACACCTGAGACACATTCTTGGCCCTTCCCCATCATCCTAACGCATTGCCAAGCCCAGTCAACTGCACCCGCTAAAGGCTTCTGCTCCCCTCCTTCACCACCGCCCTAGGCCAGCAGGTCATCATCATGCAAAGCCTACACTCATTCACTCTGGACTCCCTCAGCCCCACTCCACAGTCAATCCAACTGTATCTCCCCTCCCACCACCCTGACCCACCTTGCTGAATACCCTCCAACAGCGTCCCAACGCCCTCAGGATAAGCAAGGCTTCCCAGGCTTGTCTGGCCCTGCTTCTCCAGCCCCATCCCACACCACAATCCCTCCTGCTCGCCCTGCTCCAGCCACATCGGCTTTTCCTTTGAGTCCCTGGGACTCACCCCATTCCCTTCTGCCACAGGGTTTTTGCATATGCTCTTCCCTCTGCCTGGAACACTTTCCCCTCCTCTATCACCTAGCTAATGCCTGTCCATTTATTTTTACTAAGGTATAAAGTACAGTGCACTGAAGTATATAGCTCAATAATTATTTAGATGTATACACTCACGTGACTCCCACCCAGATCTAGATTTAGAACATTTCCAACACCCGTAAGTTTCCCTTGTGACCTCTGTGGTCTATGCTCGTCCCCACCCCCCCAGGTAGCCACTATTCTGACTTCTATCACAATGCCTATTCATTCTTCAAAAGGCAGCCGATGCAACCTTTTCTCAGGGAAGCCGCCTCCTGTCCCACGGAAAAAGTCTAACCTCTCCGTCGAAGGCACTTGTTACACTTGGGGATCTGCATGTGTTGGAGTCATTAGGTGATCTGTGTCAATTTGCCCAGGAGAGCACGGACATGTACTTATCCTCACCTCTGTTTCCCAGCGCTGGCAGCTGCAGAGCAATGATGACAGAAAACAGCTGATGCCTATCAAGTGCTTATTATCACCAGGTACTCATAGGCACGAACTCATTTCTTAATCCACCGTATCAAGCAGGTACCATTATCATATCCCCATTTTACAGGTGAGAAAACAGAAGGTGTAAGAAGCAAAATAACCTGCCCAAAGGCATTACGTGTAAGTGGTGGAGCCAGGATTGGAACCCAGGCAGTCTGGCTACAGAGCGTGTGTTCTTAATCATCATGCCACTCTGCCTCTCAGAGGCCACTGGAATGTTTAATGAGAAGTGCCCAGGACAGTCTGAATGAATAAAGGAGTGACTTTAGAAATGAGTTGATGAGATTCCATTTAAAGAAACTAAGGGAGCACCCCAGAACCTCCCCAAGGAGACCAACAAACAAATGGGAGGTAAACTGTCACTGAATCCCCTGCACAGGCCCACGATTTGGTGCTCTGCAAACACCGGAGCTAGTGTACTTCCCCAGGAGCCAAGGCAGGAAGCTGTCTGCTCTGGGCACAGAGAAGCAGCCGGTGCCTAGCAGAGGGCACCCCATGGTGGAGGAAGGATCACGGTGTGGGTTCTCTCGGAGGGTGGAGGCCACGCTGTGCTGGAGCAAACGGTCCCCCGGCTCCATTCACGCTAACCCAGCAACCCAGTCACCTTCATACCCATTTAGCACCTCCGGCCCTCTGACACAGGAAGATGACACTCTGGAAGGCAAATAAACAGTTTGCCTGGCTAGAAAGTGAGATTCCATTGCGTATCTACAAATTGGCATTTGGCTTGTACCCCAGTTTTCCAGAGCCTGATAATCCTGGGTGAGCTCACAGGCTACTGCAGGCAAAGACCACCATCTCATGTGGCACCTTTTAACTGTTTCAGTACCGTTGACCCCATGGCCACACCCAGACAACTCAGGAAGAAACGTACAGGAAAACATTTATTTTCTCGCAGCACACTGCGCCCCAGGCTCCCTCTCAGCAGAGGCACAGCTCTCAGAACGGCTCCATCCATGAGCCCCCAGGCAGCCGGTGCCTGGGCTCTGCTCACACAAAGTTCTGGGCAATGGCCAGCACCTTGGAAAACTCGCCTTCCCTCTGGCGTAGGCTGGTGGGGATGGGTGTCTTGATTCGGGTCCCTACAGGGTTCCCGTTGTCCTCGATGAGGACCACGTTGTTAGAGTCGAACCTGGGGGTCATCCTGGGACCAGGCATACGATGCCCCACAATAAGCGCCTTTTTCTTCTGCCCCTTGATGGCCAGCAGGATCCGGTCGCCCACTTTGCCCACCCCGTTCTTGTTATAGACGTGGATGCAGCGAGGAGGGCGATGGTACGGGGTGTTTCCCAGGGCACTGTTGTCCACCACACGTACCCGCGTCATCTTCTGAATTGCACCAAGGCTCCCAGTGGTGCTGGCGGAAGAGGAAAAGAGTCTGAGGTCTGCATCTCTGCTGGTCAGGGCGCAGAGGCCTCTGCCAGACCAGGCTTGGCAGCGTGCACATTAGCAGGGCCCTGACAGAGGCGGTGCCTGGGAAGGCTTCTCTGTGCCCAAGGCAGTGCCCTCACAGTTCTTTGCAGCTTCTGCTGCCGGGTCAGGACCTCGATCTGGATGGGTTTTAAAGAGGACCTGATATTCTGTTACAACAAACTGCATGGCAGACTTAATTTAAAGCCTTTGGTTTCCAAAAGGCCTCTGAGGATTAAGGGAATACCTTATGGCCCAGGCCTCGCCCACTGCCTAGCCTGCAAAACCTGCTCCCCCAGAATACACTGATTACCAAATGTCCCATCTACACGTTGCTGAGAACCAGAAGGTACAAGTGAGTATGTCTGCTAAGGGAGTCCTTTGACACAACATAGCAGAAACTGAAAATAAGTCAAGGTAACAATCTTTTGTTTTAATGTATTTTTCCCCACTAGAAAGAGTACCTATTAAAGGCAAATAAGCTATTATTAAGCCATCTGACGACAGTGGGAATTCTAGTTTGCTGCCGCTAGGACCCGAGTGCTGGTGTTCTCCCGGGTGACCCGGGGTCCTCTTCTCTCATTCCACATGCCTACCCTGGGCAATGTTCTCTATCTCCGTTGTTTCCAGCTAGTAAATTCCATCTCCAGCCCCACTTCTCTCCTATCTTTCGGTCCTATATTTCCACTCCAACTCCTCACATGTCCTACAGATGCTGCAAACTCAGTAGGTCCTACAGTGACTTCATCGCCTCCCCCTGCAAACCTCCTCCCACTGCTGTGTTTCCTGCCTAGATGATGGCTTCTACAGAAAATTCAGCTCCTGAGCCATAAACCTCTCTCCATCACCATCCACTAGCTACCCCATTCTACTGACACCACCTCCTAAACACCTCTGTCCTTTCCCTCCACCCCCGTCGACACTTCCTTCATCCAGCAGCTCACTCTCTTACACCAAGACTATTACGTTAGTGTCCTAACCAGCTCCCTGCGCACGTCACTCCGCCAACCAAGAGCTCTTTTTAGAATATAAAACGGAGGCCACTCCCCTGCTCAGGACTGGTCAGTGGTTCCCCACTGTATACACTGTCAACAACCTGGCCTCTATGTACCTGCCTTCTGAGGTCCTCTATCCTGCCACTCACACATTCACTCTGAGCCCCGATGGCCAGGAACGCCTGGAGCTCTCCAAGCGTGCCTGGCCTCTTGGCCCTCCCTGGGGGCCTGGACAGGACCTGCCCCCATTTGCCTTCTGGGAAGGCAGCTGCCATCCTCCTCTTTTCCTCCTCTGCCTCCTGCTCCTCCTCCTCCGTTAGCAGCCCCTGCCTCAGGCCTTCCAAAGAACTGTACAAGCCTCTATTATTATACTGGTCACATTTTCTTAGAGTTATTTGTTTCCAACTTTGCTCCCGTGGCCAACTGTGAGAACTCTTCCAGGGCAGGAAGCAATTCTTATTCATCTCTCTATGACCAACCCTGGGCACAGGGCTCAGTAAACACTTGCGGAATGAGTGCACGAACGGGGCCAAAAGGCATGTTTGCCAACAGGAATGCAACCTGTGCTCTCCGCCCTGGCTTAGCATCTAAACGGGGAGGGGAGAGGTTGTCAAACTTCCATCATGCTTGAGTTTATGGTAGTAAGTATGTGATTTTAAAATATATATATATATTCCATTTTTAAGAGAGAAGGGTTTCCCCCCTTTTATTTATATGTTTTTTTAAAATGAAGTATTATAGTTGATTTACAATGTTCTGTTAGTTTCAGGTGTATGGCAATGTGACTAAGAATGAGTATATATACTCATATATATATAAAGTATATAGATATATACTTTATATATATATAAAATGTATATATATGCATATATATGTATATAGAGTATATCTGTGTATATATATGCATATATGTATATAGAGAGAGTATATATTTATATATACACATATATATGTATATATAGAGAGTATGTATGCGTATATATGTGTGTGTATATATATAAAGTATATATAAAATGTATATATATATACATTTTCTTAAAAGAGAAGGTTTTAATGCACTGGAGAAATGATAGGGTCGAGAGACATCGGATTCACTATGAGGGTCTGGCAAGGATGGAGGTTTCATCATTCTCCATATCCATTCCCAATCCCGTCCTCAACAGCAATATCGCCTCCTTACCTATCCCCCTCACCTGGCCTGACCAAACTCCAGTTCCATCTATGCCTTTAGATTTCCCTGACCCCAAGCCCACCTCCCTGAGTTTCCACTCCCACTCTAGTCACCAATACCCCACCCTGATGGGAGGCTTACTCAAAGACACAGCTTTAAGAACTTAATAGGAAAAGTTACCTGAAACGGCGTTGGCTCAGTGCTCTGCTCACGTGGGCGAAGGGGCCCCAGAGCCCAGTAAAGAAAGCCATGGGATCCCAAGATGGCAAATCCTGCAGGGAAAAAGGGGGAAAAGGGATTTATTTCTAAGTCAGTGTCCACACTCACAGCCAGTAGTTTTTGGTGTTTGGTGTTTTGTTTTGTTTTTTAAGACTTTTGGGGACTTGTGTGGGAGATGGCACTTCGAGCACAAGATCATTAGTCACTAAATATAAACCTTAGTGGTTAAAAGGTACGCAGATGATTAGATGGAACTCCAGCTGCAATTTTGCTGATTCATATTCTAACTGGGGTCAGAGAGCTGGAATGGCCCACCACAGTTCTCGCTGTAGGTAACACAACAGCACAGAGAATGCCTTCCTAATTATATCACTTCCACAGCACGAATCCTCTGGGACACACCCAGACAGGAACCACTTCCCACATCCTCCACAGAGGAAAACCTGCACACTGGCCTGTTGTTGACACTCGTGTGCCTCCTGAAACCAGAACTTTTACTCCCTGGAGGAAAGTAGATTATCTGAGCAGCTGCCCAGGTTGTCAGTCACCACATCACCTTTCTCCCAAATGTAAAAGACAGAACACCTGGACAGCTCAAGGTTAGCAAAGTAGTGCCAAAGGATGCCCTTGCCAAGTCACTGACCAAGGCCTCTATTTGGGTCGGTCTCCCAAATGACAACGTAACACAGAAAAGCTACCTACTCGCTGTACAGCAGAAACTAACACAATATTGTAAAGCAACTATACCCCAATTAAAAAAAAAAAAAAAAAAGAAAGAAAGAAAAACTACCTACCCCACACTGCAGCTGAAAGTGGGCTTTGGGAGAGCAAGCTGGAGACAAAAGAGCAAACGCCAACCCAACACTGGTGACTGCAGCTTGCAGAACCTCAACCCTGTGCTCCCTAGCACCAACAAATATGGCCATCCCCAGGTTCCTGAAACACCTGGGCACCAGTGAGGGGAATATTTAAGAAAAACCTACAGCCAGCTGGTAATTCCAGCTGCAAGACATGCCTGTTTTCCACCCACATGTTTGGCTACAGAGGGCCTCATTCAAGAGCTCTGCTGAGAAAGCCTCTACCACTGTAGTATTTACACATAGCTTTGCTTGGCATAAGTTCAAAGCACCTTAGATAAGATTTTATTTAATAATGGTGGGGGAAAACTCACTATTTACTTTCAGAGAAATACCTAAACACTCCAGAAATGCTTATTAACTACAATTTAGCCTCAAACCTCAAGCTTATTCGCCAGTGTTTTCCTTAAGACAACCCAGGAAGCGTTGGCCAAAATGTAAATATGATCAGAAACTTATATGCAAAAGAAGGTGGCCTACTTACAGAACTACTAACATCTGACACACAGAATCAAAGACTATCAGATGAGGCCAGCTTTACCTTCACAGCTCGGTAGCCCTGGAGAAGGAACTATGAGCTTCAGCTTCCCCAACTGTAACGTGGGGTTTCCCCACCTGTAACACCTACTCACAAGACGGTCGTGAGGTAAGCCAGGCAAAGCACAGAGCATGATGCCCGCACTCAATACCTATTAGCCCTCTCCATCATCATCGTCATCATATCACGTCCCGTTTCGAAGATTAGGAAACTGAGATAGAGAGAGAGGAAGGGACTTGCATAAAGCCCCATAACTAGCCGAGGGCAGAAGCAGAACCAGAAGTGGCCTCAGCTTAGGTCCAAGGGTCTTCCCTCCACACCCTACGGCCTCACTCTGCCGTACAAAGCCCACTTCACACAGGAGCTCAGGGTGAGAAGCAGCTTTGAGGGTCACCTGGTCTTCTTCTGCTTTCTTTCTTTATGAAAATGTACCGACTAGTTATAATGTGTCCAAGTGCTTTACATTATCATCTCATTTAAGCCTCAAAAAAACTACGGAATGGACACTATGATTAGCCCCATTTTATACAGGAGGAAATGAGGCCCAGAGAGGTTAGATAATCTGCCCAAGTCGCACAGCTAGGAGTGACAAAGCTGAAATCTGAACCCCAGTAGTCGGCTTCCTGAACCCACCCTCTTAATCAGCAGAGTTAACATGGTAACTTTAACTTAAATATTAATATTTTTCCAACTGTTAGATCATCCTTGTTCCATCAAGAATACTGATGTCACATGAACATTTTACTCAGACCTAACTCAGTGCTTGCTGAATCAACTGAAATGTAGACAAACACCAGGTGAAAGTCATTCACTTTCATCCACTTTAGGTTTTGAATACAATTTGTAGTGTAGGTGGCAAGAAGAGCCACACTCTGAGCAATAATGGAAAATTGGCTTTAAAAAAAAGTAGCTCTGAAAAGCAGTCCTTCTGGTCCAGGCTGCAGTTACGTCCAATCTCAGCCAAGCCTTCCCATCTGATGCTGGCGAGCCCCTACTCTCACTCCCTGGGGGAAAAGAGGCTCCTCAGCTCCTCCACAGAACCCTCCAGGTTAGTCCAGCGCCACCCACATTCCCTCTCCTGAGAATTGCAACATCCAGCCTCTCCACACTGCATCACTTCCTCCAGAGCATTTATGTGACTCCAAGAAGTGCAGAAGTGCCTGGAGGCTTCCCAGAACTTTCCCAACTTGGGCATAACAAACCCCACCATTCAAAGCACCTCCCTAAAATCTACAGGGCAGCCTGTGCACAAACCACACCCAGGCCTCCTCTCTGTGCCTTGCTGAGAAGCCACCACCACAACCTGGGTCCACCTCTGCCCAACCAAACTGCCCTGGCCCCAAACACACCTCCTGCGAGCAGCTCTGTGTAAGGCTGCAGCATCTGCTGTCACCCCTCCTGCACACCAAGGACATCTGGGTGTCCTGTGCCAAAGGAACTCTCACCGTTCCAACTTTCACTATCCAAACTCAGACATGGAATAAATCTGGTTTTTTTTTTTTTTTTTGGAGTTAAGGCTGATAGCCCCTAACATTCTAGTTCTTGCTACTCACTATCCACAGAAACCACAGAGATCTTGACAACATGGCATCTGAACTCACTATAGGAACTCAGGAATCACACAGACTCCGGATTATTTGTACTACCCTCAAACACAAAAGTAATACATTCACGTCTGCAGGGAGCACCTCCATTTTCACAAGAAAAGACCAAATTCAAAGACTTTTCACTAGCTCTTTGGTGGATCTGATAGTGACCTCCAGACCCAAAGGACATAAAGACATCAAATGGGCAGCAGTAAGCATTCCTATGAACTTGAAAGCATAAAAGAAGCAAATATACTTGTATATTTGTATACAAAAAAATCTGTGGTCCCCTCCACTGTCACCCCAGCAAAAGCTCCCAGCAGGTCCTGATAGAGTGCGAGTAAAATAAACACTTGCTGAATAAAATAAATGAGGTAGCCAACAGAAAGACAGATTACCCCACCCACGGCTCGACACAGGGAAATCCAGACACTGTAGAGATCTCATCTATATATCGGGAACCAGCACATCACATGCAAACATGCTTTAGGAGAACCATGGTGCTGGTCATGAGAGGATTAGCTCATGCTATGTCTACAGGCCCCCGGAATCATCTCCTGGGTCTGGTGCTTACACTGCCCACTGTGAAAAAACACCATCGCACCACTAAACAACTGGCTCAGATGAGGTAAGAGTAATGAGGGCTGCAATTTATTTCAAAGCAACTGACTGAGCTTGATGTTATTTCCTAGGATAAATCCATCCTGTAGACATAGGCCCTGATTAACTTCAGATCAGTCTGTATAGAGTGCTTTGTCTCACAAGCAATGTTATTCTGAGTCCTGTGTTTGCACAGGAAGCTAACTCCAATGATATTTCCTCCTCTACTCTCACTCAGAGGAGGCCAGGTATTCGGAAGACTCCAGTGCCAGAGATGGCTTTTCATGCCACTTCCTGGTCAGCACTAGTACTGCCATCCCGGTTTAGAGTGTGAATCATAACCTCTGGGGGTGGGGGGATGGGGAGGGCAAGAGAAGGAAGGCAAGAGAGAGTGAGAGAGGGACAGGGAGAGGGAGAGAAATTACTTAATACAATCCAAGAGCCATGCTTATTTCAAATCTTAGTTTAACTTTAAGATCTCCCTTCAGTTCTGGAGGCCAGGGACGACTGTAGATTTTAGGGACACACAGGTGAGTTTTTCACTTGGCATCACCTTATAGGTCCCATTGGAAGAACATTGCCCCGTGAGAGCAGGGACCGTGCCTGCCCCGTCCAGTGCTGCATGCTCAGGACCTAGAACAGTGCCTGGCACACAAATGGAGCTCAGTGAGTATCTGTTAAATGTATAAAATTTATCTGCAATTGCAATTCATCCTCCAGCTCCAGAGAGGCTCCATGTTGGTGGGTTGGCGGTCTTTCTTGTGCCCTTCACCCAGGCTCCCAGTAACTTGGGGGAGCTTCCTAGACACTGAGAGCTCATTTTTAGCTAATTGTAATACATAGAGACTGAACTAGAAAAGCAGACAGAAAGAGCCCGATGCTTTGTGAAAAGCTAGAAAGTACCATTACTTGAACTTTAGGAATCAGCAAAATGTTGTACTTAGTATCACAGATCCACATATATTTATACATTGTTTCTACCTGAACAATTTCCATCTTTAAGTGCCTGGCACGTTTCATAAATTTTAAAGGCCTTTCAAGAGAAACAGGTTCTAAAGAAAAGAGACAAAACAAAAAGTTCAGCCCAACTGCAAAAGAGTGTTTAAAGGAGATTCTGTTAGTAAGTGACAGAAGTGAAAAGAAACACTAGGCGAAATCAAGTGCAAAGCCCAGCCACAAAACGGACAAACTCTGCCTAGTGTAAGGATATAAATGTCCTTCTTAATTAAGCAGGAAAAAGCAGAGGCCTGGCAGCTTCGAGGAAACAAAAAAACAAAAGGGAACTCCCTGGACCCTCTGCCCTGTCATGCAGACAGCCCTTCCCATCTCCTGCAGGTTTCGCCCCAATCATTCTGGACCAAAAAGTACTTATTTGTTGCTTAAATACTCATTACTGATTTGTCCCAGAAGGATTCTCTTTCAGGAAGTTTTGTGAATTGTTTTGTTTTGTTTTTTAAACATTTTTGTGAGTTTTTTTAATCTCACATAAGTATACACGTTACAGTTCTCAAAGTACTTTCACACAGATCACTTTCTTGGTTGATTTCATTCTTGAGCACCCAGTGGGAACAGAAAAGATAAATAACAATGAGCAACAGTTTGGGGGGGGTTGATTCCTAAGGATTTTGAACAGTTCTGAAGGTTCAACAGAGTAAGTGCCACTTCGCAGGTGAAGAAATTAAGTCAGAATTGCTAAGCGACTTGTCAGCTTGTCCTAGGAAGGGAAGAAGGGTAGAAGGCTGTTTCTACTACACCCTGCACAATACTTGCCCGGCTAAGGTGCTGCTTTAACCACTAATAAACTTCACAGAAACAAAAACACCCCACACAGTGCAAGTACTCTTTCTCCTCTCTTAAAGCTGCCACATAATCTTTTAAAACTCAGAAATTAAAAAGCTGCTTTTTCAATAGATATCTGCACCACAAACAGCACAGCCTGGGACCAAGGCTGAAGCTGATTCTGATACATTTGCAAAGGTGTGCGTTTTCACAGCGTTACTATCAAGAAGCAATAGCAATCCCTCATTAGCACCATGGGCTGTTTCTACCATGGCTACCAGTGAGGACCCCAGTTCTCAATGTGGTTCACAAAGAAAAAAACGTTTCCAGGCTTCTTGTCTCTATCTGTTGGTTAACTATACGTGTTTATTTACCTGTATATTTGTTTGCTCCACCTTGTTACAGATTTAAAATCGTGGTTCTTAAAAATATCTGACAGTTCTCCATTATTCAAGTTGGTTTTTCAATGTGTAGATTTTATCTATTTCTAGCTTTGCTCCCCTGCCATCCTCACCTCACGGGTGTGCAAACACCTATAGTTCCAGAAATAAGTTTATAACATTCTTGGTATGGTCTAACTCAGAAAAACTGCACAAGGCAAAGGTAAATTCTACTTAATCACGTACATATTTCTTTCCTATTAGTACCTCTACCAAGCCAGTGGCAAGGAACCAGGTTTATAGAGATGTCGGGTGGGCAGACAGGGGGATGGGGGTGGGATGAAAAGCCCAAAGAAAGGGTATCTCCTCCACCCCTCCTCCCCTCCTCTCCTGCCAAGTCTGTTTCCTTGGAATCCACTACTCCAGGTCTCAGTGACTCTGTCAAGCAAGGGTCATTGGTAAGAGCAAAGAGGCAAGGAAATGAACGTGTTTTAGCTTCACTCACGTAAGGGATGGTTTTTCAAGTGGGAGAACCCCTCTCTGAATTAACCAGTAGGGCCCAGGTCTGCAGCATAAGGAGTTTGTTTCCCAGATTCTGACCAGGGAGAATAGTCTCACTCCCTGATTCTCAGGGCAGCACTATGGGTGTCTCTTTAAGATCACTCAGTCCTGAAAGTGTTTTTCAGCTTAAAGTAGACTAGAAAAAGTACTCCCTCTTTTCTAAAGACATAGATGATTTTTTTTTTTTTTTTTAAGTTTTCGACAGGGAGACTTTCTCACTCTGAGTTGCGTTTCACTGGTGAATAATAAGCTACCTGGCACTTTTCTTAATAAGAGAGCATATTACCTGACCCAGAGCAACATTTCTGGGATCTGAATCATAGCCCTCTCGTACAAGTTGGTTGTCATTGTTAATACACATGTAAAATCACACCAGGGTGAGCCAGAACAAACCACTGGCCTCTAAAAAGGATCAATTGTAACCTGATTTTTGAGACCCTCCCAAGTTCCCACATGGCCATAAGAACTATCCAAGTAACGAAAACAATAGGAAAATCCATCTTATGTGGGTCCAGGTGTCATAATCCCCCAAGACAGGAGCAGGGTAAGACAGGCTTCAAATAACTCTTGCATCATGTAAGATTCTAGATGATGAGGAGAGTCTAAATAATTATGTTCAGTGCTCAACAGAGCACCTAAAAAATGGACTCCAGGGAAGGTTTTTACCCTTCATATTCAGGGGCACTAATAAAACGGTTTGGCCATTGTTCCTTCATGGATTTCACGGTGTACTTCTTTCAGTTCTCATTTCGGTCTTTCTGAAATGTTTCCTCTTCTCTCTGTCTGTTAATATGTAGTGACCCTAATTAGGCACAAGCAGAAATAGATCTGGAATCCACCACATGTTAACACGCCTACCTGTATTATTAAAAAGATAATAATACATGAGAAATGCCTCCCAGTGATCCTCAGGGGTCCCAAACCCAGGTAACTACGGACTCCCATTTCCATTTTCCACATATCCATTACAAGGGCTACTTGGCAATGGATCACACCAGATTTACAACCATACAATCAACACAACATGTAAAAAGTTCCATAGAAAATATACATCCAAAAAGCTCTAAGGGCACAATGGACAATTCCATAAAAGGGAAAAACAACAACGCAAATAGGACAGATTCCTTTTCATCTAAACGTCTTGCTTCTACCCAAAACAGCTCCCAGAATTCAAACCTACAAAGACTCCTCTCACCAGGCAGTCTACCATACACAGCTTAACCCCACCTCCCTTTCTGGCCTTCTTAGGAAGGCAACCTACTTCCTATCCCAACAAAATCCTTGCTCTTCCATTGTACGTATTTCCATGAGTGAAGGGTAAACTGTCTTCTAGCATAGTAACCTCCCTGAAAAAAGAGACCCACTCTGTTCTTTATTCTATATCCCTGGTGTGCTAACTGCATCCTCGTGGACAATTTTAAATGACTCTAAACGCAGGCTGACGAAGGCAAGAGCGCAAACAGGAGAACACAGGAAACCAATGTGTTTCGAACTTTTCTGTGACACACAGAAACGCATTGCATAACACTTCCTAATACACTCACACACACTCACCACGTGTGTATACCTGAAGCAAGTGTCCAGAAACAATACTTAACCCTTACTAAGTACAATGCTCTCTGATATTTTCTATTCTACTTCATTTTTTCTTGAATGATGGCCATGATCCACTAAACTGATTTCCAACTAACCGATGGGACTCAGTTTGAATGGGAATTCAGTTTGAACTGCATCAAAACCTTACAGCTGCATTCCACAAGCTACTAATGAACCCTTGAAAAAGCCAGCAGACCGCAGAGACACTGACCAGCCACAAGAACCAGACACACCCAGGTAGGCAGTGCCCTTCCTCTGTCCAGCAGCCCAAGTTCAAGTATCTCCCAACTTCCCAGCTTTTCCCTAGTAACCCGAGGTGACTCTGTCATGTGCTCTTTTGTTAACCTCTTTATAAATTCAGTCCATCAATCTCTTTGGGTAGCAAAGTTCATTTACCGCCCACCGTGAAAAGCAATACTTCCTTTCTGTCTCCAGACCATCCCCCATCAAGCCTGAAGGGAAGAGAGCCTTCCAGGAATCCACAATTAAATGGAAAAGTTGGTATTCTGTGTGCCTCTGTGATCTATTTTGTGGGTAACATACAGGAGTTATGCACACGCGCAGACACACACACACACACACACACACCTCTCTCTCCTTCCCCTCTCTCTTCTTTCCAGTCTTAATCCCTGGCAGGTGCAGCCTCTGATGAAATGAGAAACCAAGGAAACCCCTGGAGCCGGGGTAGCCACTCATTAGCATGACAGTGAAAGCGGTGGACTCACTCTCCACACCACAGAAGCGCCTGGCAAACGAGTCACAAAGTCATCTCAAGACCCAGGTTGGGAAAGGAAAGGGAGAAAGAGAGAAGCAGACAAACCCGAGGAGCCGCGCCAGAGTGACCGGCCGAGGCCACCTCGTGAGACCTAGCGGCAGCCCGCCCAGTCCCCGGGAAGGCAGGTGAGCGCGGGCCGGGGGCACGGGGTCGCAGTGGCCACCGGAGCCCTCGCCGCCCTTGGGGGATGGGAGGGAGGAGGGTCCGGGTCAGAGGCCTCCATCCCCGTCGGGACCCTCCCACTGCCCCTCGGCCCCCAGAGAGCCGACGATCCTCGCACTCCGGCCCTTCCTCACCCATCCCGGAGTGTGCGCCACCCCTCCTGCGGGGAAGCAAGGGAGAGAGGAAGCAGAGTTAGGAGAGTGACGTCCCCTCCCCGCCCCGCCCCCCCCCCGACTCCATACCGCCTTCGCCGCCCTGGAATAACCCGCCGCGGGCCCCCACAGGCCCAGGGCCGCCTTCCCGCTACGCGGCCTCTCGCCCTGCGCCTGCGCGTCGGGCCCAGCTGGGCGGACGGTGATCTGAGAGTGCGCCCGCTCCTTGCGTGTGCCGGCGTGGGGGGAGGGACCTGCGCGGCCCCGCCCCCTCATCCTCCCCCTCCCTCCTCCCGCTCCCCCTCCCCCAGACACTGCCGCGGCCGCCGCAGGAGCCCGGAGCTCCAGCCGCCCAGCGACTCCCCCTCCCCCTCCCCCAGCCCCGCCCCGCCCCAACCCGGGGCTCCGAGCCGGAGCTGAGTCTGCGCCTGGGGGTGAGTACGAGACCCTTCCCCAGTCCCCTCTCTTTTCTTTGAGGATCCCACCACCACCCAAAGAAAAACCCCGGTCTCAGCTGCGCGTCCCCTCCCTTCAACCTCCTGCGGGACCCAGAGGTGCCCGGGCCCGCGGGACCGGTGGTGCCGCGCGCTGCCCCCAACCCCGTCCTGAGCCTATCATGTGAGTGCTCCGACCCCTGCCGGGGGTCCAGAGGTACACCTACCTCTGTCCCCACCCCTCGAGAGATCCGAGGGGTGGGACCCCCGCCCCCGGCCCCCGGCCCCCGGCCCCCTAGCGCCACTCTTCTCCCACCTGCCTGGTCCAGGTGCGCGTCCCCTCCGCGGTTCCAGCAGCGCCCCATCAGCCCGCCGCCGCTGTGGGGAATCTGCCGCCCCCGCCCCCGAGTTTTGAATTCCAGGGTCTCCAAGTCCAATGCCCTCGGTGTCTTTTATCTTTTCTCCTGCTCCAGGGGCCGAGTACCCCAGAAGCCGGCCCGGGGCAGGGGTTCGGGCTCGGGCAAGGGCAGGGTTTGCGAGGCCGGCCGCTGCCCCCGGTCCGTCTGGGGACTGGTCGGAGGGCTGGGGAGGCGACTGGCCCCGGGAGCGTGTCCTCTCCTTGCGCCCCACACAGTACAGTTCATTCATGAGCCGCCCGGGCCTGCGTTGGAGGGTGCGGTGGGGAAAGGATTCGGACTCGGAACCGGAGTGGGGCAAAGGCCCTGTTGGGGGGAAAGGTTTCGGACTCGGAACCGGAGTGGGGCAAAGGCCCTGTTGGGGGGAAAGGCGGGGGGCGGTGTGCTTTGTCCCTCCTGGCCTGCTGGACCACCTAGGGAGGACAGTCCCAAAGCTTTGGCGCCTTCTTCCCCAGAAGAGAAGGACGCTTGGGAAGTGGAGAGGAGAGGTCAGAGGGGCCGGCTGTCCTTGGGGCTCTGTGCTGCCTCCTGCCTGGGTCCCCTGGTTGGAGGTCTGGCTGCTCAACACTCCACTTTCCTGGAGGGGGGGAGGGGGGCGCACAGGCGGGAGGGCCAGGACTTCTGTACCCAATACTACTCTCTAGCCTCTCCCTGGGTCTGCAGCAGCCCAGGAAGAGTGAGGCCACCCTAGCCCCTCCTGAGGAGGGGCCCCCAGACCTGCCTCCCAGGAACATGTGAGGAGGGGAGTGACAGTGTCTGTCAGGCTTCCAGCGGGGGGCTGGGGGGATGGGGTGCTGGCAGCATGACTGTCCTCCAGGGTACCAGAGGGTCCAGGCCCTGGCATGCCCCAGGTGGCACATGCTGGGGCCTGCTGTTGGCTCACCCAGTTGGGTCTTGGCCTATGGGTGGGTGGGTAGGGATGTGTCAAGGCATAAGGCAGGTGGTGAGTAGCTAACAATCCCCTTTTGGACGTCCTACAAGTTCCCTCCAATTAAAACAGTTTTGGAGACCTGGGTTCAAATTCCAGCTCTGCCATTCTTTAGCTGTGCGACCTTGACAAGTTACTTAACTTGTCTGAACCTTAGTGTCAGTTAAAAAGTATGTTTACTACCATCTCCTTACGAGATTACTCACGGGCATCAAACTAGATAGTACAGGTAAAGAGCCTGGCACCCTGCCTGGTAGTGGATCAATAAGAGTTCTCTTCCCTGAACTTCTGACCCATCCTGGCATAGCACCACCCTCCCATGCCCCCACTTCCCAGCCTGCTACAGATGGATCAGTTTGTTTGAAGAGTTTGGAAACATTCTCTGCCACTCGGTGGCAGAGTCCTGAAAGCAGTGTAAGCCCTTAGGTATAGACAAGAAGCCCATCCAGACTGAGGGGTTCTAGCCTATTAAATTCTGTTTAATTTTGCTTTTTACCAGTTCTCCTTCATTAAACGAACCCCTTTTATTCCACACTTTATTGATAAGAGTAGCTAATTTTTTTAGAATCCATTTGTACCTTGAACTGTATTAAGAGCTTTACCTAAATCATCATGTTTAATCCTCAAAACAACCACACGACTGAATTATTATCCCCATTTACAGACGAAGGAACTGAGGCCCAGGGTGGTGAGGTAGTGTCGCCAGGTCAGAAGCCACATCTATCTCATCCTAGAGCCTGTACTCTTAACCACCAGGCTCTGTTGCCGGTCCCCTACACCTGCCTCAGAACCTGAAATCACAAACCCAAGGTGGAAGGTCTGGGAGCTAGAAGCAAGAGGGAAGGCAAACAGGTAGAAATGGGTGTGGCATTTCTCCAGAGCTGTAGCTGGCAACCCCCAGCCCCCAACCCCCAGCTTCCTGATGGAAGTGGCTCCTCTGTTGGCTGAGGCCGAAAAGTGCGGTGGTTAAAAGCATGGGCTTGAGCCAGGTTGCCTAGGTCCATGCCCAGATCTATCACAGACTAGCTGTGTGCCATTGAGCAGGTGATGTACGCTCTCTGTACCTCAGTGTCCTCCTAGGGTTGTGATGGGGAGTAAACAAGATAACATTTGTAAAGCACTTAGAACAGTGCCTGGCACAAAATACGCGTTAAATAGGTATTTGATAAATGCATTCTTTTCCTACCACTTTTATCCTCATTTGTGGATACATTTTTGCCCATCTCTCTGAAGTTGGTAGGGATGGAGCATTAGTATATCTTTGTTACACATTGAAAGACTGAGGCCCAGGTTACATAGTAACAGAACTAGCCTCCATCTTCATCTCCTCCCAACAGACCACACTGCCTTCCTATGATCCCAAGCCCTAAATTAAATCTTCCCTAGTAACTCTTTAAGAAAAAAACTTTTAATTTATAGCTCCCTCCCCACCCCACCCCCACCATGCAAACACTTCTTGATGATAAAGTAACCATCAGTTAGCTAGAAATAAAATCCTCCATCACTTTCCCTGCACACTTCCAGCTAAAGCCTCGGTGTCAGGCTAGAGAAATTCTGGGATACCACTGACTCAGGCAACCCTGTGGAGTGGATAAACTGCCCCTCCCTCCCCCAAACATTCTGCCTCAGTCCCTTCCCTTCTCTCATCTGCTCTCAGTGAAGGCTTTGAGAGCAGCTGCCCTGGGTGAAATTGAGCCCAGCAACCCCGCCTCCGCAATTAAGAGCTTGGAGTACCCTGTCAGCAAGCCGAGCCACCAGCCCTGGCTCCACCCTTTCCTGCCCTGTGACCTCCCTGTGAGTGGCTTCTCCACCCCGGGTCCCTGCTTCCTGCCCTGTCAAATGGGGAGTGTGCCCTGCCTTCCTGTTGGTGCAGGTGGGAAGAGCAGTGCAGTGGCGGAGGGGAGAGTGCTTTGTGACTGTAAAGAGGCAGGCAGCAGATGGACCTGGTGACTTCAGTTACTAAGCACGTACCTGGACCCTCACCTACTCTACTGGGTCCCCTTATGTAGGAGCTCCCAGAATGTTCCACCTGCCTTGGAGTGGAGAGGATAGAATGGAAGGGGGACGCTGTTCCAGGAGTTTGTACCCATTACATTCTGGCCTGGTGGAGCCTTGGAGTTTTGGAGAGAAACAGGCAAGGAGTGGGTATGGGCTGGATCGATTTCTGGAGTGCATTAGAGTTGGGACTTAAGGGAGGGGGGACTTGTGTAGAGGCCCCCCAGTTACCACAGCAAGATACCTATACCTACCTTTAACCTTTCCTGGTGCACCTTAGGTTCACATACCCAGGCTCCCAGACACACCCACATACACACCCCCACTTAGAGACCAACGACTCTCTTCATTTCCGTGGACTGCCATGTAGTCACCCAGCTCCCCACCTCCCACCCCACACACACACAGATACACATATCAACACAAGTTTACACACCTCAACACACACATTCTCACAGTGCTGTGGTGTTCTCTAGCCAGAGAACACGTAATGAGTGTTCATGAAGCTTCTGTGGTCTGCAGAGTCCTGTTCTAGGCACATCAGAAAAGCATCAAGGTGCCCTGAAAAGTGTTAAAGCTTTAGAAAGAAGTTGACCTAAGTTTGATCCCCAGGTCCGTTATTTTATGAGCAGTGTGACTTTGGGAAACTTACTTAACTTCTCTGAGCCCCGTGCCCTCATCTTAAAATGGCAGTGACATCCAACTCTGGAGTGTCAATGATTAAATGAAAAATGTATATATTCTTGAAACAGTGGGCGCTCCGTACATGGCACCTGCTACAATTACTAAGTTAATGGGGTTTTTTTTAAGGCAACTTAGGCTGGAAAAGAAGAGGGAGGCATAACACACAGGGCAGTTATTCCCTTAGCCTTCCTAACCCAGGCTTTTCAGAGACTCCCTGGGACCAAGTGAGACAACCCCGTCTTCCCTTCCATCTGAGAGCTGGTGCCTCTTGCCCTGCAGTTGAAATGTTAGGAAGAGGCAGGGGAAAATCTGGGATTGGTGGGCAGGAGAAACCCTCCGAACCACCCCAGGGGGCTGGGGGACGCTTGTTTCCAGAGTTGCAGTCACCGATTCTAGGTTTGTTGTTCTCTCTCTTTGCCTGGTTTCCTTTCTTCCCTGGGGACCACCCCCCCCCCACACACACACACACAAGGCAGAGCTTCAGTGTTGTCAGCAGAAGGGGCCCCCAGGGGCCTTCCAGTAGGATGGGGGTGGGGCAGTGGTGCCACGGCCACACCTCTCCTCTGCCCCAGGAGCCTCCCCAGAACCGGGCTCAGCTCGGTCCCCAGGCACTTCCAGAACCCAGGCATCCAGGCTGGCTGCCCCTTTCCTCCTCCTCCCTACCCATCCACCGGACCGTAGAGGGCTGGACAACCTGACAGTGGCAGGGAACCAGGCCGGAGGGCACTACCCTGGCTGCAGGGGGCTTGGGCCAGCTGAGAGGCCCCCACCCAGTCTCCCTTCCTTTGCCAATGGAAAAGCTCGCTGCAGGGCATGGCATTCCCAGCCTGCCCTGCTCCAGGGGCAGGAGCAGGGCACTCTGGGAGTTGTAGTCCTCACAACTCAGGTGCAAAGAAAATTGGAAAGAGGTGAGGAAGCTGGAAGGGGGAAAGGTGTAGTTGCTGCCGTGGCCCAGGAAAAAGAATGAGGGTAAACAGGTGTAGCTGGGGCGAGTGAGGCAGGTCACACAAACCCAGAAGTCCTGCTTTTTTTTTTTTAATCTCTCAGAGATTACTTTTTAAAATAAATTTATTTATTTATTTGGGGCTGCGTTGTGTCTTGGCTGCTGCACGCAGGCTTCCTCTAATTGCGGCGAGCGGGGGCTACTCTTCGTTGCGGTGTGTGTGCTTCTCATTGCGGTGGCTTCTCTTGTTGCGGAGCACGGGCTCTAGGCGTGCAGACTTCAGTAGTTGTGGTGAGGGGGCTCAGTAGTTGTGGCTCCCGGGCTCTAGAGCACAGGCTCAGTAGTTGCAGTGCACGGGCCTAGTTGCTCGCAGCATGTGGGATGTTCCCGGACCAGGGCTCGGACCCGTGTCCCCTGCACTGGCAGGAGGATTCTCAACCACTGCGCCACCAGGGAAGCCCCAGAAGTCCTGCTTTTTAATGGACTTCCCACTCTGACTCCATCCTCAGACCCCTACTCTGAGGACAGAGGGACAACTCTAAAGCTGAACGTCTTATTTTGAAGCCAATTATATTGGGAAGGTGATTAACAGAGTTGAAAACTGAACAAATGAAACCATGCCATTTTTCTAATAGGGGTAGAAAGAAAAGATCAGGATTAGGTAACTGCCTCCTGACCCATCCTCCTCTGGCCTAGAGACCCCTCCACTTAGACCTAAGAACCCTCCCCATCTTCCCTCGGGCTCAGCTCTGCCCCCTGCCTGAGACAGACAGAGACAGAGGCAGAGAGTTTGTGTTGGGAAAGAGAGAGAGAGAGGGAGGGAGAGGCGATGTGTGTGTATGGAGGTGGTAGGAGGTAAATGCTAGAGACTCACAGACAGCATCCAGCTTAGAAAAACCAGTCTCCCTAGTCCAGACCTGGGCCAAGTTCCCTAGATCCAGGGTGGGGTTGCATCCCGAGAGCCAGTGAAGGTAAATCCATGTGACTCAACCCTCCCCTCCCCAGGCCCTTATCTCCAGAGGCCACAGCTTCCACCCACCCAGGCAGCCCGGGGATCTGCCCTCACTGTCCCCTGCCCACGCCCATCCTGCCGGAGCCGTGAACAGAACCGTGAGGGGGACAGGGGCCGAGCCCAGCTGACTGCTCTGCCCTCTTCCCAGGAGGACCATGCGGCAGTAGCAGTCATGCTGCCCTTCCTGCTGGCCACACTGGGCACCACAGCCCTCAACAACAGCAACCCCAAGGACTACTGCTACAGTGCCCGCATCCGCAGCACCGTCCTGCAGGGCCTGCCGTTCGGGGGCGTCCCCACCGTGCTGGCTCTGGACTTCATGTGCTTCCTTGTGAGTGCCCACATGCCACCCTCCACCCTTGGCACTCACACCCTGTACATAGCTGGCCAACACCTGCAGCTCTAACCACTCTCCCACCTGCCCCTGACTCCCCAGGCATGACTGCAGGAGGGAATGCCCATCACCCAGCCCAAGCCTAGCCTCTGACCATTCACCCCAGCCAGAGTCATCCCTTTCTAAGACAAAAATTCTGCCCCTCTGCCCTGCCGTCCCGGCTAGTCCAGGGGGTGAACGGCCTCTCCTCCTGCCAACCACCCTCTCCTTCCTCAGGCACTGCTGTTCTTGTTCTCTATCCTCCGGAAGGTGGCCTGGGACTATGGGCGGCTGGCCTTGGTGACAGATGCAGACAGGTAAGGCTCCGGGACCCGCCCCTACCCCTACACACAGGCTTGTGTGTGCACACACATGCGCACACAACACACGTGCACCCACACATCTCGTCCACACTCCTCGGGGATAGGAGGAGAGCCAGCCCGTTCTCATCCTCTTTGGTGGGGGGATGAAGAGGGACTGGTCCCAGAGCGGGCATGGGGGCATGAGGGCCCACAGCTGGGCCTTTGTCCCTTGCCAGTCCCTGGAGACCCACCCCTGCCCCCGCTAACCCTGTCTGTTCTCTGTCCCCAGGCGCCAGCGGCAGGAGAGGGACCGAGTGGAACAGGAATAGTATGTGGGGCAGCAGCCCCCTCATCCCCACTAAACCAGCTTTCCCTTTTCTTCCCTTTCATGCTTCTCTTCTCTTCCTGCCACGTTGCCGGTTTCTCTTTTCAGCTTTCTCCTCTGCAGGCTCATGTTCGGATTAACGCAGGTGGTGTGCTTTGCAGAGCAGGGGGCTCCCCAGCTTGTCTCTGCCGCACTCCCCCATCTCTCCCTCCGGCCCCCAGCCTGGGAGAAATCCCT
Organism: Eschrichtius robustus; assembly: GCF_028021215.1. Classification (NCBI taxonomy): domain Eukaryota; kingdom Metazoa; phylum Chordata; class Mammalia; order Artiodactyla; family Eschrichtiidae; genus Eschrichtius; species Eschrichtius robustus. The sequence goes on from NC_090835.1 coordinate 76,972,091, forward strand.
CCCCATGTGCCCCATACACGCAGGCCTCAGCAGTCCTGGTTGGCTGGGGTGGAGGAGCCATCCTCCCAAGAACCCACAGTATAGTCATCCTGTTGGTTGCAGAGACAAGATTGGGTGTCTCCAGTGGCTTCTCACCCCCTAACAGCTAGTTCTTCCTATTCCAGGGTTCCCTGCTCACCCCTTCTGGAGGCCTGGGAGGGGGGCTGCCAGAGAAGCTCTGAGTCTGGCCTTCTGTGTCCATCACCGTCTCTGTCTATAGGCCTGGCATTGGAGTTGCGGCAGCTGCTGGGGTCAGGGAACATGGAGGGTGGAGGACACCCCCCCAGCCCCCCCTCACCCCCGGCCCTTCTAGGGCTCTCCTGGTCCAGCCTGTCCTTCACCACACCCCCTCCACTGCCCTGTGCCCCATGTGGGCTCTGCTCCCCCATCCCCCACTGGTCAGCTCTGGAACTGCAGGGCCAGCTCACATTCTTCCTTCAACCTCCACGGGGTGCTGATGAAGACTACCCCCTCCCTTCACCCCCATGCCCTGCGTCAGTGCCCCCCAGGTCCCCCGGGTCCCCTGAAGGGAAGGGGCGGGTTTAAGGGAGGCAGGGAGAGGGCAGTCACTCATCCCTGCTTCTGCCTCTGCGCTTTCTGTGCCTTGTCTGGACCCTGGAGCTCTGGAGTGGAAGCCCACCCACTTCACCTGGCTCCCTAGGGACTCGGACTCACCAGCTCTCTGATCTCTCGTCTCCCCACCCCCAGTGTGGCCTCAGCTATGCACGGGGACAGTCATGACCGGTATGAGCGTCTCACGTCTGTCTCCAGCTCCGTCGACTTTGACCAAAGAGACAATGTGAGTGCCCTCCCCCCAACTTCTTATCACCCCCTCCTCCAGGGCAGGTGGGCTCAGCAGCCTGTAGCTTCCAGTGTTACAGAGTCAGGGGCCTATGGAGCGTGGCCTTTTCCTCAGCAAGGGTAATGCTTGTCCGAGAGCCACGGGGTAGTCCCTGGACCCAGAACTCCTGGCTCCGTCTTCCATGGCAGCCTCCAAACCAGCATAGGTTGAACATCTCTGATCTCTAAACGTCATTTGCCCCGATACAGTTCCGTGCCCACCTCCAGTGATCAATGCTAAGGATGACTTTTTTCTTAGATGTGGTTCTAGAAGTAATAATGAGCCTTCCAGACCCACCTAGCAAAACACACAGAATCCATTGTGCTGCTCAGAGGTTGCAGGCTGGCAGCCCCTGGCTGCCTGGGGCCAGCTGACCTGCTTGTAGATTGGAGCTGAGGAGCAGGGGCCCCTGTAGACAAGGCATGTACTTGGTGATGCAAGGGGACCCCAGACCCCTTTCAGGTCAGACACCACACTCCGACATTACCTGCCTGGCCCTCTGTCATTCTGCCGGGGTCAGAACTCTAATCCTGGTCAGAACTCTAATCCTCAGGCCCTAGGGTGGCACTGATCAGTCCAGCTTAGGCTGTGGGCCCTGGGGGTGGCAGCTCCTGTAGCTGCCATAGCAGAAGAAGCCTGTCAGCTTCCTGAGTTGGACTCATACTGGTAAGTGGCAAAGCAAAGCTATCACCCCTGCCAGCCAGAGGTGTCCAGATGATCCCCAGACTCAGGTGATGTTGGCAACAGGTAGCACAGTCCTGCATCTTCGCTGGAGGGCACCTCTCTCCCTCATCCCGTGTTATGCCTGTACCTTCTCCCGGTAGGAAGTTGGGGGAGGGTCTCTCTGTCCAGCCCTGCCCCGCGTATCCGCACTCTGCCCTGAGTGGGGTCTCTGTCTGAAGACAAGCCTGGGGGCTTGAGAGCAGGAGATTGCAGCTCACAGTGACCCTGGGTTGGTCCCTCTGGGGCATCCTGGAAGGTAGGTGCAGGACCTTGGGCAGCGTGGCCCACCGCTCTGCTGTTGGCAGCCACGTTGCAAACTCTCCGTGTTAGCTGCAGGCCTGTAGTCCCTTCCTAGAACCCTGAACCCCACCCATCCCCACCCTGGCCCACACAACTGCAGGACTTTCTGCAGTTCTGCTGCCCCCTTGGGTGTTTGTGGGGACCTGCACTCTGGGCACGAGGGTCCGCCGATGACCCCCTTTGGCCTTGGTCCTTTTTCTTCTCTGAGGGCTGGCACCTTTCCTGTCCCCTTCTCTGGGGATGAGCTAGTTTCTGTGGGGACTGTGGGAGCTGTGACAGGTGAGCCACAGCCTGCAGGTGGTTACGAGGTTGGGGTTGGGTGGAGGGGAGGCTTGAGGGGGAGGGGAGGCTCGGGCTGGTGGGGTGAGGACTCTAGCCGATAGCCCTCTGTCCCCGCAGGGTTTCTGTTCCTGGCTGACAGCCATCTTCAGGATAAAGTAAGTGAACGGTCCTGAGGCTCTAAAGAAGGAGAGAAACAGAGAGAAACTTCAGACCTGTCATCTCCCTACAAAGTCCAGAGACCAGCAGCTTTGAGGGCCTTAGTGCTCCTAGCCAGCCCAGCACCCTCCTCCCTGTTCCAGGGAGCCAGGCCCCTGCTGTTCCTCCAAGCCGGCCTCACTTTACCCCCCGACAGTCTCCTGTGCACCCCCCTGCCTGGGGTCCCGCTCTGCCCTCAGCTCTCCCCGCCCCTGCCAGCCCATGAGAGCAGGGGCTCACGCCGCCACCTCAGAGCCTCGGGCAGCTAGCGGGTGGGGGCATCAGGCAGGCTGGGAGCAGCCAGCCAGCAGCAGGCAGGAGCCAGTATCCAGCAGGCAGAAGTCAGGAGATGGAGCCAGAGTGCGGCAGGCAGGCAGTGAGCCCTGAGAGAGGCAGGAAGCCCAGACAGGTCAGCACCACCACCGCCCTCGCCCCTGGGCCCCTGGGCCCCTAGGGCCCCTCCCCAAGTCTAAAGGGCTTCGCCAGCACCCCTAAAGCGCCACTGCTTTCCAGACCTCCCTCCTCCCTCCCACCTCTGCCTCTTCCTGCCACCATCCTTGTCCTCCCTTTCCAGATTATCCTCTTACTTCCTTTTCTCCCCATTCCTCACTGTTCTTCCTCTCTGCAGTCTTCCTTCTTCTTTTCCTTCTTTCTTTCTCCCCTTCTTTTTCTTTCTTCCCCCCTCATCCCTCTCCTCCTCCTCTATTTTCCCTTTCCCTCCCCTTCTCTCTGCATCCTTCCTTTTTCTCCCTCCCCTTCCCTTTCTCTCTTTCCTCCCTCCCCTCCCAGAACATGGGGGACCCAGAGCCCCCCCTTTCAACCCCGTCCTGCTGCCAGACTGGCAGGGGCTAGGGCGGACGTGGGCTGGGGTGGGCAAGGGCAGGCGAGCCAAGCGGCCCCTCTTTTGCCCTGGTCCTCACCGCATCCCTCTGTCCCCGGCGCCTGCAGGGATGATGAGATCCGGGATAAATGTGGTGGCGACGCTGTGCACTACCTGTCCTTCCAGCGACACATCATTGGGCTGCTGGTGGTCGTGGGCGTCCTCTCCGTAGGCATCGTGCTGCCCATCAACTTCTCAGGGGACCTGCTGGGTCAGTGAGGGCCAGGATGGGCGGGGTGGGGAGAGGAGGGGGCAGGAGGGGATGTGCCCTGACCCCACCGTCGTCCTCTCCCTCCTCCCACCCCCCGCAGAGAACAATGCCTACAGCTTCGGGAGAACCACCATTGCCAACTTGAAATCAGGGTAAGGGGGGGAAGCTGGTCAGTGAGGCCTGGGTCTGCGGCCAGAGTCTGGGTGGGAACAGGGAGGAGAGGAAAAAGGGAGTGTTCAGGGGAGAGATGCTGAGGCTGCTGAGATGGCTGTGGGTCCCTGAGGGCTTGGGATGGAAACAGAAGGAGCAGATCCCAGGGATGGCCAGATAAAGAAGAGCCGTGTGCAACCCCGGGCCAAGGAGAGCTGGCTGGCGGTGGTTGGAGGGCAGTATAGCCAGCAGGTAGGGCATGAAGAGATGACTTCTTGGGGACATTTCAGTTGGAATGGAACAATCCTGGGGTCTAGAGGATGTGGGGTGTGGGGCCCACCTTGGGAGGGGGTCAGAAGTGCTCTAGAGGGGCCCTGTACCAGGGTTTAATTAACAGTGGGAGGTTGGGGGTGTCTGAGAGTGTTCCCAACCCCGGTGGCTCCACGCACCCCTCTGCCCGCCAGGAACAACCTGCTCTGGCTGCACACCTCCTTCGCCTTCCTGTACCTGCTGCTCACCGTCTACAGCATGCGCAGACACACCTCCAAGATGCGCTACAAGGAGGACGACCTGGTGAGTGGAGCAGAGCCCAGGTCCTCGCCCAAGCCCAGCCCCTCCCCTTCCCTCCAGGCCTCTCCTGCTGGAGTCCTAAGGGATATCGGCTCCGGCTCCGGCTCCGGCTCCGGGTGAGGCCAGCTGGCTTTGAATCCTGGCTCACCAGCTCAGGATTCCTCCGCCCCACCATCCTGCCAGTTAAGTTACCTCTCCCAGCCTGTTTCCTCATCTGTGAAATGAGAGAACAGTCCCTCTCCCAAGGTAGGTGGGGGGTGAGGTGAGGCCTTGCATGGAAGGCACCGGGGCAGGAAATATCTGCGGTGGATATTACGGGAGTGATTGTCCATCTCCTTCAATATTCACTCCCAAAACCAGTACTGAATGCCCACTCCATGCCACCCTCTGTGCTGGGGCCTCACAGCCTGAGGATCTGAGATTAGAACCCCCTCTTCCCACTCTGTAACCCCTCAGGGAGCAAGGAGCCCAGGGCTTTCACTCTGTTCACTGCCTGATTTCTATTAGAAACACTCCCCCTGCTTTCCCTGGGCCTGGCTTCTCCCAAGGCCTCCTCCTACTCCTGTCTGCTCCTCTCTCTGCTCACCTGTTCCCCACCCCTCCCTGCATTCTCCCGGATCGGAGCCTCAGGAAGGCCAACCTGCCCCGTCTCACCCCAGGTGAAGCGGACTCTCTTCATCAACGGAATCTCCAAATATGCAGAGTCAGAGAAGATCAAGAAGCATTTTGAGTGAGTAGCTCCTCCACCCCCACCCCGAGGACCTGTGGACCCTTCTTTGCTTTCCATCTCCAGGAGCATCCTCACACGCCTCTCTCTCGGGGGGGTCAGGGGCTGCAGTGAGGGGTGGAGGTTAGGCTAAGGAAGAATCCTCTGACTCCAGGGCAGTCTAGCACTCGGGCTGGACTTCAGACCCCTCAAAGAGCAGGAGAAATACTTGAAAAATGAGTCCCCTGGGCCTCTCCTCCTGGCTCTAACAGGGTCATGGATTGTCGACCCCAGGTCCACGGGCCCTTGGGGGGTGTGGCTGTCTCACAGTTGTGCGTGGCATTCCAGAGCTTGTGTGCAGACTAGCAGGGAGAAGCTCCTCGGCTTTCAGTGGATCCTCAGGGAGCCCAGGAGAGCCTGGACTGTATGTTCTCCGAGACACTTTTTAGCTGGACGTCTGTCTTAGTGAGGGGGTGGATATACACCTCCAGGTGGCCAGAACAGTCTGTGTACAGGATTAGGGATCCTATCACACATCCATCTGTCCATCCAGCAAACGTTCTCAGGTGCTGTTGAGGTCACTGTGATGGCCTGGGGACTATAAAAATGAGTACGAGACCATCAAGCTCTCGGGGGTTTGCGATGCAGAGGCCAGCTTTAGGGGCCAGTCCAGGGGCTGCTCAGGGATTGGTCTGGGGTCAGTATTAGGAGTTGTCCAGTGGTTCTGATTAGAGACATTGGTGGTCTGGATCAGGGCTCCGTCTCTGGCCAGGATCAGGATTTAGTGAGATCTGGATGAGAAGTCAGTAGTCGTCCTAGATCAGGACTGGATTGGGGTCGGACTCCAGGCTCCTGTATTACAGGAGAAGGACTGGTTTGTGACAGGCATTTGTGGGTGAATACTCTTTCATTCAACATGCATTTATTGGTCACCTTCTGTGTGCCAGGCATAAATCAATTAGAAACAAGTCCTGCCCTCATACAGTTTATAGAACAGCAGCCGAAATTAGATCATCAGTCATTGGTCAGTGTGAGAGAATGATTTGGGGTCCCATCTGGGGTTCAAGCTGTGCTCAGCATTAGGGGGCAGGCTGGGTCAGGATAAAGGACAGTGTGTGCTGAGAATTAGGCGACATCTTAATGTTACCGTCCACGTGGAATCAGCCGTCAGCTTGTACAGACAAGTCCTTTACTAACAGGGATCCTTTGAGCACCTGCTATGTGCCTGCACTGGAACAGGAGTTTGGGGATATGGCAGGAAACAAAGAAAAAGCCCCTGCCCTCATCTGCTTACATTCTAGTGGGGCGAGGCAGATAGCAAAGAAATGAACTAGTCAAGTAGGGGTAGGTGCTAAGAAGAAAACCAAAGCAGGGAGAGGGACAGGGTGAGCAGGGTCAGGGAGGGTTGCAGTTTCCGATGGTGTGGGCAGCAGGGGTTCTGACAGGGTGATGTTAGAGCAGAGCCCTGAGTGCAGTGAGGGAGTGAACCCTGTGAGTCAAGCATCCATTGATCCAGTACACTGTTTATTGTACACTTACTATGTGCTTCATCCCAGGGAGACAAAGAAGAGCCAGGCTTGATCGGTGGGGAGCTCACTGTCCAAATTGTCTGTTTCAGGGGTCGGTGGGTGATTTTGTTTAGGAAACAGTCTGATTAAAATTAGCGGTCAGCCTATGAGCAGGGGTTGGGGAGACTGCAGTCCTAACTGGAGTTTTTAGGATTAGTACGGTGAGCATTATGGAAGAGCCATTTCATGGACCCGTTCATTCCACAGCACAGTGGGTATTTACTGAGCACCTACTATGTGCAGGCTGTTGGCCCAGGCCTGGGTATATGGTGCTGAGCAGGAGGCAGCCCTTGTCCTCGTGGAGCCCCTGGCTAGCTGTCAGCATCAGGCAGGGTGTGGGGTCCAGGTCTGCAGTCTGTCTGGGTTGGAGGACTGACCCAGCACAATCAGGGGTTATCCTGTGTACAAAATCAGGGAACCTGTGTGGTGGGGATTAGGGGATTAGAGATTAGTCGGGTGAAAATGAGGGCTCAGCCTGCCACAGGGCTAAAGGCCCTTCCAAAGAGGAACCCTAAAATGGTTTGAGCAATAGCGGTGTCTGGGGAAAAGTCTGAAGCCTCCTGGGAAGTGCTTTTCAAGGACCCCATCCCAGATTTAAGTTTCCAAATTCTCGTGGGTTTGGTCCATCTTGTTCCTTTAGAACCATGTCACCTGAATCTTTAACACTTGGTATTTCCTTCTTTAAAAATTTAAAAAAAAAAAGAAAGAAAGAAAGAAAGAAAAAGACAGGGACGCAGTTTAGATTAGGGATTAGGATCAAGGAGCCCTGTGTGATCAGGATGAAAAAGGAAGTGCTCCTCCACTCGGCCTGCAAGCATCACTCGAGCCCTGCCAGGTACCAGGCACTGAGAGTCTATCTGGTCAGTCTTAAGTCAAGGTGGGGTCAATCTCGGGTCAGGATTAGAGGGTCAGTATTGGGTCTGGGTTATGGATCAGTTTGGGTCAGGGTAAAGGATCAGTCTCCGGCCAGGGTTAGAGGTCAGTCTCAGGTCAGGTTTCAGGATCAACCTCTGGTCGGTCTTGGGCCAGAGATCATTCTGTAGCCCAGGGTTGTGGGTTGGTTGGGGTCAGCTGATGGTCAAGGTTAAGTATTGGACTGTAATCAGGTCTTCTAGGAGCAGGGTTAAGAGAACAACCATACTAGAAACAGTTTCTCTCAACTTAAAGTTCACAGCCCCAGACAAGAATCAGACCACAGCCGTGGTGTCCCCAGCGCCCCGTAGGTACACGCTCGCGTCTGGGTCCATGCCCACGCCTGTGTGCGTACCCTCCCTCCACTCAGATAAGCATGAGGAGGAATTTCAAAGTTTTATTCTCAGGAAATGTCATTTTTGCAGACTCAGAAAGAGGGAGCTTGCACTGGGGCTGTGTGTCTTGAAGGTGCCGGGGTCACAGGGGAAAGTTGGGGGCGGGTGGGCAGGCTCCCTGCAGAGGATGATGGTGGACTGTGTTTCAGGGAGGCCTACCCCAACTGCACGGTTCTGGAAGCCCGCCCATGTTACAACGTGGCTCGCCTGATGTTCCTTGATGCAGAGAGGTAATGGGGCTGGGGGCGGGGGCGGGGGCAACACCCGAGGGCCCCCTGCCCATTGTGGAGGGCATCTTGGCTGCCACTCAGGAGCCTGGCTCCCCTTCCAGGTGTTTTCCTGAGCATTTGATTTTCCATGCCTCATGGCATGCAGGATTTTAGTTCCCCAACCAGGGATCGAACCCGTGCCCCCTGCAGTGGAAGCGCAGAGTCTGAACCACTGGACGGCCAGGGAATTCCCAAGGGGCGTTTGATTTTAATTCACCCCCTGGAGTGCCTGTCAGTTCAGCTCTGGAAAGAGCAAGGCCTGGAGGTTAGAGGAAAGGGGCCCACTGTCCCCACCCCATTTGAGGACATTCCCTTCCTCAGCTACAGTGTGCGAAACTTAGGCCAGACTATAGGAAGAACTTCTGCCCCTCAAGGGATGGTGGGGAGACACTGGGCTGGGGACATGTCTGAACCATGCATCCTAAACAAACCAAAGAGTAAGGTGGCCCCTGTCCTTGGGGAGTGGACTGCATGACCCCCAAGCTGGGCTACCTACCCATTCTCCAGCCAGACCCAGCTGGGCAGTAGGTGACCAGGCACCTGGGTCCCACAGGAAGAAGGCCGAGCGGGGAAAGCTTTACTTCACAAACCTCCAAAGCAAGGACAACGTCCCCACCATGATCAACCCCAAGCCCTGCGGCCACCTCTGCTGCTGTGTGGTGCAAGGCTGCGAGCAGGTACAGGGCATCCTGGCCTCGGCTCAGGCCTCAGGGCCCCCAGACTCCTGATGGGTGAGGGGGGAGTTGGAAGGTCCCGGGGAGACAGGTCACAGTGAAGATGGATGCACCCCACGGTGGGGCCCGTCCCACATCCCCAGGAACACACACGCACACGCACACACACGCACACGCACGCACGCCTTGCACACCAATACCCCAAGGTGAAGAGACTCCCGGAGGAAGCAAAGCTGGGGTGCGGACCGCAAGCAGGTCCCCATCTGTTCCTGGAAGCCCTAGTCCCATTGTTGGGTTTGCCCCCTATCCCTACAGTGACCAAGTTTTCAAACCCCAAATCAGAAGAGGTCAGCCGAGAGGATAGCTTGTTGTATTTACTAGCTCTGTGGCTTTCGGCAAGTTTCCGGACTGCTCCATGCCTCAGTTTCCTCGTCTGTAGGACAGGGCTACTTGTACCCACTTCCCAGTGTAGTTGTGAGGATAAGCGAGTGGACAGAGAGCTTAAAGCAGTGCCTGGGCTGCAGTCAGCTTTGGGCAGTGCCCGCTGGGTGCTGCAGGGACCGGCGGCTCTGACCGGGGCCCTGCCTCGCCCGCCCCGGCAGGTGGAGGCCATTGAGTACTACACGAAGCTGGAGCAGAAGCTGAAGGAGGACTACAAGCGGGAGAAGGAGAAAGTGAACGAGAAGCCTCTCGGCATGGCCTTTGTCACCTTCCACAATGAGACCATCACCGCCATGTGAGCTCTGCCCACCCGCCCCGGCCCCTAGGGACTAGCTGGGGCTCCAGGTCCCAGGTAACCGTGCCCCCCTCCCCCAGCATCCTGAAGGACTTCAACGTGTGTAAGTGCCAGGGCTGCACCTGCCGCGGGGAGCCCCGCTCCTCCTCCTGCAGCGAGTCCCTGCACATCTCCAACTGGACCGTGTCTTACGCCCCTGACCCCCAGAACATCTACTGGTGAGCAAAGGGGGATTGCAGGGTGGCTTCGTGGGGCCGGCGTGGGCTCCAGTGGGGAGAGGAACATCTACTGGTGAACAAAGGGGGATTGCGGGGTGGCTTTGTGGGGCCGGCGTGGGCTCCAATGGGGAGAGGGAGGAGAGGGAGGCCCTAGGTGTCGCTGGGGACGGATCAGGCGTCCAGCCCTGGAGTGATGCCTCCGGACCTTCCCAGGGAGCACCTCTCCATCCGTGGCTTCATCTGGTGGCTGCGCTGCCTGGTCATCAATGTCGTCCTCTTCATCCTCCTCTTCTTCCTCACCACCCCGGCCATCATCATCACCACCATGGACAAGTTCAATGTCACCAAGCCCGTGGAGTACCTCAATGTAAGGCCCACACCCCGACCCTCCACACCGTGTCCCCAAATGCAGATACCAGGCCCCACATCCCTCCGGGCAGCGGCAGGCGGGGGGTGGACCACATGCCCTCCAGTCCAGCTCCTGTTCCGCTTTTCTAGCCCAGCCCCACTAAGAAGGTACCACATGACCATGGGCTGCAAACCCCTCTGTGCACTTCCCTCGGGCTCCCTGCCACCTTCCCCCTAGGAGAGGCCTCCCTTGAGTTTACACACGCCTAGAGGGCCTCTGAGGGAAGAGAGAGCCTGGGTCCATTCCAAACTGATCATGTGACCTTGAACAAGGTCCTTCTCCAAATCCCTCCGTCTCTCCAACCAAAGAGTGAAGGGTCAGACCAGATCCTTGACTTCCAAACTTGGATTCTGATGGCCTTCATCAAAAGGAATCTTACATGAAACCCAATGTAGGAAAGCGAGGTCGCTCAGATGGCAATGGGTGTGGGGGCATTTCTGCTGCTCTCCCCTCACCTCTTTGCAACCTCCTTGGAACCTCAAAGTTCATGAGAAGGCACTTTGAAAATCATTGAGTGATGATAGCATAATAGATAAGACCCAGGCTGCCTGGGTTCAAATTTCCCCCACCCAGTGCTTACTAGCTAGATAATTTATTGACTCTCATTTTGCCTCAGTTTACTCATCTGTAAAATGGGGTAATATCATTAATGTAAGAATTAATACATGAAAAGTACATGATCAGTAGGTGTTCAGAGATGCTAACTACTAATACTATTCATGCTGGGATTGTACATATGGCCCTGGCCCCCAGATGTTCTGGACTTCTGACATGAGGCCCTGAGAGCTGGGGGGCCCAGGGCTCACTGGGGGAGGGGGCAGGTAAGCAAAGCAAGCTGGGACCACTAGACTGCCCCCACCTGACACATTCCGCCCCCCTCTGCCCTCTGCAGAACCCCATCATCACCCAGTTCTTCCCCACCCTGCTGTTGTGGTGCTTCTCGGCCCTGCTCCCCACCATCGTCTACTACTCTGCCTTCTTTGAAGCCCACTGGACACGGTGAGACACCCCCTACACACACACCACGCCTCACTGTGGTCCTCCTGGGCGCACACGCTCTGCCCTCAGGGTCCCAGAGCTGGCAAGGGAGGGATGGTGACCAGCATCCTCACCTTGGGAAGCCCCCCTCCTTCCCAGGAAACCCTCCTGGGACACCATACGAGCTGGGGGAGCAGGCATGGGGGCTGGCTCATCTGACCTCTGCCCCCCCATGTCCCCCACCCCAGCTCTGGGGAGAACAGGACCACCATGCACAAGTGCTACACCTTCCTCATCTTCATGGTGCTGCTCCTGCCCTCGCTGGGACTGAGCAGGTGGGTTTCGGAGGAGGGGATGGGAGCTGGGGTCCGGAATTGCCTGAGGGGGAGGGGAGCTCAGGCTCCCACCTCCTCTACAGAGCCAGGGGCCCCATGTCTGGGGGGCATCCCCAGAGCTTGTGGATGGGCCTCCCCCTCCCCTGGTGTCCTGGGCCATTCCAACTCCCCCACACACCCCCTCTCCTCTCCTCCCCTTTCCTCTCCTCTCTCCTCTCCAGCCTGGACCTCTTCTTCCGCTGGCTCTTTGACAAGAAATTCTTGGCTGAGGCAGCTATTCGGTTTGAGTGAGTGACCGGGGTCCCCAGGGAAGGAGACCAGATGGTGGGGGTGGGTATTCCCCCATGGGATGGTGCAACAAAGCTCCCACCGCTGCAGCGGGGAGGAGGAGGGGGCTTATATCACAGTCAGGGTCATCCCAAAGGTTGCCCCACAGGCTGTCTTGGGTGTATACATGGGATGTCCCGGGGTCTGTGTTGGGAACCTCTCTGGATTCTGAGGTCACCCCCGAGGTGTATTTGGGGCTTTGGGACCCACACTTGGGGGGTTTCTATGGTGGGCTTTGGGGCTTGTATCCTGGGACTAACCATGGGAGTCTGGAGCTTCACTCGGGAGGTTTGGAGAGGTCTATAGTGGGATCTTGGTTGTACTGTGGGAGTGACATGGGGGTTCCTAGAGGTATCCCTGAAGGTCTCTGGAGCCACACCTTTGAGTAACTATGGAAGGCTCTTGGGCTCACACCTAAGAGTGCCTATGGGGGACTCTGGGGCTCACGCTTTGGGGTGTTTCTGGGGCACAAGTTCTGGGAACACCTCTGAAGTCTCGGGCTGTCATCCAGAGTTGTGACTCTGCAGTTCTCTGGGAATCGCACCTTCCCTGGGAATCCCTGTGAGGGGGTCTTGGGGGACACAAACCTTGGCTGTTTATGTGGGCACCAGCTCTAGGGGTCTTGCTCTAGGCCATCTGTGGTAATCTTGGGCTCACACTTGGGGTGTCATGGGTGCTGGGCTTCCCCCTCTGAAGATCTCTGGGCTTCCCCCTCTGAAGATCTCTGGGGGAGGGTCTCTGGAGCTTGAGTTCTGGAGGTGTCCAAGGCTCATACTCCGGAGGTGACTCTGGGTTAAGTTAAGGTCTAAGGCAGGGAGCCTTCTGGGTATTGCTGGGGCTCACACCCTTGGGGGTCTTTGGGGTCACAGGGGGTTGGGGGCAACCTCCGGCATCACACCCTGGACACTGGTGGCCTTAGGGGTCTCAAGCAGTCTCTCCGGGGGTCTTTATGGGGCACAAGTTCTAGGGGTGCCTCTGGGCTCACTCACGCTGAGAGGGTCTGGGGCTTACTTTGGAGGCATCTGTGGACACTCTGGCATCTGCCTCTGGGGTTCACACTCGGGGAACTGGGACACAGGTGCTTTGAGGGCTGACCTTAAGGGTCCACGTGGAAGAAGGCACGTTGGGGGTGCTGGCACGTTGGCAGTGGGCAGGGGGCCACCGGGTCCCCCAAGGGTGCAGAGCTGGAGCACCCGGTGCCCGCAGGTGCGTGTTCCTGCCGGACAACGGCGCCTTCTTCGTGAACTACGTCATTGCCTCAGCCTTTATCGGCAACGCCATGGACCTGCTGCGCATCCCGGGCCTGCTCATGTATATGATCCGGCTCTGCCTGGCGCGCTCGGCCGCCGAGAGGCGCAACGTGAAGCGGGTAGGGCCGCCCGGGGCAGCCGCGGTCTTCACAGCGCCCCCTAGTGGGCCCAACCAGAAACAGTGGCCGCCGTGCTAGAGTGTGGGGGCACCCGGGGTGCTGAGACTTGGGGAGCGAGTTCCGTGGCCCTGGGTTACCCTCTTCCCGTCTGGGGCCTCAGTTTTCCCATGTGTACAGTGACAGGTTGACACAGCTAACCCTGAAGGCCCCCGCCAGTTCTGACAGTCTAGTGTTCTGTGATGGGGGTTGGGGGAGGTCTGGGTCTAGACCTAGGGTCCCTCTGCCCTAACCCCACACGAGGGCTCTGGGCATCCCATTCCCAAGCCCACCAACCTGCCAGCCCCTCATGCCTCGAAGGCCCCTCCTGATGCCCCATCACTGTGCCCACCCTGGCCTCCGTCTCAGCCACAGCCCCTCTCTCCATCGGCTTTGCCCTGCCCTGCCCTGGACATTGGGTTCCTTTTCCCCCTGGCTTCTTTCCTGGCCCCCTCCCACTTGCCACCTGCCCTGAGCCCCTCCAGTCCGCCCCGCCCTGCCCCGCCCCTCCCCTCCCCTCCCCTCCCCGAGCTACCCTCCTGCCCATCTCCCCCCCAGCATCAGGCCTACGAGTTCCAGTTTGGCGCAGCCTACGCTTGGATGATGTGCGTCTTCACGGTGGTCATGACCTACAGTATCACCTGCCCCATCATCGTGCCCTTCGGTAGGCACCGCCGCGCCGGGACCTGGGCCCTGCTCGGGGGGACCCAGGACCTCTCCCGCTCCACTCTAGCAAGGCAGGCCACCCGAGTGGACAGGGCCCCGGCTGGGAGACCGGCCCCTCGGGCCTCCCGCCCGGTCCCTGTCTCAGTCTGGGGCTCGGCCAGGGGGGAGGAGGGGAAAAGCCATCTCAGCTCAGGCTGGACTCAGCTCTTGTGCTGGGCCCCTGGGCCAAGTCTCCCCAACACAGCCATGTTTGCTCACACCAGTGCCTTCACTCAGGTGGATATACTTGGACATACATCCCATGCCCACTGAGGTGTACACACACACACACACAGTCCTACACAGAATCCATGGGCACACTCGTACACAGCCCCATAAACTCGGGAAAGACCTTTGGGTTTCAGCGTGGTCCTTACTACTCATGGAAATACCCTGCTGTAGCTGTACCATGTGACCTGGGCAAGTCCCTCTTCCTTCTGAAAAAATATAGCAAAGTTTCTCTTCACCCCAGTTATCGCCCCCACTGGTGACCTCTCCTTTCCCCCCACTAACATCCTAACCCCTCGCCACCCTCCATGGGTATTGAAGGCTTCAAACTCCCAAGCTAACCTTGTCCTCATTTGAAATTTCCCATCCCGTCAACCTCCAGGAAAATAGAACTTACCACCTAATTTATACTCATCTGTTTAAGGGCAGAGATAGGAAGAACGATATGGGTTTTAAGAGGATGCTTGCTGACCCAAACAAATGGATTTCTAATAGTAGAATTCCTCAGGAGGGGCTGCAGAGTGAAGGGGTTGAAGCAGTGGAAGTTGAGGTTCTGTGGTCCTGCGAGGGGCTTGGGGCTCTATTGTCTACTGGGCCTGGGGCAGAAGAAGGGGGACCAGCCCTTCAGCGACCTCAAAAGGCCCAGGACAACCCGTGACAGACACGCAAAGGTCCGGCAGCTCGAGGTCAGGGCCCATGTGGCTTCCCCCAGGGCTCATGTACATGCTGCTGAAGCACCTGGTAGACAGGTACAATCTCTACTACGCCTACCTGCCGGCCAAGCTGGACAAGAAGATCCACTCAGGGGCTGTGAACCAGGTGGTCGCTGCGCCCATCCTGTGCCTCTTCTGGCTGCTCTTCTTCTCCACCATGCGCACGGGTGAGGGCCGCCCCCCACCCTCGGGGACCGGGGTGGGTGGTGGGCAGAGGAGACTCCCGCCAGAGTCGAGGCAGAGCAGGCCACGGGAGGCCACGAGGGCCGGGGGTCGCAGGCCCGGGGCCTGGGAAAGGCCGCAGCATATGCAAGTGTGGGAGTGCGTTCAGAGGGAGCAAAAGCCCGTGGGACGGGGGCCCGGAGGAGAGGTAACGGCCCTTTCTCTGCCCGCCCCGATGCCAGGGTTTCTAGCCCCGACGTCCATGTTCACATTCGTGGTCCTGGTCATCACCATCGTCATCTGTCTCTGCCACGTCTGCTTCGGACACTTCAAATACCTCAGTGCCCACAACTACAAGGTGTGGGGCAAGGGGGGCAGGGAGGTGGCCGAGGGCTGAATCTCAGCAGGGTGAGGGTGGGGGATTGGGAGCTGAGGGCAGGGGTGCCAAGAGAGAGTGGGGTTGTGATTATGGCTGAGGGCCAGGGCATTCCGCCCATTGCTTGACTCATTCTGGGCCCCTCAAGATTGAGCACACGGAGACAGATACCGTGGACCCCAGAAGCAATGGACGGCCCCCCAGTGCTGCCGCTGTCCCCAAATCTGCGGTGAGTGCCCTGCTCCGTGGCCAAGTGTGGGGAAGAGCCTCTGGTGGAGATCCAGCCCCAAAGCTGGGTGTCCCATTAGTCATCCAGAAAGGGAAGCCTGTTCCAGGCCCCGGGGCGGTGTTGAGCAGGGGCAGGGAGGGATCTGGCATCACCAGCTGGGGACTGCCCCACCTCGCCCTAGGAAGAGGGTCACCGCCCCTACCCTCACAGGCCATGAGGTCCCCCCTCACCCCTTCCCCACGAGGGGCAGCTGTCCACCCTCACCCCCACCCTTCTCTCCCTTCAGAAATACATCGCTCAGGTGCTGCAGGACTCAGAAGTTGACGGGGATGGGGATGGGGGTCCCGGGAGCTCAGGGGACGAGCCCCCGTCATCCTCATCCCAAGATGAGGACCTGCTGATGCCGCCTGACGGCCTCACGGACACAGACTTCCAGTCTTGTGAGGACAGCCTCATAGAGAATGAGATTCACCAGTAAGGGGAGGGAGGGCCCTGGAGGCCACGCCCTGCCCCCACCCACCCCGCCCCCCACGGACACTAAAATGCTAATAATTTATTAGATCTAAAGCCCCTTCCTTCCCCATCCCCTGCTTTCATTAAGGTATTTAAACCTGGGGATTTCACCGCTCTCCCCCACCATGGAGGGAGGGAGGGAACCCCCCAACCTCGGTGAGGAGAGCCCCGAGCCGGCCCCGGGGCAAAGAGGGGTGTGGACAGGGTTCCCCCCAGATCAGTGCCCCCCCTGGGCTAGTAGTGTGATCAGGAAAGGGTTAATAAGAGCCAAGGGGGGTACTGGCTGGAGACCTGCTGGGGGCAGGTGGATCAGGGGCTGCTCCCCCAGTTCTTACCTCTCCCCCCCCGCAAGTCCCCCTGGGATGTAGCACTCCAGGGAAGTAGAGCCTCCAGCCCCTACGGGGTTGCATGAGAGGGGAGGGGGTGCTGAGCGGGAGGAAGAGTCAGGCCCCAAGCCAGGGGGGGGGGGTGACCTTGGGGTGGGGGGTGGGTGTGGCTGACACTGGAAAATGGGGTTTTGCACTGTTGTTTTTTTTTTTTCCTTTAAAATAAAAATGGAAAGAAAAACTCCAAGGCAGGTGTCTGATTTGCGCTGCTGACCTGGACACATGGCTGGCGTGCAACCACCCTTCTTTTGGTCTGGAGGACCTGTGAGGTCAGCATCCCCATGTGACCTGGGCAAGAGACTTCTTGTGTGGAGCCTCAGTTTCTCCATCAGGGAGAGGAGAGAGTAGCAGGAGGGGCCTGCTATATTCACAATGCCAGCCTCTCCACCACCCTCCCCCTGCATCCCTGTCACCTCTGCCTCTACCCCCTGCCCTGAGGAAATTGTGGGACCACTCAGAATGAGGAACAGGGACATGGGCACACACTCTGAATTGCTGAGACCCACACAAATGGGACAGAGATTCAGGGGAGAAAGGCTGTGCAGAACCACAAGTTCCACACTGGTCCAGGAAGGCTTCCTGGAGGAGGAAGATCCCAGGACAGCTGCTTCCAGAAAGGGACTTTTAGTGGGCTGCTCTGGAGGGGGAGAGGCAAGAAAATAGGGCCACAGTAGTCGACCAAATACTGTCATTATTATTTGTTGTCATTGTTGATGCAATTTATTGAGTGGTTATTATGTGCCTGGAATTACACTGAGTGACTTCTAGGCTTGTTAAAGCATTTACTCCTCAGAGCTGGCTGTGAGGTCAGGCGTGGGTTTGCTATGAGAGTTACATGAGATAATGTATGTCTAGTGCTCACTTGGCCCAGTGCCCAGCACATGGTAAACACCCCATAAACGTCAACTGTAATTAATACTATGCTCATTAATAGTACCTACAAAGCAGGTGTGGTTTTCCTCTTTTTATGACACAGGCTCAGGGAGGGTATGGGGTTTGCCCAGGGATACTGGGCTGGGAGGGATCTTGGAGAGGTTCTCCTGAGGGAGACTGGAGAGGGAGGGAGACTGGAAAGGGAGGGTCCCCAGACCCTCCAGTTCAAGTCTGATCCATCTTCTAACATCCAACTCAAATTCACCTTCTAAGAAATTTCCTGTGACCATCGTAGCCCGCCCTCCAGAGGCCCACAGAGCATACAGCGTGTATAACAGGAGCCAGACGACCTGGACTCCCGTCCTGGTTCTGCCACTCACTTGCTGTGCATCCCCAGGGGAGCCACCTCTCCTCCTTGGACCTGTTTCCGTATCAGTAAACTCAGGGAGCATGACCAGGTGACCCCTAAGGCCCTGGAGCATCCTCCTGCGCACCTGCCACCCACTGCCCACTGCAGAAAACAAGACAGGGAGTCAAAGAACTCCCAGAAGGGAGGGGAGACTCAGAGGAGGCGGAGAAGGAGGAAGAAGCAGGTACCCCAAAGGCCTGCAGACTGACTGTCAGCAAGAAACGGCCAACAGTGGGGACAGCAAACAGAAAATCCTGATAAAGATCGCCCGGGTGTCCTGTACGTCAGATCCACAGTCTTGGGAAATGTGGACCCCAGGGGGCATCCCAAAGTCCCAGGGCTGGAGTCGCTGCCGGGCCAAGAGCAGGGGAACAGAGAGCCAGCCGGTGGATGGGCAGAAATTGGCTGAGTTTCCAGCAGGGAGCACACACGGCAGTCCCCGGAGGCCACAAACAGCAGTCTCACCCTTGATCCCTCCATCAAACCGTCCTGAGGACCTACTGTGCACCGGTGACACTGAGGAGCAAGGCTGCCTCCTGGGCACCCAGAGCCGAGGGCATGACCAGCCAGACAGAGATGGGAGTGCTCGCTAGGGCCAGCACTGTTCTTAGCACTTTCTATGTGTGAACTACAGGCAGACCGCAGAGATACTGGGGTTTCCGTTCCAGGCCACCACAATAAAGCAAATATCGCAATAAAGCAAGTCAGACGAATTTTGGGGGTTCCCAGCGCACATAAAAGTTGCATTTACACTGTAGTCTATTAATGTGCAATAGCATTATGTCTAAAAAAGTGTACAGGGCTTCCCTGGTGGTGCAGTGGTTGAGAATTTGCCTGCTAATGCAGGGGACACGGGTTCGAGCCCTGGTCTGGGAGGATCCCACATGCCGCGTAGCAACTAGGCCCGTGAGCCACAACTACTGAGCCTGCACGTCTGGAGCCTGTGCTCCGCAACAAGAGAGGCCGCGATAGCGAAGAGGCCCGCGCACCGCGATGAAGAGTGGCCCCCACTCGCCGCAACTGCAGAAAGCCCTCACACAGAAACGAAGACCCAACACAGCCATCAATCAATCAATAAATAAAATTAAGGAAAAAAAATGTACATACCTTAATTTAAAAATACTTTATTGCAAAATATGCTAGCCATCATCTGAGCCTTCAACAAGTTGTAATCTTTTTGCTGGTGGTAACTTCTAAATACTAAAATGTGACCCAAAGACACAAGGTGAGCAAATGCTGTTGGAAATATGGCCCCGGTAGACTTGCTTGACTGACACAGAGTTGCCACAAACCTTCAATTTGTAAAAAATGCAATATCTTCGAAGCACAATAAAATGAGATGGGCCTGTAATTGAGTCCTCAGAGCTGCCCTATTCCAAATTTATAGATGAGAAGCGTGAGGCCCGTGGCCGAGATGTCACTTGCCCCAGCTAACACAACCTGTACACAGTGGAGCTAGGACAGGGTGAAAAAATCTTAGGATGTTATGGGAGCTTAAAGGCAGGACATCTTCCCTCATTCAAACATTTTAGTGTTCAGCTGAGAAAACTGACATGGAGAGTGATGACTCAAGGACCCACAGTTAGGCCAAAATGACTGGCGTGGTACCAGACACCTTCCCCTGGGGTCATGGAGTTAAGCCAGAAACACCCCCATCACCCGCTCTGAGGCATGCCAGTGGCCTAACCATGCCAAAAAGAATGTTATGGGTTGAACTGCATCCCCCAAAAAGATTTGTTGAAGTCCTAATCCCCAGTACCTCAGCATGTGACTTCGTTTGGAAATAGGGTCATTGCAGAAGTAATTAGATAAGATAGGGTCATGCTGATCCCACTACTGGGCATATACCCAGAGAAAACCATAATTCAAAAAGACACATGCACCCCAATGTTCATTGCAGCACTATTTACAATAGCCAGGTCATGGAAGCAACCTAAACGCCCATCGACAGACGAATGGATAAAGAAGATGTACATATATACAGTGGAATATTAGCCATAAAAAGGAACAAAATTGGGTCATTTGTAGAGACATGGATGGATCTAGAGACTGTCATACAGAGTGCTGTAAGTCAGAAAGAGAAAAACAAATATCGTATATTAACGCATATATGTGGAACCTAGAAAAATGGTACAGATGAACCAGTTTGCAGGGCAGAAATTGAGACACAGATGTAGAGAACAAACGTATGGACACCAAGGGGGGAAAGCCTTGGGGGGGTGGGGGGGGCGGTGTGATGAATTGGGCGATTGGGATTGACATATAAACACTAACATGTATAAAAAGAATAACTAATAAGAACCAGCTGTATAAAAAATAAATAAAATTAAATTTTTTTAAAAAGACAGGGTCATGCTGGAAAAGGGTGGGTCCCTAATCCAATACAACTGGTGTCTTTATAAGAATAGGAAAGAGACACAGAGAAGGCCATGTGAAGACACAGAGATGCACAGGGAGAACGCCATGTCAGTGGCTTCTGGAAACGAGGAAGCTTTCAAGATAAAGAGGTCTGGTTGGAGTGTCAGGGATAGCCCCTTCCTGGCAGCCTTGGGCGGAAGAAGAGGGTCTCAGACTTATCCTGACGGGATGATACAGTGAGGACAGCCAGCCTCGTGGTGACCTCCAGAGTGCGGGTGCTGGGTCTCCTGTCCCCACAGGGAGATGGCCCTTGGACTGGTGGGTGGGGACCAGGCAGATGGAAGGGGCCAGGTTAGCGACAGCACCAGGTTGTGGGGGGACAAGTGGGAAGGAGGCAGCTGTTAAAAACGTGCCACTGGGCTTCCCTGGTGGCGCAGTGGTTGAGAGCCTGCCTGCCGGTGCAGGGGACACGGGTTCGAGCCCTGGCCTGGGAAGATCCCACATGCCGCGGAGCAACTGGGCCCGTGAGCCACAACTACTGAGCCTGCGCGTCTGGAGCCTGTGCTCCGCGACAAGAGAGGCCGCGATAGTGAGAGGCCCGCGCACCGCGATGAGGAGTGGCCCCCACTTGCCACAGCTGGACAAAGCCCTCGCACAGAAACGAAGACCCAACGCAGCCAATCAATCAATCAATCAATCAATAGAAATGTTGTGGAATTATTAAAAAAAAAAAAAAAAAAAAAACCTCGGGGGTTAGTTCTGTGAAACACTGCATAAAATTATAAAAAAAAAAAAAAAAACGTGCCACTGGACGTCCCTTGTGGCTCAGTGGTTAAGAATCCGCCTGCCAATGCAGGGGACACGGGTTCGAGCCCTGGTCCGGGAAGATCCCACACACCGCGGAGCAACTAAGCCCGTGCGCCGCAACTACTGAGCCTGCGCCCTAGAGCCCACATGCCACAACTACTGAAGCCTGTGCGCCTAGAGCCCGTGCTCCGCAACAAGAGAAGCCACTGCAGCGAGAAGCCCGCGCACTGCAGCGAAGAGTAGCTCCCGCTCGCCACAACTAGAGAAAGCCCATGCACAGAAACGAAGACCCAACGCAGCCAAAAATAATAAAAAAAAAAAAACGTGCCACTGACCTAGGAATCCCACTGCAGTTGGAGAGTTCTGGGTGGGGGTGGGAGTCCTCCGGCCCCTCCCCCCAGAACCTTCAACTGTCAAGCACCATGCGAGCCACCAGCAGGCCGCACTCCCCAGGTAGGCGTTGATGGGGTTTGTCCCACTCCTGTCCCTGGCAGACTAGGGTCTCCCCCCAGGGAAGGGGCTGTGTCCCCTTGAGGGTGACTCCTCCATCAGCCTGGGTGCTCCTGAGGCACAGGAGCTAGGCCTCTTCCTCAGCTGGTTTGGGAAAGAATGGGCCACGGATGGTCAGACCTGCAGGAGCCCAACCTCGTTGTCACCACTGAGAGTTTGGAGTCGGGGAGAGGAGAGGAACCAGCCACCGCGCTGTCACAGCCACCTGGGAAACAGGCTTGTGTGAGGGAAGGCCCCGTGGCCATGGCTGTGGCTGTTAGAGAAATAAGGGGCACCTTAGACCCAGCCTCCAGGCTTCTTGGGAAGTGCAGGCCAAAGGGGAGACCCCAAGCCCAGTCTAGACAACATCTTCGTTTGCTCTCTGCTCTGGAAATTAAGCTGTCCCTAAATCTACAGGTCCCCAGTCTGATGGGGGAAGACAAGACATGCCCTGTCTTGTCCAAAAATCGTCCTATACATTCACGCCTTGTTTTCACATATTGCTCTGGCAATCTGCCTGTCCTTCCCACAGCCAGCCTTGTCTGTCTGTCTGTCTCAGCTTGCCCATGCCCCTGGCCCTGAGACATTCTGGGAGATAACTGTGGTGAAGTGTGTGAGTGTGAGAGTGTGTGTGTGTGTGTGTGTGTGTGTGTGTGTGTGTGTGTGTGTGTGAGTCCTCCCTGCCAGCCACTGAGTCAGCAGCGCAGGCCCGGCCGACGGAGTATGCAGGACCTTAGGTAGGTTTGGAGTCAGGACAGTGACTCCTCGGCTGGCTGATGGTCCGGGGACGGAGGGCTCCCGGGAGATGAGGGAGGTGACATTTAACCCTCATCGCCTTGGTCTGCCCTCGGATGTTCTCCAATTTTCTTAGACACCAGCACCTTCTGTGGTCCTTCCAGACCCCCTGGAGAGCTCGGCATGTTCACTCCTGGGGGCAGCCGGGCAGAGGGCAGCCCCATGGTGGAAGGGCACGGAAGGTTCCCTCACCGTGCGGGGTCTTGGGCCATTCACTTAGCCCAGGTTTCTCACCCTCCACACTCTTGACATTGGGGGGCAGGATAATTCTTTGTTGTAAGGGTCTGTCCTGTGCACTGTGGGATGTTTAGCAGCACCCCGGCCTCTACCCACTGGATGCCAGTAGCTCCCACACCCCAGTCCCCTGTTAGGACAATGAAAAATGTCTCTAGACATCGCCAAGTGTTCCCTGGGGATGTAATCACCCCCCACCCCTCAGTGAGAACCGCTGACTTACCTTCTCTGGGCGGACCCTGGGTTCACCCACCCAGGTCGGCTGGCAACATGGGGTGAGGACCCAGCAGTGAAACAAAACAAATTCTGGATTCTCTTCTCTCTTAGGGATGTTCTTTGTCCTTCCTCTCAGCACCCTGTCCTTATGATCATTAAGTCCTGTGACAGAGGGGTATGCAGGAGGCTATGTGATCCTGCTAGGAGCTCAATAAACACTAACTAGTTGACCAGCCAGATCAGTGGGGAGAAGACAACTAACATTGTCTGAGCACCTGTGGAACACCTGTCTTTTTCATGTATGTTGCATTATTTAATCCTGATACATACTTCAAGATAGGGTATAGCAATCTCTTCATGCAAATGAGGAAACCGAGGCTCAGAGATGTAAAACAACTTGCCCAAGGTCACACAGCTACCCACTCTGGCTTGGTGCAGCCCAGGGCACTAGCTCTGCTAAAGAGAAATAAGCTACCTCCCGACCCCTTTTCCAACATCATCCTCAACCTCTCCTCCCAGCCCAGGGAAGGAGCTTAAGAAAGGCCACCTAGAGGCTGTAGTAAGATGGAAGAAGGGATGTCCCCAGACCTGCTGACCATTTGTCCTTCTCTCCAGCACAGCCTCTGCCCCTCCACCGAGGCTCCCTCCCTGAAAGGCAGTAAGGGTAGTGGGTGAGAGCATGGACCAGCCTGCCTAGGTGTGACCCTGACTCTGCTGCCAGCCAGGTGTGCAGCCTTGAGGAAGTTCAGCCTGTGTGCCTCAGTTTCTCCCTCTGAAGCAGGGAGACGATAATAATAAACCTAACTAACAGGGCTGTTGGGAGGATTCAATGAGTTAATGCACATGAAGTGTTTAGAGCCATGCAGGCATGCGCTGAGTCCTCAAACTCTGTTAACTATTATTACTTTTATAAATGCTGTGTAAGTGCTAGTTACTTTCATAACTGAGGGAGGATTCCTACTATCTTCTCATCACAAGCCACAGGCTTTATGGAAGAAGCAAAGGACAGGATTCCAAGTCTTTCTTCAGCAAACTCACCCTAATCCTTACAGCCAATGAAATTTTCTTAGTGGGAGCCAGAAGCCTCCAGGCCTCAGGGACCCCAAGGGACCCCAGAGAGACCCCTCTGCTGTAGCCAAGACCTTTGTCATTCCCTGCACCAACACTCTGGCTTTCCTGGGCTGAGCTGAGCCCTTTCTGGTCCCCAGCCCAGGCATGGCCTGTGGACGGTGCTGGACTGGAGTCTGCAGGTCCCACCATTTACTGGGCACCTGCTAGGGGGCTCTCCCTAATGGATGGGGGGTCCCAGGGATGAACCACACGCCCACCCATTCCCTTCACAGATTGTTATTGGGCCCTCTTCCTGTGGGAGAAACTGAGATACACCGACCTTCTCCCTACAGAAGCTGCCAAGAACATCCTTCAAAATATTTATTGATCACCTACTATGTACACAATACAGCAGCAGGAATACAGCAGCAAACAAAACAGACCAAAATCCCTGCCTGCGTGAGCATTCATTCTATGAGGGAGGCAACCAGTAAACAGAATACATGTGGAGCTAGAGTGGAACAGGGAGTTGGGGAGCGCGGCAGGAGAGAGAAAACATAGATTTGCAAACATAGATGAAAAATTACTACTGTCTGCAGACAGTCACTCATTCATCCCCTGAAAACATTTCTGAGCCCCTGCTGGGTCAGATGCAGTGTAAGACTGAGGGAACCCAGCAGTGGACAGGGGAGCCCACCTCTACCCTTGAGAGCTCATCACCTGGTGGGGGGGGGGGGCAGACAGACCAGGCAGGGATGGGTGTCATAATAAAGGAGATTGCTGGACACCAGGGCAGCCCCGACTCTGTACAGGCGTCAGGGGAGGCTTCACCAAGCAGGTGGCATTGAGCCAGGACTTCCCCAGTGGACAGATGTGTGTGTGGGATGAGGAATGATTCCAAGCAGAGGCACCGAGGCAGGAACAGTCGATGCAGCTGAAGAACAAAGGCAGCCTGTGCTCCAAGGCACTGGGCTGGTGGGTGGCAACCTGTGTGGGTTTGTCAGGCTAATAAGTGGAGGGAACGGGAGTCATTCCTGGACCCAGGGAAGTCCCAGGAGATGCTGGTGAGGGACGGGAGAATGGGTTTGCTTGCTTGGGTAATGGGAAGAGTAAGGGGGTATCAGATAAGTTCAGCCACAAATGGCCCGTGACCTCCTTAGTTGACTAGGATGGGGAGATGGCTCTGGGTCCCCAGGCCTTCCCACGGGGGAGAGCCACCTCCTTCCAGGGCAACGTAGGGTGAAGGTCACAAGCCCAGTCTGGGGTCTGCGGTCAGGCTTAGTCCACCCCAGCCCTCACTCTGTGACCTTCGACCCACTACCGACCTCCGAGCTCCGGCTTCGGCTTCCTGTTCTGGTAACCGTGGGCACCGCGTGGCCCTCTCTCGGGGCCCTGCACAGGGCAGGCGCTCAGGACCGTCAGCTCTGCTGTTCTAACTCCTCTTGCCTGTCAGCTCGAGGGAGGAAGCGTAGCTGAGACCCCCTGCTCCCCCCTCTGAGGAAGGCAGCCCTCTCTGGGCCCAATCCGGTCTCCCCTCTGGACAGCCCAGGACCCCCCTTCCCCCCTCTGCAGCTGCCCCCTTCTTTTCCTCACTCTGGATTCCTCCCACACCCCGGCCCCAACTGGGCTCTGTTTAACGTAGACCACATCCTTCCTCCCTTCCCCCAAGCGCTTCCTTATTCCAGAGGCAGCTGAGAATGTGGGGAGATGGGGGGTGGGGCGCAGGCCCCGGGTGCCTGGGTGGGGTAGGACTGGAGATTCAGAGTGGACCTCGGCTCCTCTCGCCCCTCCTCCACGCTCTCCTCCTGGGTCCCCTGCTGGTGGCAGGGGGGAGTCAGTCCCACGGAGGGCAGACGGGTGTGGGCGGGCATACTCAGGAAGGGTGTAAGAGGTTGCAATCCCTCTGGGGGAGGAGGGATCCTGGGTCCCCAGCCACCAGCTGGCTCAGGACCTGTCAGCCGGCCTGACTTTGCCTCTCAGAGACCCAGCCACCCCAGCCACTGAGCCATTCCCTAACTGGACACTCCCCCACGAGCAGCCCCTTCCCCTCTGCCCTCCTGCCCGCTGCACTCCATTATTTCCACTCTCCCCAAAAGGCAGTGTCTGTTTGTATGGTCTGGAGGTCATTTTTTTTAAACAGCTTTATTGAGCTATGACTCACATGCCATACAATTCACCCATTTAAAGTGTACAATCAGTGGTTTTCAGTACATTCACGGAGTTGTGCAACCATCACCACAATCAATTTTAGAAGCTTTTCATTCTCCCGCAAAAGAAACCCCATACCCTTTAGCCATCAACTTCCAATCCCCCAACCCTCTAAGCACTAGGCAACCATGATTATACTTCCTGTCTCTATATAGATTGGCCTGTTTGGGGCATTTTACATAATTGAAACCATACAATACGTGATCCTTTGTGACTGCTGTCTTCACTTAGCATAATATTTTCAAGGTTCGTCCATGTCGTAACATGTCTCAGTACTTCATTTCTTTTTATTGTTGAGTAATATTCCACTGTACGTGTATTCTTCATTTTGTTTGTCCATTCATCAGCTGATGGACATTTGGGTTTTTCCCCACTTTTTGGCTATTGTGAGTGTTGCTGCTGCTATAAACATTTGTGCAGAAGTTTTTGTATGGACATATATTTTCATTTCTCTTGAGTATATATACCTAGAGGTGAAATTGCTGAATCATATGGTAATTCTGTGTTTAACTGACGGACTGCCAGACTGTTTTCCAAAGTGGCTGCACCCTTTTACATCCCCACCAGCAGTGCCCGAGGGCTCCAATTTCTCCACACCCTCACCAACACTTGTTATTACCAGTCTTTTGGATTAGAGCCATCCTAGTGGATGTGAAGTAGTATCTCATTGTGACCTTGATTTGCATTTGTCTGTTGACGAAGGATGTTGAGCAGTTTTTCATGTGATTATTAGTCATTTGTGTATCTTCTTCAGAAAAACACCTATTCAGATCCTTTGTCCATTTTTTGATTGGGTTATTTGTCTTTTTATTATTAAGCGGAGCCCGTTTTCACCAACAAGGGGATGGCGGCTCACATAAGCCAGAACCGACTCAAGGCCAAGGGCATGGGCCAGCACCACAACGCCCAGAACTACAACAACCAGAGCTTTGAGGAGCTGCAAGCACTCTGCCTGCGGAAAGGGGAGCTGTTCAAGGACCCCTTTTTCCCCGCTGAACCCAGTTCACTGGGCTTCAAGGAACTGGGTCCCAACTCCAAACACGTGCAGAACATCAGCTGGCAGCGGCCCAGTGTGGGCACTGGGAAGGGAGGCATGGGCTCATGGGGGGTGGGGGTAGTCGTGACGTCCCAGTCACTTGGATAATCTCCAATCCCCCACCGCCCTATCTTGGCTCTGTACTAGACTCCATTTCCATCAAGGTAGGGTCCGGTTCGGGACATGCTTAAGTAAAACCTCTCAGAAAACCCCTGGGAAGGTCACTCACTGACCTTTGCCATCACAGCCTACAATTAGGCCAAGTTCCCCCTGCCGCCCCCCATCCGTGTTTCCCCTAGAACTCCAAGAGACAGCAACATTCCCCAGGGAAGTGGGAGGGAGCTTGGGAGGGGGGTGTCCTGGGCTCTCTGAAACCTTTATTCCTTCTTTGCAGCAAATCACAAGCAATCCTCAATTCATTGTGAATGGGGTTAGCCCGACGGACATCTGCCAGGGAGTGCTCGGTGAGTGGGGGGCAGGAAAGCTGGGGGCAGGGGGTGAATTGGGGAAGAGTGCCGGGGTGTCTCCTGAGGCTGGGGGACTGGGAGCCCTGGGTTCAGACAGCTCTTCTGTGTCCCTGCTCCTCCCCTAATCCGGATTCCACCCCTACCTGCTGCCATCTGGGTCTGGGAGTAAGCAGGGTGCTATATTAGTTATCAGTTGCTCCAAGAGTCAGTGACTGAAAGCAACAACAAACATCTATCATCTCACAGTTTCTCCGGGGCAGGAATTAGGAAGTAGCATAGCCGGGTTGGTCTGGCTCAGGGTTTCTCATGAGGTTCCACAGGACCTAGAGGATCCCCTTCCAAGATGGTGCACTCACGTGGCAGGAGGCCCCAGGTCCTGGCCGCATAAGCTTCTCCATAGGACGCTTAAGTGTCCACACATGGTAGCTGGCCTCCCCCTGAGTGAGCGGCCCAAGAGAGAGAACAAGGAGGAAGCCCAAATGCCTTCACCACCTGGTCTCAGGAGAAGCAGGCGGTAACCTCCCCCATGTTCTGCTGTTAAAAGCAAGCTTGCAATCCGGCCTAAGCTCAAGGAGAGGGCAATTAGGCTTCCGCTAAACCACTGCAAGTGACACGACTTCCTCAGTCTGGGGTATCAGGTAAAGGAGCAGCCACTCTCCTGCTGGCTCCCACGGACAGCCCCCAGAGAGAGCTTCCTCCCTACGCCTGGTCCTATCCCCCGGTTTTCTCCAAACCCCTCATTGCATCTTAAGGAAGAAGGCCAGGGTGGGCTTCCTCTAGGGCTGAATTCTGTCCCATTTGTGGCAGAGAAGAGGGCAGGGTGTGGGTAGGGCAGAGGCCAAGGAGACAGCAGGTCCCACAGCTGCCGCTGGGGCTTACTGGGCTGGAGGGCTCAGGGTTACCAGAGGAAAAATTGCTTCTCCCTAAGTGTCCTTTCCACGATGGTGACTAGAGTATCCTTAACATTCCTCTCCCCTCTTCTGCCCCCATCCAAGGGTTCCTCAGGCAGCCAGAAGGCCTTGGTAATCACAGAAGCTTTACCAGTGCCCTCAGCCTCAGCCTGGCCCACGTCCCCCCTCAGGGCACCACCCTGCCCCAAGCCCCACCCGTGGTCTGAGATTCCCCAGGAGAGATGGCCACAGATGACCTCAGCCCAAGAATCCTGCCCCTGTGTCCCAGCGAGGGTACAGACTGAGCCCCTTGGGTCTCTAGTATTACGGGGCTGACAACAAGGAGAGCCGTCTTGATCACCACACCACTGTAATCATGGGGTAGAGGCGGGGGGCCATGGGGAAGGAGACTGGCCTTGTTCAAGGGACAGGAGACGATTGGCTGTCCCCCAAAGATGGCAGGTCCCAGAGGGAGGAGTAAGAC
Source organism: Eschrichtius robustus (assembly GCF_028021215.1). Lineage (NCBI taxonomy): Eukaryota > Metazoa > Chordata > Mammalia > Artiodactyla > Eschrichtiidae > Eschrichtius > Eschrichtius robustus. The sequence goes on from NC_090835.1 coordinate 77,000,842, forward strand.
CAAGGCCAAAAACACCTTCTCCCCAAATCCCAGAACAAAAACATCCGGCTCTGATTTGTGAGTCTCTCGCCTAATAGAAAAGGTGGAGAACTCACCCCCAGAGCTGGCCCTTCTGCAGCTTCTCCCTGCTTGCTTCCTCCCTGAAGACTCCTCAGTGGGAGGGCATCTCTGTCGGGAAGGGGGCCACAGGGCAGCTCCTGCTCCTCTGGGGCTCGGACTCCGGGACCCACACACATGGGAGTGCTCAAGCTGGGAGCCCTTCTGTCTTCCCAGGGGACTGCTGGCTGCTGGCTGCCATTGGCTCCCTTACTGCGTACCCCAAACTGCTGTACCGCGTGGTGCCCAAGGGGCAGAGCTTCAAGAAAAACTATGCTGGCATCTTCCATTTTCAGGTGAAGGGCGATTTGAAAGCCAGAGTTGATTTGTGTATGAGGTGTGTGTGTGTGTGTGTGTGTGTGTGTGTGTGTGTGAGAGAGAGAGAGAGAGAGAGAGAAAGAATTAGTACATGCTTTGAAGTTTACCTTTTTTCTTTCCTTTTTGAAAAAAACGACATTTATTAGGGTGGATTTTTGTCTAATTATCAGAGAAATGTCCGCTCACTAAAGAAATTGTGTAAGCTAATTTTTTAAAGCCCCCAAAGGAAATAGTTGTTATCAGTTTGTGATTCATTCTCCTCCTCCTCTTCCTCCTGCTTCTCTCTCTCTCTGTCTGTCTCTTTCTCTCGGTAGATACACTCACATATGTATATGCACGTATACGTGTGTGTACGTGCATGTGCGCATATGACATTGGGAGTTTCTGTCATGTAATTTTTGTAATCTGCTCTTCAAATTATTCAACATGTGGACAAATTCCTCATGTCATAAAAATATTTCTGAAAGTCACAAGAGTTTTTAAGACCTCAGAAGTCCTAAAGTCCAGCCAAGGTCAAAAGGTGGGTGGGTCCTTCTGGAGGCCATGGCAGAATCTGGAGGTGAGGCTGGGGGAAGGTTCAGGCCTTTGGCGGCGGCGGCGGCGGCGGCGGCGGCGGCGGAGGGGTGGGGGGGGGGGGGCCCTCTGTTACTGGTGTGTCACTGAACCTGACACCAGGAGGCGCTCGTGTAACAGAGTCTTCATGCAAGACGGAGGTGGGGGGAAATGTGCGCGCGCGCATGCGCGCATGTATGTGTATATGAGCTCGGAAGGGGGCCTGGGGCATACAGATGCCCCAGGCCCGCTGAGACCCACCTTGCCGCCCGCAGATTTGGCAGTTTGGGCAGTGGGTGGACGTGGTGGTGGATGACCGGCTGCCCACAAAGAATGGCAAGCTGGTGTTCGTGCACTCAGCCGAGTGCACTGAGTTCTGGAGTGCCCTGCTGGAGAAGGCGTACGCCAAGTGAGTGCCCCAGCCTGGCGATTCGCCTGGCCTCCAAGCTTGCCCTGACAGTTGGCAGTGACGGGGGGTAGGGGAGCAACTGGAATCAGGGGAAGAGGCAGGGGGACGGCAGGGCATCCCTCCCTTCCCTCACCGCACCCTCTGAGGTCCAAGCTCACAACTGCATCCCAGAGCCCAGACGGTGCCCTCTCTGTGCCCACAGGCTGAACGGATCCTATGAAGCCCTGTCTGGGGGCAACACGGTGGAGGGCTTTGAGGACTTCACGGGGGGCGTGACCCAGAGCCTCCAACTCCAGAAGCCCCCTCCGAACCTGCTGAGGATGCTTAGAAAGGCCATAGAGCGATCCTCCCTCATGGGGTGCTCCATCGAAGTAAGCCATGCTTGGTCCTGCTTCAGGGCCTTTGCACCTGCTGTTGCTTTCACCTAGAAAGTTCTTTCTCCAAATACCTGCATAACTAGCTCCTTCTCATTCATTTTTTAGTTCAAATGGCCCTTCCTCAGGCTAGCCTTCCCTGCTTCCCAATCTAAATTAGCCGCTCCTGCCCCCCATTTCCTCTCTACTTTGTTTTGATTTTCTCCCCAACATTTATCATGATCAGAAACTGTCTTACTTATCGACGTGTATGTTCACAACCAATCTTCTCCAGACAGTTTTCATATTCCATGAAGACAGTGACTTTATTTGTCTCATTCACTGCTGGGTCCTGGGACTTAAGATGGTACTTGGCATGCAATAGATACCCAACACATATTTGTTCAAATAAATAAATGAACCCAGAGTGCTACTGTAAGACCCAGCAATTGTATTCTTGGGCATTTATCCCAGAGAAATGAAGACTTATGTCCACACAAAAGCCTGTACCCGAGTGTTCAAAGCAGCTCTGTTCATAATAACCAGAACTTGGAAACAACTTAGATGTCTTTCAAAGGGTGAATAGTTTAACAGGTGCATACATACCAGGGGATACTACTCAGCAATAAGAAGAGATGAACTACTGACACACAAAACAACTTGGATGAATCTCAAGGAAATTATGCTGAATGGAAAAAGCCAATCCCAAAAGATTCCATACTGTATGATTCCGTTTATATGACAGTCTTGAAATGACAAAATTTTTTAAAATGGAGAACAGATTAGGAGTTGTCAGAGGTTAGGGAAGAGGGCCATAAGAGGTGGATGTTGGTTGTAAAAGGGCAACACGAGGGATGGTACTGGTGATGGAAATGTTCTATATTGTGACGATGGTGGTGGATACAGAAAACTACACATATGATAACAATGCGTAAAACATACACAAATGAGTACTAGTAAACGTGGAGACATCTGTATAAGACTGACTAATTGTGTCAACATCTTCATCCTGGTTTTGATATTGTGCTATAGGGAATTCCCTGGCAGTCCAGTGTTTAGGACTCTGTGCTTCCACTGCAGGGGGCAAGGGTTCGATCCCTCGTTGGGAATCTAAGATCCTGCATGCTGCGTGGCACGGCCAAAAAAAGAAAAAACATTATATTGTGCTATAGTTTTGCAAGATGTTACCACTGGGGGATACTGGATATGGGGTGCACGGATCTCTCTGTATTATTTCTTAAAACTGCATGTGAGGGAGTTCCCTGGTGGTCCAGTGGGTGAGACTCCGGGCTCCCAGTGCAGGGGCCCGGGCTCAACCCCGGATCAGGGAACTAGATCCTGCCTGCTGCAACTAAAAGATCCCCCATGCCACAACTGAAAAAACAAAAAAAACCCAAAAAACAAAGAAACCTGCGTGTGAGTCTACAATCATTTGAAAATACAAAGTTTAATTAAAAAAAAAATGAACCCAGAGAGTTGTCACCTCTCTTCAGGTGCCCCCATCCCTCTGACCAGACCTTGAGTTCCTTTCCTTCCTCTCTGTTCTGTGTAGATCAACAGCCAAAGTGACTTGGAGTCGTTGACGCAGAGGATGCTGGTGAGAGGACATGCTTACTCAGTGACCGGCCTTCAGGATGTGAGTCTGACCACTACACCCCACCCAGAGGGACAGGAGAAGGAGAACTTCTGTGACCCTACACTCCTAACCTTTGCCCACAACCCACCCAGGTCCTGTACCGCGGCAGGATGGAAACACTGATTCGGGTCCGGAATCCCTGGGGCCGGATTGAGTGGAATGGAGCCTGGAGTGACAAGTAGGTGCCCCGACCAGCACTCTGGGGGGAGGGGCAGAGCACAGAGCAGGCCCACGAGCAAGACCATGCCACAGAGGGACCGACTGGCCTCCGGTCACCTGCGCCCAGTGTGAGCCCTTCCCCTCTAGATTCTCCATCTAACCAGGACCCCCAGTAGGCAGACGTTCAGGGATAAGGGCATCCCTGGGGGAGGACCGAGGTGCCTCCCGACCCCCTGCCCCTCTACTGCCTGTCTCTGCTCCAGTGCCAAGGAGTGGGAAGAGGTGGCCCCAGACGTCCAGAGGCAGCTGCTGCACAGGAAGGAGGACGGAGAGTTCTGGTCAGCGCCGCTTGAGAAGGACCACCTTCCGTCCCCACACCCAGTCCCTTCATCTCTCCTGCCACTGTCCCGCCTGTGCCTTGGATGGGGAGGCTCTGGCGGGGCGCCTACAGGTGTGGGTGTGCTGCTGATGGGCTCTGGCCACCCCTCCACCACAGGATGTCCTACCAAGATTTCCTGGACAACTTCACCCTCCTGGAAATCTGCAACCTGATACCCGACACGCTTTGTGGGGACTACAAGAGGTGTTGGCACACCACCTTCTACGAGGGCAGCTGGAGGAGGGGCAGCACTGCAGGGGGCTGCCGGAGCTACACTGGTGGGCGAGGGGACCCAGGGGAGCAGGGAGCAAGGGATGGGCCACTGACTCACCGCACACCTGGGCCCCATTGAGGCGGGGGGCACTTGGCTGCGAAGCCCGTCCACCCTGGGAAGGGCAGGGCCAACCTGACCTGCTTCCTCCACAGACACATTCTGGACCAACCCACAGTTTAAGATCTCTCTCCCCGAGGAAGATGATGCCCTAGAGGACGACGAAGCCGTCTGCACCTGCCTGGTGGCCCTGATGCAGAAGAACTGGAGGCGGGCACGGCCCCAGGGAGCCCAGCTGCAGACCATCGGCTTTGTCATCTACTCTGTGCGTGCCCAGCTGGTCCCCCAGCCACTCTTGCTCTCCCCATGGCCTCACCCCTGGGACCACTGCCCACCCCACCCCACCACCTGCCCCGGGACCAGGACACCCTCCAACCGCCTCCACACCCCTGGCTCTTTCTTTTTTCCTTTTTTTTTAAATTGGAATATAGTTGATTTACAAGGTTTATCAGTTGTACTTATACATATATCCGCTTTTTTTTTTTAAGATTCTTTTCCCGTATAGGTCATTACAGAGTATTGAGTAGTTTTCCCTGTGCTATACAGTAGGTCCTTATTAGTTATCTATTTTTTTAATTTTTTTTTTTAGATTTGTTTATTTATTTATTTATTTTTGGCTGCATTGGGTCTTTGTTGCTGCACACTGGCTTTCTCTAGTTGCAGTGAGCAGGGGCTACTCCTCGTTGCGGTGCACAGGCTTCTCATTGCGGTGGCTTCTCTTGTTGTGGAGCACGGGCTCTAGGCGCGCGGGCTTCAGTAGTTGTGGCACGCGGGCTCAGTAGTTGTGGCTTGCGGGGTCTAGAGCGCGGGCTCAATAGTTGTGGCACACGGGCTTAGTTGCTCCACGGCGTGTGGGATCTTCCCGGACCAGGGCTCGAACCCGTGTCCCCTGCATCGGCAGGCAGATTCTTAACCACTGTGCCACCAGGGAAGTCCTAGTTATCTATTTTATATATAGTAGTGTGTATATGTCAATCCCAATCTCCCAATTTAATCCTCACCGCCCATCTCGGCCCTGTCTCTTTCTGGAGTGGTGCTTTGCGCTTTTGAGGCAGGGCTGGCAGTTTCCTTTTCAGATTTTTAAAATCTAAAGCACTTAGGGAGCACTTCCTTTGTGCCAGGCATTGTTCCAAAGGCATTTTGAATAGTAATGCCTTTAATGAAGAGGAAGGCGATTGGGAGCCAGAGAGGTGAGGTCACTTGTCCAAACTCACACCAGTTCCCACACACTCGGAGATTTCTCCACGGCCCCCAAGCCTCCCCACAGCTGCCCCACCAAGAGCACGGACTCCGGCTGAGAGAAACCCCTGACAAGCATTTCCCAAACGGTGCTTTGCAAAATCCTAGAAATGCCCGTTTGTCCATTCATTCACATAGTCAGTGATATTCATGGAGCACCTACTGCAAGCCAGGCCCCAGTCAGTCTCCAGAGGTTCAATCGTGAACAAAAGCAGACACGAGCCTTGCCCTCCTCCTAGGCTGTCAGTCCCCCAGGTTAACAGACACACCTGAAGCCATTTCCAAGGTTAGACACAGCCCTGCCAGGAAAGGCTGTATTCTCTACCCCAACCCAGAGCTCCATGGGACCATCAGTATATTAAAGGTTCTGGTCATCCCTGGAGGAGAGCAACCTATTTATCTTGGTTTATCTCACCTTTTTTACAAACTTCTATGTGCTCATTCCTCGGTTTCAATAATCCCCTATTAACTTCCTGCAAGACATGAGCGCTCCATGGAAAATGCTCTCTTAGTTTTTTATCCCAGCTCTTCAACTGTTCAGCAGTGTGAGATTGGGCAAGTTATCTCACCTCTGGGGGATTCTGTTTCCCATCCTTAACCTGCAGTGGTAAAAATCTCCCCTTGGCAAAACTTTGTGTAAACCGTACTTTGCCATCCAAAGCAGAAGGGTTATTTTTTTTTTATTGGGGTGTAGTTGTTTTACAACGTTGTGTTAGTTTCTACTGTACAGCAAAGTGGAGTTCCCTGTGCTATACAGTACGTTCTCATTAGTTATCTGTTTTATACATATTAGTGTATATATGTCAATCCCAACCTCCCAATTCATCCCACCCCCTTTCCCCCCTTGGTGTCCATACATTTGTTCTCTATGTCTGTGTCTCTATTTCTGCCTTGCAAACTGGTTCATCTGTACCATTTTTCTAGATTCAAAGCGGAAGTGTTATTAATGCTGGGACTTTTAGCTCTTAGAGCCCACGCCCCTCCCCACCACCAGCGTCCCAGTGCCCTTAGCACCCCCCAACACACACACACCTGGCTTCCACAGGCCTGAGCCCCTTCACCATCCTGGGGATCTGACCCTCCTCTCTCTTCCCTTCCCAGGTCCCAAAGGAGGTACGGAAGACGTGGGGCTTGATCCTGGGCAGACATCCACCCTGCTCCTGGCATGTGGATGGGCAAGGGGTGGAATTCGGCGAAGGGTTCTGGAGCCCACCGGGTCAGGGTTCCGGCCCCCCTGGGCCCTGAGTGAGAGTCAGGGAAGGAAACGGCCACACTGGGGTTACCTGCCAGATGGACAGGGTCCAGGCCCTCCCTAGCCCTGCCCAGCCGGGCATCACCGTGGGGGTCCCTCCCTCCCTGCCCTCCCCTGTGGGCCCTGTACCCACCTCCAGGGCACGTACAGTTTCAGAACCTCCAGGACGTCCACTTGAAAAAGGACTTCTTCGTGAAGTATCAGGACCTGGGCTTCTCAGAGATCTTCACCCACTCGCGGGAGGTGAGCAGCCACCTCCGGCTGCCTCCGGGGGAATACATCATCATTCCCTCCACATTAGAGCCGCACAAGGATGCGGACTTCCTGCTCCGGGTCTTCACAGAGAAGCACAGCGAGTCCTGGTGAGGGGCCCCACCTCACTGCTCCAAGGCCACCTGCCCCAGAGCTGTAAGATTCAAGCTCAGGGTGCAGTCAGCTGGTTCCCCCCGCCCCCGTCCCTATTTTACAGTCAGGGAAACTTAGGCATGAGGCAGGGAAGTCCCAGGTAGTAGCAGAGCCAGAATCAGAAGCCAGATCCCACGGAGCCCGTTCCGTATTGCTGCAGACACATGACATGACCTCCCTGACCATCCCACTGGAATCCCTGTCTCCCTGACCCCTGCTCACTCCGAGCCTTCATCTACCTCTGCCCAGGGAACTGGATGAAGCCAACTTCGCTGAGCTTCTCCAAGAGGTGAGGGGAGGCTGTGTGGGGTGGGATTTGGGGGCAGCATGTAGGGGTGTGGAAGAACTTTCTGGACTGTGTCCCTCTCCCACTCCTTTCCCTCCAGGAGAACATCTCTGAGAATGACATAGACCAGGACTTCATACGTTTGTTTCACATAGTGGCCGGTGGAGAGGTGAGAGGCAGAGGGCTGGGAGATTGAAAGGAGGTGGTTTGGGGCTGAAGGGGCCAGAGCGGGGGTTTATGGTCCCCCTTCCTAGGACAAGGAGGTAGGCATGTATGAGCTACAGAAGCTCCTCAACAAGGTGGTCTCCAAAGGTGAGTCTTCCATCCCCCACTCACAACCCTTCCCACCAACCTTAATCACCCCCACCCCTCCCCCCAACCCCGACCACACCCTGCTCATCCCTCCCCTTCTTCCTGCCCCTTCCCTCCCTCACAGTCAAAAACCTCAAAACCAAGGGTTTCAGCCTGGACGTGTGCCGCTGTATGGTCAACCTCTTGGATGTATCTTCCTGTCCAGTGGGCAGTCCTGTCCAGTGCTCTCCTGCCCCAGCCCCCTACCCCTGAGCCTGGCCCCAAGGTGGCCACCTCTCTGACCAGCCATGCCCTCCTTCTGGATGGGGATTAGGCGCTGGGGTAACAAAAGATGCCAGTTCTTCCGGCCATTACCATGGTTACCATACAGGCCCCTTCCGTCTTGTGCCCTACCTCAGTGAGTCCCTCTGATTCCCAGCCCCCAGGATGCCCTCCCCACCCTCTCCTCTTATATCCTTGACTACCTCCCAGAAAGATGGCTCTGGCAAACTGGGGCTTCAGGAGTTCCAGATCCTGTGGAGAAAAATCCAGAAATGGACGGTAAAGGGCACTGAGGGGGCAGTTTATGGAGGTAAGAAAGAGAGGTCCTCCAGAGGGATGAGGACTAGTAAGGACGGAGCTGGAACAGGAGCCCCTGACTAGACACACACACACACACACACACACACACACACCCCAGGATGGAGCCGTTGATGTGTTGGCGTATTAACTAGTCAAAATATTCAATAACCAGCACAGTCCAGGTATCAGCCATCGTAAAGGATACAGGCAGAGAGCCCTGGGCAGGGTGCCAGGAACTAACCCCACAGTCACCAGGTGATAGGAATACTGGAGCTCAGGGGGTGGGCCAGCGTAGGGGGCCCCTGGGGTCTTGGGTAGCAGTCGTGAAGCATTTCATCACTTCAGCCACCGTGCCATGCACACGGCCCTACCACATGTGTCTTGTCCCTTCAGGACATCTTCCGAGAGTGTGATCAGGACCACTCAGGCACCTTGAACTCCTATGAGATGCGCTTGGCAATTGAGAAAGCAGGTGGCCAGGGGCAGGAGAGGGCTTTGGGGCAGGGAGGGGGGAGGCAGCAGCAGCCAGAGGGCTGGACTCTCCCCCTCCACACTCCTCTCTCTCCCAGGCATCAAACTGAATAACAAGGTGACACAGGTGTTGGTGGCAAGGTATGCAAATGACGAAATGATCATGGATTTTGACAGCTTCATCAGCTGTTTCCTGAGGCTGAAGGCCATGTTCAGTGAGTCAGGCACCTGCCCACTCCCCACCCTGGGCCAGGGGACTGCCGGCCTTCTCCCACATACCCACACAAAGAGCACTGCTCCAGAACCACTCCCCTCCACCGGGCACAGATGATCTGGGTTCAAATCCCAGCTCCACCGCTTGCTGGCTCTGTTGCCTGGAGCAAGTCACTTTATCTCTCTGTGCCTCTGTTGCCTTACCTATAAATATAGATAACAGTACAGCCTGCATAGAATGGAGGCAGAGATTAAATGAGATAGTATTTGGATAGTACTCAGAACAGGCCCCGGTTCAGAGCAAGGCTGTAGGAGTCCTTACCATTAATTCCCTGCTGGGCTGGGGGTTTGGCTGGGAAGAGGGAAGGAACAGCTCCTTACACCCTTTCTGACAATCCTCCCTAGTCAGGAAGGGGTCTTGCAGACCACTGACTCAGCTCCCAACCCTTCTCCCTTGCCTCCTCCTCGAAACAGTGTACTTTCTAACCATGGACCCTAACAATACTGGCCAGATTTGCTTGAACCTGAACCAGGTACATGGAAAGGATCCTCAGGCACGGGCCCCCACCCCCACCCCCCGCCGTGGCTCCACTGGCCCTTCCCTTTCCCCAGACATCATGCCCCACCACCACCTCGCCCATCCTCTGATGTTCTTCTTGCCCCACAGTGGCTGCAGATAACCATGTGGGGTTAGTCACTGCGGGAGCCTGGCTTCCTACCGCCATCAGCACCGCCCCCCGCCCCGCCCCGCCCCACCCCCCGCCGGGTTCTGGCCTGGGGGGCGGGGTGCACCTTGTGGCGCTCAACTCTGCGGTCTCTGCTGATGGAAGGGCCGAGATGCTTATTCCAGCAGCAGGACCTCCAGACCCACCCTCCCAGCGCAAAGTGTTTTTCTTTTACCCCAGCCAGGCTTCTGGTGGCTGGATTTACCCCACAGTCTCCCTCCCTCTCTGAGTACATTTCACTAAAGATTAAGTGACACTTCTGCGGTGTCCCCCGGCTGGGGAGGCTGTCCACGTTTCCTACCCTGCTCGCGCTGGCCTGTTTCATAGCTCCTCCCTTCTCCCCCTCACTCAAGGGCATTATTATAATGAACAACACATGCCACAGGCTTCTGTGTCTCTGTGTTTCTATGCCAGGAAAAGACTGGCAGGGGTGTAAGTCATTTCCTCAGTACCAAAGGGGGGGACCCAGGAGCTCTCAGTTGGGGTGATACCACCCCCTGTCCAGGGAGCATTTGGAAATGTGTGGTTGTCACAGAAGCTAGAGGGCGCTGTTGTCATTTATGGGCAGCGGCTGGGATGCTAAAGGCATGAGTCCCTGTCTGTGAACTGTACACAGCGCGGTACCCAGAGCAGCATCCGAGGGGAGGGCTGAGCCGCAGGACCCAGAACGGCCCCTCCCATCTCCTTCCTCAAACTGGAGTCTCCAAAGGTGACACTGCTGGTCTCTCAAAAGTCAAAAATCCTGCACTGGCAGGAGTCAGCCAGTCATAGAAAGGAACTGACCCTCTTGGATGCGTGACTGGGAGGGGTGGGGGACAGTGGCCGCAGGCGAGTTCATTCCTGCCTTAAAGATGTTCAGATTCAAATCATTCTTACTGTTAAAAAACTGCTGACTGCCAGGCTATTGTCCTCACCGGAAGGGTGGAGGGATCCTTGGTTCACCAGTCCTTGACCTTGGACTCTCTGCCTCAGACGCCCCCTGCTTCCAGCCCCCAGCCCCCAGCCTCCTGCTGCAGTGGGAAGACTGAGACCACCAGCAGTGCCCCCCAACTGCACTTCTCCTGTCCTTCCAGATCGCTCCGTGGCTTACCCCTCTGGGGAACTGTGCCTGTGAGCTTTTCAGCCTCTTGCATACAGACCGCCTCCAAATTCCCTTAGATTAGGGTCGAATGAATCTAAACCCCAAAAGAATTGGAATCCTTCCTGGGTCTGTGTGCTTTCAGCTTCCCAGGGTGGCTAGCTTCGTTTCCTCCTGCAGTAAGGACTCAAAGACTTCCTTCTATTTGCACTAAACACGCCCATTCCTCTTATGCTTGGGGGGTGGGGGGCTTCCAGTCTTCCTGGATCTGGTGACTGATTCCCTGCACCAGCCCTGCCCCCTGCCTCCTCTGTGACAACTGCCCATCACTGTCACTCCATTGCCTCCCCCACCACCTCCTGAGGAATCATTTCCAGCCCTGCCACTCTCTTCTCCCATCCTCTCCCCTCTGCAGTCTTGTCTGAGAGAGGAGGTCACACTCTGTTAATGAGGGTCTTAAGACTGATTCCTCCACCCTTGTTTTCTACCACCACCTTTTCTCCTCAGAGCAGCGAAGGAGCAAAGGTCCCTGGGTGGGTCAGGGATCCTTTGGGAGAGGCCGGAAAACTAGCAGGTCCTTTGAGTTTTGAGAGAACCTGGCAGTGCCCAGTTGGTTCTGGGGAGCCCAGCAAGATGCTGACCCCACCCCATCCTTGTCCCTTGCCCTAGCGGAAGATGCTGCCAACTTCTGGCTGGATGGCCTTGGGCAAATTATTTTATTTCTCTAACAGAGTTTCCTTTTTCTCATCTGTCAGTTGGGGGGTGACAGGGAATTCCCTGGTGGCCTAGAGGTTAGGATTCTGGGCTTTCACTACCATGGCCCAGGTTCAAGCCCTGGTCGGGGAACTGAGATGTCCCACAAGCCGTGTGGCTCGGCCAAAAAAAAATGGGGGTGACAGTGCCTGTCTCAGAGGGCTGCTGTATGGACGACTGAGGTTATGAGGGTGAAGTACTGTGCTTCCCACAGATGGTAAACTCATTGCTGTTACCTAAAAATTGGGTTCCCCTCTTGGTGGGTGTCAAGCCAAAAGACACAACTAAGCCGAAGAGCAGGAGAAGGAAGGATTTATTACTTGCAGCAAGTAAGGAGAACACTGGAGATCTTTCCCAAAGCAGTGTCTCCCCAACAGCCAAATTGGGGACGTTCTAAACTAAGGGTACATGCATATTCATGACGGGGCTTGAGCAGAGGAGAATTCAGCATGGAATTGGGGCAAAAGTCAACAGAGGCCAAGCTTCAGTTGACTGAAGTCACAAGGGCCAGAAAAGGTCAACATCACCATCTCTTAGGTGCCAGTCAAGCTGGTGGTTGAGCACTTCAGGCTAATCTTTACCACTGAACCAGAATTGGGAGTCTTTACAACTGATTTATTATCTTTGCCATTCTTACTTCTCTTGCCTAAGTCATTTCGTTCTTCTGTTCCCTTACGATCATTATTATTGAGACCTGTTCAAGGGCAAGCATTGTGGCCAGGCTTAGATCACAAAACGGTTTAGGCTTAAATGGCTTCTCTTACATCAAAAAACTATATCTGGGGACTTCCCTGGTGGTCCGGTGGGTAAGACTCTGCGCTCCCAATGCAGGGGGCCTGGGTTCGATCCCTGGTCGGGGAACTAGATCCTGCATGCATGCTGCAACTGGGAGTCCGCATGCCGCAACTAAGAAGTCTGCACGCTGCAACTAAAAGGTCCTGCGCAGCCAAAATAAATAAATAAATGAATAAAAATAAAATATTAAAAAATAAATATATATATATATATATCTGGATCCCCCTACCCTTTCTGCTTATATCGTCACCACACTTAGCAGAGCCCCATATATAGTTTGTGCTCTGAACAACTAAAAGTGGCATCATTCACCCAGATTATGATGTGAGGGTCATCCCCAGAATTTTAGCACATGACTGCCCTGTATTGGAAAAGTGAGATGAACTAGCATACATTTAATAAACATATCTAATTCATGCACGCATCCAACATGTATGCAAACATGCCTACATCACATTCCTCCACATCCAAACTCTAAAACAAAAGTTCCCCCCAGCTACAGCCAGGCCTGGCTGCTCCCTCCTCCTGCCTGTCAAGTCTGCTCTCTGCACACACACCCTCACCAGCCCCTTCTGACTCAATCTTGTTCAACTTCACTTGCCTCCTTCCCCACCCTAATGCTTGGGAGACCTTTCCCACCTCCCAGTGGTGTGTAGCCACATTTTCTGCTCTTCTCTTCTGGTCCTCAGCATGCGGCACTTCCTCTGTTCACAGAGGTGGGGTTTTGCTGGGGAAGGGCACTAGACCATGCTGCCTGCACCCTGCACAACACAAGCTGGGTGCCCTTGACTGAGGTCACATGGTAATCTAGAGTTCACCTCTGGATGACTCACTGCCACTCTCCCCAGCAGCTGCCCCCGTTTCCTTTAGACCCCTCTCTACACCCTCCAACTGCACTGCAAAGATGAGGCCACATCAGGGAAGAGGTCCCTTGGAATAGATAGCTCCAGAGCTTCTTCGTCCTCTGGTCTCTGAGAAAGTGGCTCAAAATGTGCCAGAAATCTTGCCACTTGCAACAAGATGGATGGACCTTGAGGGCACTATGCTAAATGAAATAACTCAGACAGAGAAAGACAAGCACTCTATGATCTCACAAGTGGAATCTAAAAAAAATTTTTTTGATAACTTAAAAACAACTCATAGATACGGAGAACAGATTGGTGGTTGCCAGAGGTGGCGGTGAGGGCTGAGTAGAATATGTGAAAGTGGTAAAAAGGAACAAACTTCCAGTGATAAGTCATGGGGGGAATTCCCCGGCAGTCCAGTGGTTAGAATTTCGTGCATCCACTGCCGTGGGCCTGGGTTCAATCCCTGCTCAAGGAACTAAGATCCCACAAGCTGCATGGTGTGGCCAAAAACAACAACAACAAAAAGAAGTCATGGGGATGTAATGTATGGCACAGTTGACTATAGTTAATGATACTGTGTTGCATATTTGAAAGTGGCTAAGGCTGTAGATCTTAAAAGTTCTCATCACAAGAAAAATGAGAAGGAAATGTCTGAATCTAGGACTGGGGCAAGAAATATACAGAATGAACCTGGAGCATCTTGTAGTGCCAGAGAGTACGGAAATGCTAAAAAAAAAAAAAAAAAAAAAAGGCAAAAACAAAAAGCACTATGAGAGTATGTCAAAGGTGGAGTGTAATTCCCCATCGCTTAAGTGTGTGTAGCACATAGTGACTTCCTTCCAAAGAGGACAGTGTGGAAATCGAGAGAAAAGAGTAGCTTCAAGACAGAGAAACCTGGGAATTCCCTGGTGGTCCAGTGCTTAGGACTCCGCAAGCAGTGAAAGCTGAGGGCCCGAGTCCAATCCCTGGTCAGGGAACTAAGGTCCTACAAGCTGCGCGGTGTGGCCAAAAAAAAAAAAAGCAGAGAAACCTGACAAACACGACTTCAGGCAGGTGATCAAGGTTAACACAACAGAGATAAACCATGTGGATAGAATATACCCTTGATATGATGTGATGAGAATGGCATTTTACTTCTGTGGTTTCCTTCCCCAAAACCCCAAACTCCAGTCTATTCATAAGAAAAACATCAGACAAATCCCACTTGAGGGACATTATACAAAACTCCTGACCAATACTCCTCAAAACTGTCAAGGTCATCAAAAACAAGGAAAGTCTGAAAAACTGTCACAGCCGAGAGGAGCCTAAGGAGGTAAGACAACTAAGTGTAATGTGGTGTTCTGGATGGGATCCTGGAACAGAAAAAGGGACATTAGGTAAAAACTAAGGAAATCTGAATAAATGTGGGTTTTAGGTAATACTATTATATCCATATTGGTTCCTTAATTGTAACAAATATACTGTACAAAGATTTGATATTAATTACAGGGGAAATTGGGTGTGGGTATACAGAAATTCTCTGGACTATCTTCACAATTTTCTGTAAATTTAAAACTATTTGAAAATAAAGTTTATTTTAAAAAGTAATTAAAAGCAACCCAAGTGCCGATCAATAGATGAATGGATAAAGAAGATGTGACATATATATATACATATGTGTGTATATATATATATGTGTGTGTGTGTGTGTATACACACACACACAGTGGAATATTACTCAGCCATAAAAAAGAATGAAATCTGGCCGTTTGCGACAACATGGATGAACTTAGAGGGTATTATGCTAAGTGCAGTAAGTCACACAGAGAAAGACAAATACTGCATGAGTTCACTTATACGTGGAATCTAAAAAATAAAACAAATGAACAAACATAACAAAACAGAAACAGATTTATAGATACAGAGAACAAACAGGTGGTTGCTAGAGGGGAGGAGATACATACCTTGGAGATATTTTTCTATTAGTATACAGGGAGCTTCCTTATGATTTGTTATAGCTGCAGAGTATTCCACTGCAGCAAAGTCTCGACATTTATTTATCAGCTCTTTATTGAGTTGTTTCCAGTCTTTCACTACTATAAGCAATGCTACAGTGAATAACACTGCACATATGTCATCTCATATAGTGGAAATATTTCTATAGGATAAATTTCTAAAAGTGGGATATTGAGCTAAAGAGTATATACATCAGTAATTCGGATACATATTAAATTCCCCTCCATAAAGGTAATCCCAATTTACGCTCCCACTAGCAATATAAGAGTGTCTATTTCCCCATCAAGGCAGTGTGTGGTCAAACTTTTGCATATTTATCATGTGATAGAAGAAAAATGGTTTCTGACTGTCCTTGTAATTTGCATTTCTTTTTTTGCAATTGAAGCTGAGCAAATATTCATGTTTTCCTTTCATTTCATTTTCTGTGAGCGCTTCATATTCTTTGCTCATTTTTATACTGGGCTTTTGTGTTTTTTCCTCATAAAATTCTAGGAGCTATTTATATTTTAGGAAGACTTGACCTTTCTCTGCATAGGGGCTGCAAATATTTTCCTTTGTCATCTGTGTTTCCACTAGGTTTTTAATGCTTGCCCATAGACTCTGCCCTTTGCTCCAGCAGAACCTCCCTCTCCAGGCCACCTGCCCCCTGTCACAATCACATCCCAAAGCCCCTTTAGTTCCTCACTCTTCCTGGTGACATTAGACCTCTTGGTGACATCTGACTCTATACTGAAGACTCCTCTTGTGTGTAAATAACATTTATTCTGTCCTTTATCGACTTTAGGGGTTACACATTCTCAGTAGAACGTAGAAAACACAGAAAAGCGCACAGAAGAAAAGCAAAACTCACCTTATATTCCACCTCTTAGGATAACCACTTCCTGTTTATCAAGGCCTATGCATGTTTTTAATTGCGTATAGGTTTATTTATTTACAAAATAAATTTCTTACATTTACCCAGTTCCTTTGGGAGTGTATAACTGCACTTTCCTCCCTCTTGGATATCTCCTTGCCCCTATTCTGTCTCCACAAGGAGGTAAGCTCGAGGAGCTGACGTGGGGGGAACTTTTCCCTCCTGCCCATCCCCACAGCAGCCTCACTCTCTCTCCTGCCCCATCCCCACCCCCTCCAAGCTTAACCACTGCCCTCACTCCTGCCAGAGACGTCAAATTCCTGGTCTCATCGGGTCTTCAGAACCACCTTGGTGGAAACCTCGGATCATCAATCCATCACCCCAAAAGATGCTAGTTTCCCTCCTTCTGCTGGTGAAACCAGCCAAGAGGAACGTCCAAGACTCACCCAAGCATTGTTTCCGGCCCACGTCTTGTCTTGCGTGCACCAAACATTTCCCGAATTCGTCCTGCTCTGTTTGGTCTCCTGTCTTTATTCATGCTCTTCCTCGCTGTCCCCTTCCTGCAGCAGGTCTCCCCATGACCTGTTCGTCACGTTCTGCCCATCCTCTGCCCCAGCGCAGCCCCGCCTTCCCTTCCCTCCTGAGTCTCCCACTGTAGTCCTCCCCCTTCCCTGGCTCTGTGTTCCAGGAGGCCTCCTCTGAGAAGCTGCTGGCCGGGTGCCCCGGACTCCCAAGGTGCCAGTCACTTCCCCTGGCAGACCATTTATCTCTCTGTATTGTCATTTCCTGTTTATTCCTCTGTCTCCCTATTGACCATACACTGGGGGCAGGACTGTCATTTTCATTGACGCATTTTGAATGCCTGCACGTATGAACATTAAATAAGTTTGTTGACCAAGGAAAGGAATGGCTCCCCCAGCTAATGTGACCGCTCCCGCATTGAAACTTCAAAGCTCTCCAACCAGGATGCCTCCTGGAGGGCCAACGTGGCCCAGCTGGAATTGGCATCCTCTTAGGTCTGATGTGCAAACTCCTTCATCTTGACTGATAGTCTTCCTATCACCCTTTTCTGACTGTCACCGAGGCCCTCTCTGAACCTCAGTTTACTTATCTGTCTAGAGAAGAGAACACTCGGGAAAACTGTGAGGACCAAGTGAATGACATACTTTGTAAATGGCAATGTGATGAATGAATACGAGGTGTGGGTACATCATAAAAAAGAGTGCTACCATTCATTCAGCATGTTTTCTATACCAGGCACTGTTCTAACATCTAACTATTAATGCCTTTCATCCAAACAAATCAGATCCCCTTTCATAGAAAAGTATACTGAGGCACAGAGCAGTTAATGACTTACTTGCCTAGGATTCCACACTGGCAGTAGAGGAGCTGGGATTTGAATCCAGACCACATAGCTCCATTTGCTTAACCACCACCCTATATTGTCCATCTATTAAATAATAGTATTATTTGGTCTGACAGCTGCCCTATTCAATTAATTAATTAATTGGGTTTTGTGACCCAATCATACAACCACGTTCTCCCAGCATGATTCTAACTCCAATGGTAAATCTGTAGGTAGATTTTTGTGTAGCTAATCACTTATCTCCCAAGGATGGAGACATGTTCAAAATGTAGCTCTTTAAAAAGCACCATGCCCAGGGGCTTCTCTGGCAGTTCAGTGGTTAAGACTCCGTACTTCCACTGCAAGGGGCGTGGGTTCGATCCCTGGTTGGGGAACTCCCACATGTTGCACGGTGCTGCCAAAAAAAAAAGAATCATGCCCATATTTTTTGTTCTTTGACATTTGTATTATCAGATTCAAATAGAATAAATACTCATCGGCTGAATTAAACACAGAGAAGTTTAAAGGCATCTGTTTTGTCATACTTGACATGGACTTACCTTCAGTGGTACTGACATATATATATCCCCAATCCCACCATTCCAGGCCCTCCAAGCATTCTGAGGATGAGATTTCCATTCCCTTCCCTCGTTTTCAGAATCTCCTCACCAAGAGAGAGATGGGGATGAAGAAGGGGAGGGAAGAGGCCACCCTGGGCACAGGAGAAGAGAGATAGGAGAGTTTTGGTGGATCCTTCTGTGTCTGTGGCTCAGGGGACAGGCTCTGCTCCCCTGGACTGCCTTGCGGGGGGGCATAGCAAGGTCACTTCCATGTATGTAGTTTCCCTGGCCCTTCTCCTCTGCCTGTCCTGTTCCCACTCCCCTGATGCCAGCCTCATCCTTGACACAAAGCACTATGGGGGCCAGAGAAAGGAGAGGAAGCAGAAAGAGCCCAGCGCTGGATACCCAAGGAGAGACCGAGGACAGAAAAGAGGATGCCTGCCCCCAGGGGACAGCTAGAAGCAAGAGACCTGCCTCCTGGCACCATGCCCCCTAACTGCCAGGACGCACAGCCTTTACTTCTGGGGGGCCAGAAACTTGTGGGAGGTTGGGAGGGAAAGAGAGGGCAAAAGATGGAAGAGACTAGAGAGGTCCAGAGAAAAAGGGTAGAGGTGAAGGGGACCAATGTATGTTCCATTATTAAATGATAGATATGGAGAATAAAAAAAGATGCAGAGGACAGCAATTCTGTAGTGTAACAGAATACATCCATGTATTCACCACCAAGATTAGACAGTGTTAACATTTTGCCATATTTCCTTTAGTTTTCTTCATTTTTAAATTTTTGTTTGTTTATTTAGTTATTGGCCGCAGTGTGCAGCATGCAGGATCTTAGTTTCCTGACCTGGGATCGAACCCATGCCCCCTGCAGTGGAAGCGAAGAGTCTCAACCACTGGACCGCCACGGAAGTCCCTAGTTTTCTTCATTTTTTTTTTAAAGGGATAATACATTAGAGACACTGCTATAATCCCCTCCCCACACCTGTAAACCATCATTTCCTGTCCCTTCTCCCTTAGAGGGAGCTATTCCTCTGGAGTCCTGTCTCTCCCATCTATGTTTTTACTTTTACTACATGGGCATACGTAGGTATGTATCCACAAGAATATATCCTATTGCTCATGTGTCCTGCATTTTTACATACCTGGTATGATTTGACCTATATTCTTTTGCCACTTGGTTCTACCTTAACATCACATTTTTGAAACTTATCCCTGTTGATACATGAGTTAGTGCATTCATTTTATCTGCTGTATAGTATTCCACTTTGATTACATTTGCATTTCTGTTCTCCTGTAGGTAGACATTGAAGTTGTTTCCATTTTTTGTTGTTGTTATTACAAAAACCATGAATGGACATCCTCATACATGTCTCCCTGTGCACATCTGTGAGAATTCCACTAGAGTCACACCTAGAAGTAGAATTGCCGAGTTCCAAAGGAAATGTGTGTTTCCAGCTTTACCAGATATTGCCAAATTGCCCTCTAAAACAATTGTGTCCAATACTCCATGAATTTCTGCTTCTGAGGGGTGTGAAATGAGAGCTCTTTCTGGATAAAATTTGTACTTCCCCATGAGCTAATGTGGATAAGTAGCTTTTCACATTTATGGACCACTCATGTTTCCTCTTCAGGAAATGACCTGCCCATATCTTCCGTTCACTTTTCTGTGGGGGGTGTGTGTGTGTGTGTGTGTGTGTGTGTGTGTGTGTCCTTTTCTTACTGATTATAAAAGTACTTTATTTATGATTGATACTAAATCTTTTTCAGTTATGTGGATTGCAAATCTCTTCTCCCAGTCTGTGGGGGACTGTCTTTCACTCTGCAGTGTCTTTTGTTATTTAAAAGTTTTTAATTATTACTGAAGCTGGGTGATTGATACATGGGGGTTCATTATACTGTTATCTCTATTTTTGTGTAATTTTGAAAATTACCCTAACAAAAAGATTTGTAAAAATCTATAGAACAAATAATTCTCTATCATCCCAAATTCCTAAAGATCATCTCCTATATTTCATAGCTTTACTTTCCACATTCAGGTCTCTAATGCCACTGGAATTTATTTTTGTAGTTGGTGTGCCAGAGGATCAAATATTATCTTTCCCTCATAGATGGCCAACTGTCCCAGTTCTATTTCTGATCCTGTGTGTCCCTTCTCCTCTGACCAGAAATTTCTCCTCTGCACCATATATCCTTAGGTCTGTTTCTAGGCTCTCTATTCTGTTCCTTAGTCACTGTGTCTATTCTTACATTTTGCCACAGTTTTAATTCCCATATTACCAGATTGGCCAGAGTAGTACCTCTCAGACCAAAATGGTATCCCTTCTTCTTTTTCTTCTTCAGATCACGTGGCTCTTCTTGGCCCTTTTTCTTCCCATATAAATTTTATGATCAGCTTACCCAATTCCAGAAAGGAAAAACCCAACACTGTTGGGTTAGTTGGAATCGTGTTGAATTTCTAGATTCATCTGGGGGAGAACCAACATCTTTCTAACACAATACCTTCCCTACCATTACCTTGGCACGTCTATGTACGAGGTCTTCTTTTTTGGTCCCTAAGTAAGAATTTGTATTTGTTTTCTCCATGAGGGCCTTGCTCAGTCTTTGTTAGATTTGTTCCTGGGGCCTGGGGGGTTTACTGCTCTCCCCCTACCCCGTGCCCACATCAGCTATGCCAGGCGCATCTGTCCTTACCCCCTACCCCTGCCCCTTGGTCCACGCCCTCCCCTCCCACTGTCCAGGGGGCAGCTGTCCTGCTCCAACAGCTGACTAGTCCTGTGAGGGCTTGCAGAGTGGACACGGCTCCCACCTCCCACCTCGGGGCCCGTCAGCTGAGTCTGGGGCAAGGCACAGTTGTTTCCCTGGGGACAATGAGCTGCATTCTGTACGGGCCCCTCTCTGGGCCTCCCTCTCCCCGACCAGAGCAACTGTTCTTGTGGGTAAGGAAGGGCCCCACCTGTCAGCTCTAGTTACTCTCTCAGGCAACATCCAACTCCCTGACCCCTTTTCTTCGTGTCTTATGAGCCTGTCTAGTGTGTGTCTTATGGCCCAATTGCCTGTTCATGGGTCTGTCATTGCCTGGAACTGGTGGGCAGGGGAATGGTGGACATGGAAAGGGACCGTCCCTCTCTAACCTCAGAGGACCTGCCGTTCCCACAGTTTTCTCTTAGTTGTCGCCACGTTCAGGCCTCAAATCCTAAAATTGCCCCACTCAGGTAGATTAATGTCTACAGTCCCAGGCAGAGAGGTGTTGTGATAGGGGACAGGGCTGGAACTCTGCCCTTCCCCACTGACACGTTCCATACCTGGCTGGCCTCCACACCTGCTCCTCGGCACCTGCTCTCCTCAGCACTGCCTGCCCTGGATGAGGCCTCCCTGGCCTCTTCTCAGAATCCTTGTTTGGGGGTCAGCCCTGCCCTCAACCTCCCACAACAGGGAAGGGCTGCAGGCCAGTGCTGATCCCCCAAGCGTGATGACAGGGCACTGGAACATGGCAAAGCCAGAACGCAGACCTCCATTGCTTCTTCAGGCGTTAACTGAGCCCCAGCACCCACTCTCAGTAGCTGTTCATGAGTGTCAGGGTGCCTCATAGCAGGTCTTCAAGGAGCAGCCAGTAGGGCTGGCCTCAGACATAGGATGTGCTGGGAGGGACAACCCAAAAATATGGAAGGAAGGAAACTTTTTTTTGTAAATTTTAAAAAAATTGTTGGGATTTCCCTGGTGGTCCAGTGGTTAAGACCCCACGCTTCCAATGCAGGGGGTGTGAGTTCGATCCCTGGTTGGGGAACTAAGATCCCACATCTTAGTGTGGCAAAAAAAAAAAAAAAAAAATTATGGAAATATAGTTGATTTACATTGTGTTAATTTCTGCTGTACAGCAAAGCGATTCAGCTATACAGTACATATATATATATTCTTTTTCATATTCTTTTCCATTATGGTTTATCACAGGACATGGAATATAGTTCCCTGTGCTATACAGTAGGACCTTGTTGTTTATCCATCCTATATATAATAGTTTGCATCTGCTCATCCCAAACTCCCAATCAGGAAGGAAACTGTTGTTTATTGAGCACCTTCTAGAAGCCAAGCTCTGGACTTGGTAATCTCCCATCTCTTGATCCTGTCAGAGGCAGGTTCTATGATGATTCGCATTTTAGGCAAGAGGCCCGCTGCACAGCACAACTCCAGGGGGGTCACTCCTGCCCCCAGTTGCACAGCGTGCAGTCTGCTCCGGCATCCAGAGTAGCCCGGAGAGGGTCCCAGAGCTGGCATGTGAATCCAGATTGGAGTGACCATCAGAAGCACTCTTCACCTCCCTGTTTGGGTCCAAGCAGAGTGAGTGGCTGTGCGGTACAATGGTTTGAACCCCTGGATGGAGACAGCAGAAAGGGGTGGGAGAAGTGGAAGGCCCAGTGCTCACAGGTCTCGCGAGAACCCATTAGCTCTATTAACAGCTCTCACCACCTCATCCTCAGTTTGCCCATCTGTTTGTCTGTCACGCTGCTGACTGCTACTGTGTGAGTCCTGTGTCCTCGTCACCAGGTACACACTTGTTGTTGACATGAATGGCCCAATTAAATGATGTCTATGTGTGGAGAGGGGGGGTCCCCAGGACACCTCTGTGTGGCCCTGAGGATCTGGGGAGAGGACCACGAAGGAGGACCTCAGGGGTCACTTACTGCTCAGCCCACAGGCCTCAACTTCACAAGTTGGCACCCAAACACATTTTTTGTTTTTTAATTGCCTTTGAGGAACAGGAGGTTTGACGAATTTCCTCCCTGGCCAGCAGAGTGTTGGAGGCAGGGGTCAGAACCGTGCGTGAAAGATCCATTACACAAGACTAAATCAGGAACTAGAAGGAACTGCTCTCTGGTAGCTTTGTTGCCAGAAGGGATGGTTATCTTTCCAGGAAAGGCTGAGGAAATCCTTTTCTGCCTTGGGGCAGGCCGGGGGATGGGATTAATCCCAGGTGAAGGTGGGAAGGAGATGAAGAAGTGAGTTAATCCCAGGGGGGGACGAGGGGTAGAGAATAAACTAAAACCAGATCCAGGCCCTGGACACAGCGGCTGCCCCTCCCCCACCTCCCTTCCCAACCCCCTCTGGGGTTTCCTATTGTTACCAGAGACGACATCTTGTTTCCTTTACCTGCCTCACTGTCCCAGGCCCCTGGAGCCCCCTACTGTCTCAGGGAGCAGGGATGGGACAGAAGTCTGGCCCCAGACCCAGGGTCCAAGGATCTCACAGCTGGAAGATCTCACAACAGTGGAAACTGACCTGGGAGGTATGGGGTGCAATTTACCCAAGGTCACAGCATTGCAGATCTGCGTCAGCACTTGGGCAGGCCTCCACGGTTCTCTCAGTTCTCTCGAGATTACATACTTAGAAGGTTCCCAGAGGGAACCTGACTTCCCCTCCCTTAGGCTCAGCGTGGTCAGTTCCTCCCCTCCAAATGCCTCTCTCCAGCTGACTGTGGCCCGCAGGACTCACACACATCCTAGGAATGTGTTTGGATCCATGGAGTTCTGGGGCTCAGTAGCACAGGCTCTAGGACAAGCAGGCCTGGGTTTGGATCCCATCACAGAACCTTTATTTATTTATTTATTCTAGCAAGAAATGTTTATTGCTGAGCACTAGGGACACAGCAGCAGACAAAGTAGACATAAGTCCCTACTCTCATGGAGTTTACATTCTAGTGAGGGAGGCAGATAATCAGCAAGATAAGGAAGGAAGATACATAGCCTGTCAGAAGGATTTGCTGAGGAGATAAATAAAGCAGAGGAGGGGATGGAGAGAAGGCAGCAGGAGATGGGGTGGAGGGAATGTACTGTTAAATAGGATGGATGGGTAACATCTGGGCAAAGACTTAAAGGCGGTGAGAGGTGGAGCCATGTGGATACCTGGAGAAAGAGCCTTGTAGGCAGGAGCAATAGTACGCGCAAAGGCCCTGAGGCGGAAACATGTCTGGCACAGTTAAGAGCAGCAGGAGGCCAGTGGGGCAGGGCAGAGTGAGAGAGAAAAGGGCTAGAAGTTGAATCAGGAAGCCAGGGGGAGGTCAGACACCCAGGGCCTTACAGGTCACAATTAAAGCCTTTGGCTTTAACTCTGAATGAAAAGGGAGCCAAAAGGACAGGATCTGACTCATGTTTTAGAAAGGTCATTCTGGTCACTGTGTGGAAAAGAGAAACAGGAAAACCAGTTAGGAGGCTACTACAATAATTCAGGTGAAAGATGACAAATGCTCAGACGAGGGTAGTCAGGGCAGCACTGGTGAGAAGTGGGGAGATTCTGAGTTTTTTTTTTTTTTAATTAATTTATTTATTTTTGGCTGTGTTGGGTCTTTGTTTCTGTGCGAGGGCTTTCTCTAGTTGCGGCGAGCGGGGGCCACTCTTCATCACGGTGCGCGGGCCTCTCACTAT
Organism: Eschrichtius robustus; assembly: GCF_028021215.1. Taxonomy (NCBI): domain Eukaryota; kingdom Metazoa; phylum Chordata; class Mammalia; order Artiodactyla; family Eschrichtiidae; genus Eschrichtius; species Eschrichtius robustus. Next base: position 77,025,182 of record NC_090835.1, read on the forward strand.
CGTGGCCTCTCTTGTTGAGGACCACAGGTTCCAGACGCGCAGGCTCAGTAGTTGTGGCTCACGGGTCCAGTTGCTCTGCGGCATGTGGGATCCTCCCAGACCATGGCTCGAACCCGTGTCCCTTGCAACAGCAGGCAGATTCTGGGAAGCCCGATTCCGAATATTTTGAAAGCAGAGCCAACAGGATTTACGAATGTGGGTAGTGAACTGTGATAAGAAGAGAGAGGTCAAGGATAAATTCTAGGATTTTGGCCAGAAGTAACTAGAAAGACGCAGTTGCCACTTACAGATAAGGGGAAAGCCTGAGGGAGGGGCAGGTCTGAGGGGGAGACTTGGCCACTTATCTGCTGTAATTGTGGGTAAGTCGCTTAACCCCTCTAAACCTCAGTTTCCTTATCTGTACAAAGGTCATAATAATCATTCCCCTGCAGAGCCGATGGTAAGAATTGAGTGAGATCATGAACTTACAGGCGTGACGCACATACATACTCAATACACGTTCCACCCACAGCCCAGGGATGACACTGACCATCACAGCTCCTCAGGAAGGGACAGGAGGGAGAGGAAGACCATACCTACACATCTGTACTTTAGCTCCTCTCCCGGCCCAACTTCCTCCAGGAAGAAGGGGGACAGACCTTTTCGACAAAATTGGAAGTTTTCTTTCTTCAAGGTCTTTGATGGTTTTGGAGATGGTGATGATGTTAATGGGGGATGGCGGTGGATTGATGATAAACGATCATATTCCCATGTCCTTATTCTTACAAAACCCTTTCACGGCCATTATCTCATCTGAGTCCATCAAGGCAGAAATTATACCCATTCTATGAAGTAGAAGAATGAGGGGGTGGTTAAGACTCTGCGCTTCCAATGCAGGGGGTGCAGGTTTGATCCCTGGTCGGGGAACTTGGATCCCACATGCTGGGTGGCCAAAAAAAAAAAAAGAGGTATTTTTATAATTTTTATATTATATTGGAGTATAGTTGATAAACAATGTTGTGTTAGTTTCAGGTGTACAGCAAAGTGATTCAGTTATACGTATACATGTATCCATTCTTTTTCAAATTCTTTTCCCATTTAGGTTATTACAGAATATTGAGCAGAGTTCCCTGTGCTATACAGTAGGTCCTTGCTGGTTATCTATTTTATTTTGTTTTATTTTAAAATATTGATTGATTGATTGATGTACTGTGTGGCATGTGGGATCTTTGTTCCCTGACCAGGGATCGAACCCGTGCCCCCTGTATTGGAAACGCAGGGTCTTAACCACTAGACTGCCAGGGAAGTCCCTGGTTATCTATTTTAAATATAGCAGTGTGTACATGTCAGAATGAGGTATTTAAAAACACGATAAAACAAACCCGGACCATCTCTACCTCACTCTCTCATGGAACTCCATTTAATCTTTGGGGGAAAACGTGGGTGAAGAGGGTCCTGACGTGGGTATCCCTCTTCCCATCCCTGAGTGGGAGTGCTGCCCAGCTGTGTCCAGCTATGATATGGACTGTACCTCACGCCTCTATCCCAGGAGAGGGCCCACAATGCCTGCCCCGGTCCATTCTCCATCTCGGCCACTCTGAGCATGCCCGGTGCGTGGGTTGCAACCTTACTGCTTCTGAGGTTTGGGTCAGTGGGTCTCATACATTATTCCGTTCCAGTTACTCCTCCCAATTACTGAGGTGACAGACGAGGGGACTGGAACCCAGAAGAATCAACGTGCCTCAGATCACACCATTAGAAAGTGCAGTGCAGACGCTGAGGTCTGCACCCAGCAGGAGGAATTCCTGCATCACTTCTTCCAGCCCAGCTGCGCCCTCCCCTCCACATACCAGGTGCCAGAACACAGCTGTCTCTTCCTTGCTCCCCCAGCCCAGGCAAGCTGTCCTGGGTGGGGCTGAGCTGGGTGGGGCCGCCCTGGGTAGTGTCCAGTGAGGCTGTAGCCCCTGCAGGCAAATTCAGCTGGACACTGATGCTAAACGGCAGTCCCTACTGGTGAGAACTGGGCTGCTGCCCATTGGTGGGCGGTGGGGGACTGGGAGGGTACGAAGTGTCAGGTCTGGGTGGATCAAGGTCCCTGAAAAGAAAACTTAGAATTGCCCAGGGAAGAACTCCTGTTGGACTGAGGGAGAGGGGTTAGGGAATGCCAGGTGACTGAGAGTGCACAGGAGGAGCGGGTGACTAGAGGAAGGGAGGGTTCAGGGGACAGTAAGAGCCCCTGGAGGCTGGGAATGGCGAGCTGTAGGTCCCAGCCCCGAATTTACTCTTGCCTTGGCTGTTTGTCTCCATCTGTGCTATGGTGAGTATCCTCCTGCCCCAGCCACCCTTCCCAAAGAAAGGGCATCTGGAAAGCAAAAATGACCCTTGAATTGAGATCTGGGGGCGGGAGGGTATAAACTGAAGCAGGGGTTAAATCCTGCCCACCTCATGTCTTTGCCAGGTGAGGAGGGAGCAGGAAAGGCAAGCCTAGAGACTAGATCGCCTTGGAAGTCACTGGCCATGCCCACTCTGCTGCTCCCGCTGCTGCTACGGACACTGCTGGCCCGCCTGCTGCTGCCTGCTGCCCGCCTGGCCCGCCGGCACTTCCTGCCCCTGCTGCGCCGGCTGGCCCACCGCCTGGGCTCTCAGGATATGCGAGAGGCTTTGCTGGGCTGTCTGTTGTTTGTCCTCAGCCAGAGACACCCGCCGGATGCTGGGGAGGCCTCCAGAGTGGCCCGCCTGGAGAGGAGGGACAGGCTAGCCTCCCAAAAATGAGGCCATGAATCCTGGTAGCAGCTGTATCCGCTGAAACGCTTTCTTTTGGAGTAAGACAGTCCTGGCCCCATCACTGACTGCAGCCTGCCCAGTGGGCAGAAGACATGGTGGGGGACTGAGCATGAGAGGGGTCCGGCCAGGACATGCCTCCCCACTCCCCCACTCCCAGCAGAGACGATTGGAAGGATGCTCTGCATTTAGCAGAAAACCCATCATTATCCCTCCCTCCCTGCCCCTGCATTCTTCCCAAGAACTTTTCTTTTCTTTTTTTCTTTTTCTTTTTTTTTGGCCGCACAGCATGTGGGATCTTAGTTTCCCGACCAGGGATCGAATCTGCGCCCCCTGCATTGGAAGTGCAGAGTCTTAACCACTGGACTGCCCGGGAAGTCCCATCTTTTTAATTTTTTTTTCCAAGAACTTTTCTAATTACCTCTGGCCTGTGAGGGGAGAGGAACTGACTGTCCTCCCTCTGCCACCCCCACCCACAGGCAAATGGGGACATGAGGTCCAATGAGGGACAATGGACAATTTAGCTAATCCAGACTCTCTGTCTTTGACTCGTGATTTACCAAGTAGTAAGACCTTGGTTCCCTAGGGAGTCAGTCCTGCCTCCAAAGCCCAGCATGCAGCAGGTGCTCAATAAATATTTGTTGCTTTGAATGCCTGGGATGTCTTTGACAATCTTTGTCACACTCCTGCACTGCATGACAGTTGAACCTGTCCAGAGGGTAGGGGTGGGGAAACAAGTCAAGGCTTCCTTTTGCTACCTATTCCATTGTCCCTCTCGGTTTGTACATTCTCTTGCCTTATTTGAGTATATTACACTGTAAACCAGCAGTCTTGGATCTGCCTGGCCAGCTCAGGGTAAGGAGGTAAACATCCTCCAGCAAGCGTGGACACTCTTCGCAGCTAGTGATGTGGGAAGAGGGAGATTTGTTTGCTGAGGGACCCTGTGGGCAGCCGCCCAGAGGAGCAGTGTAGAAATGCATACCCCTGAGGGGTCCTCTGCTCAGGATGGGATCTAAGGGGTAGGGGGTGGGTGGGGTGTGATCTGAGGAATTCACCTATTTCCCCTCCCCAGTGGGAGGCCCCTCGGGAATCAAATAAGAGCTGTCGGAGGCATTTGCATGCCAGCCTCCGGATAATTTGCTTACGGTTCCCATGCAATACTCCTCTCTCCCACCCTCCTCCAACGAGTCCTGGGCTCTCGGTTCAAAGGGGGAAAGTGAGGAGTACAGGCTCCTTTCAGGACCCTCACCCCGTTAGCATACCTCTCAGAAGGTTGGCCTGGGGGAAGAACCGCGACCAGAGCTGTGGGCCCCCAAGCCGGCCCTGCGGGCCTTTCCGCCAGACCCCCGCCTCCCCACACCGCGGCACCATCTGCTTCCTCCCGGAGTCCTCAAAAGCCAGTACACGTGCTCGGCCCCCTCGGGAAGGTGGCCCGGGGGAGGGGCGGGGTGAAGAGGATTCGAACCCCTGGTCCCCTCCAGGGTCACGGGCACCTTTATTTATTTCGCCCGCTCCGGGCCTCCCCTCCCGCCGGCCTTCCGGAGCGCTCCTCACTCCCGAGCGGCGCCGGCGGGACCGAGCCGGCCGCGGGGCGCGGGGCTGGCGCCGGGATCGCCCGTTGCAGCCCCTTTGCCACCCGGCGGCATAGACCGGTCAGACCCGGCGCGGACTGCGGTTTCCGGCCACGGCGACGGCCCCAGTCCCGAAGTGAGGAGGCCAAACGGCGACCAGGGGCCGACTGGCCTGTGAATTTCCGTCCGCGCTCCCCGACTCCGGATGTCCCCTAAGAAGTCCCTGCAGGTGCGCGTGGAGCAGAGGCGGGACCGCGGCGAGGGGGCGGGGTCTGCGCGGGTTGGGCGGGGCGGAGAGCGGAGCGTGCGGGGCTCGTGGGGCGGGGGAAATCAACGGAGTGTGCATCTGCGGTTTTTGGCGGAGGAGATCCTTTTCCCAGACTTTGGAGGCCGTGGTGAGATGACTGCCCTACCCTAACCACATTCAGTTGTCTCCAAGGTCGGAGACCTTCCCAGAGCAGAGGATAGGGGCAGAGGTCTGAGAAATGAAGCTGGAAAACCAACCCCAGTCTTCTTGAACCCTGATCCCCATACACACCCACAAGAAAGGTGAGGGACTTGAGGTGTCTGACCCTAAGAGGGCCGGATTCTGTCTTTAGTTTAGTTGATGTTTTGTTCATCATGGATTTTGGTGGGTTTTTTTTGCATTAACTTTGATTTTTAAAAAAATATTGCCTTTAAACATTATTTATCTGGATTCTGGAATATTTGGGCGCCCCCTTAAATATTGCGACTCAGGCAAGTTGCCTCTCTGGCCTCTCCCTAGTCCCAGCTTGCCACAGGGCCACGGAGATAGTCGCAAACAGGACTAAGAACATAACTGTCATGAGACGCGTTGGTGACAAACTGTGGAGCCAAGCAAACCCACTTCCAGCAAACACAGATGGAGGCAGGGCTGGGGAAGGATAGGACTGGCTGTGTGAGGTGATGAGGAAGGCTTGGGGCCTGGAAGGGGGAGGAGGGAATCAGGGCAAGCCACAGGCTCAAATAGGTGGGGGATCCGGTGGGGGTGGGGTGCAGCTGGATCAGCCCTTCACACCCTACCCCTGTACCTGGGACCTGAGGGAGCCAAAAGATTGGGCAGAGGGTGACGAGGACTGGCTGGGCCTGGAGGGCACAGGCCACTGTGAATCGGGCTCCGAGGCTGTCCAGCAGAGGGCCCTGGCACTCAGCAACCATCTCTGCGTAGGGAGGTGGCTCTGGAGGGGTGTGGGTGCTGGCTGGGGGCCCAGGCAGGGAGAGTGCCAGACAGGCTTCTGTCCAGCCATAACAGCCCTGGCTGTTGCCATCTAGTGAGCAGGCTGAGCTTCAGCGGGGGTGGGGAGGGAAACCAGCCTTCCGCTGTCTGGCCTGTGACACTCACCACTTCCCTCCAGTTTCTTTCCACTTCCAGCCCCCTTTGCACACAACTGCAGCCAATGGCCACCAGCCTGGGGTATCCATTTGACCACTAAGGCCTGCCACCTCCACAGACTTAGAGCCGGGAAATGAGGATGGGGAGAGAGACAGGGGCCGAGCAAAAGGGGAGAAGAGGGCCAGGAGAGGAAGAGAGGGGCTGGACAAACACAGGGTAGGAATGGGGGGAGGGAGACCCAGACATGAAGCTGCCCTCAAGGCATGGGGCAGTGCCTAGAAAAATACCACTCATACCCCTCTTCCTGCCCTCTGTTTGGTTAAGACCAGGAGATGTTGGTGTGTCATGTCTCTGTGCAGCCCTGAGCCAGTAGGCTGGGAACAGCCCTTCTGAGTATCTTGGGGTGTGTCCACTGATCAATCCTAAGTAGAAAAACTACCCTTCCCCTCAGAGCCCAGTGTGTTCTCTGGGGAGAAGGCGTGACTCTGCCTTATCCCTACGATGTTAGTACTGCTAATTGTTAATTAGTGTCTGTGGCTTCTCCAGGGTACAGGCCTCTTGGGTAACTGGGGCAAGGGTCTGGGGGGTGGATTGGATTTTCTGTCCTCAGCATCTCTCTAGCCTTTGGATTGTCCTCCTATAGTGAGGGCTGCTGTAGGGGCAGTGATCCCCCTGTGCCCCAAATTTACTGACCAACGAAAAAGGAGGGAATCCTTCCCCCTCCCTTGGAGGTACAAGAAGGACTGGTCATCCCTCAGCATGCTCACCCCCTTCCTCCTCAGCCAGGGAGGATGTGGGGCTCAGCAAGGCTTCCACTTCTGAGTATCAGGACCATAGGATTCACTCAGGCTGTAAGGCTATTCCGGGCTTTTTCCCTTCCCATTGCCAGCTGTGCCTCAGCTTTTCCAATGTTCTGGATTTAGAAAGGGTGAATCATGAGAGGGCTACAGGGCTGTGGCTCCCCCCACCACGCCACACACATCCCTCTCTAAGTCAAAGTTGTGGGTGAGCGGATCTGTGTGGGAAAACCCAGGTCACACATCATACTGATTCTGTCGGAGGGATCCCCGGCATGGGGGCTGGGGAGAGGAAAGGATAGTCTGAATTGAAGAAAGTGGCACTGAAAAGGGAAGGGGGCGCTGGAAAGGAAAAAGGTGCAGTGTGAAAGAGAGTGGTGTGGGAGGGGGCTTGGGGAGCCATAACGGAACGTCTGAGATGGTGTATGGGCGACAGGGGGCCGTCCGGATCTGTCTGAGCAGGTTTGTCGCTGCGAGAGTCCCGAGACAGCTGTGTAGGAGTTTGTGTAACCCCAGCGCGGAGACCAGGGGTACCCAGTGTGCGGCTATACCGTCCAGCCCCACGTGCTCCATGATGGGGCAGGGTTTGGCGTGGCAGGGCCCCCAGAGGTCCTATCTACAGAAATAGTGCAAGGTGTAGGCCAGGCGGCGGAGGGTCTCGGGTCGGGGGTCCCTCTGAGCCGGCAGCCGGCGTGCGGGGGGCGGGGCCGCGGCGGACGCCGGAGAGCAGCCGCGGGCCGGGGCGCGCCGGGGCGGGGCGAACGGAGGGCGGGTTTGAATGTGCTCAGGCGGGCGCGGGAAGTGGCAGGGAGAGCGCGCAAACCTCCACGCGGGAGGACTCTTTCCCAGCAGGTGCTACCCGGGGACTGGGAGCCGGGGAACCGGGGGCCGGGGGTCACCGGGGTGGAAGGCGCCGCTTGCCGCCTGCCACGAGAGCAGGGAGGCCGGGCCTGGCAGCTGCGCGGCCGGGAGAGGGGACGCGGGGTGGGCCCCACCCGGGTGGGCCCCACCCCGCCCCCGCGCTGAGCGTGCGGAGCCGCGCAGCACGTGGCGTGCGGAGGCCCGGGCGCAGGGGCACCTTGCGGGGACCCGGACCCGAGCGGGCGTGGACGACCTGGCTCCGGGGCCTGAAACCGGCTGTCGCCGAGCTGACCTCTGCAAGGGGCGGGCGAGTTGAAGGTTAATCTCGATCAATTCTTGTCGTTGGTACTGGGGAGGGGCCGCACAATTAACTGCGCTGGGTGCAGGGAATGGGGAAGAGGGCACGCCGAATGGAGGTGGAGGAGCTGTCTCTTTAACCCCCGCCTTCTATTGGCCGAACTCGTGTACCTGGCCTCCCTTCCTGGGCGCGTCCTCATTTATTCCCGGAGAGAGGACCCTTGCTTCACTCAGAGAAAGAACAAAGACATACCCCAGATTTTCTTCCCAGGGGAGAGCTGTGGTGGATGAGGGCTGGTCCCACGCCTGCCCCTCACCCCTCTTGGGGCTGCCCCTTTGCCCATTCCTCTCGATCACCTCCAGACCTTCCTGCCTTGTCCTCCTGCCTGTGTGAGCTCTCCTTGCCAGGATGTGTGTGTAATGGGGTGGGGGAGTGCCTTACAACTGACACTTAGTTCAGGCTGGAGGTGACCTCGACCCCTACCTTATTTTTAACCCCTTAGTTGGAGTAGAGTTACCCTATCTCCCAGTATAGGAGGCTGGCTGGGAAGCAGCCTTTATACCTCCCTCCCCACCCCGGAAGGAGCCTAGAGTAAGCTGCACATTGAGTTTGAATTCCAGCTCACCCATTCACTAGCTCTGTTACCTTTGGCAAATGACTCAACCTCTCTGAACTTCAGCTGTCCTCATCTGTTGTAGTGGAGACAGTTTTGTACTAGCTTATGGTGGTTGCGAGGGCAACCAAGGGCAGGAGAAGGTATCTGCAGGTAGTGGCTGGCCCCATGTGGGATCCAAGGAAGTGGTGAATTTGATGCTACCGCAGGGGTGTCTCTAGAAGCTGCGGTGCATGAGAGGTGTTTGGGGCCTGGGGTTGGGGAGGTTTGGTGGCTGCTTTCAAGGCCTCATCTCGGCAGGCCAAGGCATGGCTGAGGAACACCAGATGCTCTGAGCTGGTATCAAATCCCTGATTGCTGCTGGGCAAAGGCAGACAAAAACAAAATACCTGGGCCGGTTGGCTGAACGTCAGGATGTGGGCAGGGGGAGTGGGCTGCCCCTGGAGTTGAATTGTGCCCAGGACTGGGGTGGGGGCAGTTGAGAGCAGAGAGCAGGGTTGTAGCTGGGGCAGGGGGGAAGGCAGAAAGAAATACTCCTCTGAGCCTAAGAGAGATTTTACTGAGGAAGGGGAGATACTCGATTGTCCGCCCCCCCCCGCCCCCAGTCTCCCGCCTGCGTTGAAGCTACACCACACCCGAGGGTAGAGCCCTCTCGCCCCCATCCTTCTAGAAAATGTATAAACTGTCATTCACCACTGTCTCAAGTGCCTAGAACAGTGCCTGGCTGGCATGCAGAGGTCTTCGCTAAATATTTGTGGAAAGGAAGAGTGCCTCCATCTGGAGCTATGTGGGTCTGCTCCTCCCCTCCCTGTCCTATGGCCCAGATGTGGGCTGGGGGGCTGAGGAAGGCCTTGGAGAGGCTGGAGTTTACCCAGGGAGGGGTTGAGAGGAATTATTGTGGGGGGGTGGGTAGAAAGGCCCGTCAAGGTCCTTTCTTGGCGTCCCCAGGGCTGTGGTCTCAGGCTGGGGCCTGGAGCACTGGCTGCACCTGTGAGTTGACCCACCCCCTCAGCTCCCTGCTGAGACTGCTGGCTGTCTTATCTCCCAAGCTACAGGGCTGGGTTTTATCTCCCTGGTTGTGCTTGTGCGGAGGCTTCTCAGAATGGGGCTGCTCCCTCCCACAGTGAGGCCCTGGGGGGTTCTCTCCTGATATGCCCTGTGCCACTGCCTTCATTCTGGACCCTTACTCAGGAGGAGCCCATGGACAAGGCCTGCTGCCTGAGCCTGAGCGAGGACCACCTCCCGCGGACTGCCCGAGCCCCCTCTGCCCCCACCCTTCTGCTGGCTAGTCTGGGCAAGTGTGAGTGCTGGTCCAGGTGGGCAAGGAAGCCAGTCCTCGCCCAAAACGGTAGAGCTGGCTCCAGAGCTAGGCCCACACGTTGGGGACACGCCAGCACACGCCTGCCTGGCTTTCTATGCCATCCGAGGGGAAGCTGTTTCCTCTGCTGGTGCCAGGGAGCCTCTCCCTGCCCGAGCAGGGAAGGGATACTGAGTGAGGGGTCTGGGTGCCTGGGGACTAAGCAGCCTCTGCTCCCATCCCTCCAGTCTTCCCTCCAACTTTGTTCTGAGAAAGGGGAAGAGGACAGGGGCCTGGGAGTGAGTCAGAGAGGAATCCAGGGGGGATGGGATGACCCTGTGGTCAGGGGAGAGGCTGGGTCCCCACACTCATCCTGAAGTATGTTCCTGGAAGACTGGCCAGGAACCAGGGAGCCTCTGGGCAGTGGCTGGAAAGGATGGTTAGGGTGCCACCAGCAGAGAGGCTGGAGTCTGTGGTGCCCCCAGGAGGGGACAGGCTCTCCAAAGCCCACCCTAGCCATGAGCCCAGGGGCTCCCTGGGAGTGCAGAGAGGTCAGACTTGCAGAGGGAGCTGGGGAGGGAGGCCTCGCTGGCCTCGGTCATCACCCCTGAGGCTGCTGCTCCTGCAGATCTGTTTGTTTTGTGTCCTCCCTCCTCCCTCCCCCTCCCGCTACCCTCTCGCTCTTACCTCCTTTCTGTTTCCCTTCTTCTGTCCCCACTTCCACTGTCATCACTGTCCCTGACCCCTCTCGCTGTTTCCCCTGCCTTTAACTGTTTTTCTCTTCCTCTCAACCATACCTCCTCCTCTTTCCCTCCTGCTCTCCACCCTCCTGTTTTCCCTGCTTACAAACTGCTTCAACTGCTGGATAAAAATAGCAGTGGCAGTGGCCAGGCCAGGCCGGGAGCCAGGTAGAGCCTGAGCAGGCAGGGGGGCCCGGCAGGCCAGGCCCAAAGGGTCAGAGGGAGCAGTCCTGAGAGGCAGGGCTGGGAGTGGGGCCTTCTGGACTCTTCAGCCTGCCCGTTCCGTCTGTCCTGCCCTCCTCACCCCCACACCAAGAGGCGGAAGAGGCCTGTGGGGAAGCAGGGCCAAGACAGGACCTCACACTGCTTCTGCCCCCAGCAATCACCGGAGGGAGGAAGCTATCAGCCAGGCATAACCAAGAACGCCATCACCATGACAACCAGTCACCAGCCTCAGGACAGGTACTGGGGAACCTGGGCTGTGAATCCAGGGGAGTGGAAATGGGTCTCCAGGAGGTGGGGTGCCGTATCCTTTGGAATTTGGGGTTGCCACCGCTGACGGGCCTTCCAGCTGTGTGGTAGCTGTGAGTCAGGTCTGCATCAGGGGTGGGGGCCCTTCGTGCTGTGGCTGGGTGCCGATGGGGGTGTCTCCGGTGAGGCCCAGGGTGGTGGGCAGCAGCCCCTCCCTGGCCTGTCAGAGTTTCCAGTGTTGCTCTTCAGCAGCTTCCAGCTCCTGCCACCACCGTGGGGAGACATCTGGCAGCACACCTCGTATCCGAGCTGGCCGGCTGGCAGGGCTGGCCTCTGCCTCAGATGACTCTGGCTCACCTTGATCTTCACTCTGACCTCCCTTTCGCTTCCCCACCTCCGGAGCCTAGGAGTTCCCTCCAGTTAGACCTGCATCCATGGTCACGCATGTGTGTTTTGGGGGAAGAGGTTGTAGCTGGATTCAAGTTCTCCCAGGAGTCTAGGCCCCAAGAAAGTTGACGAAGCCATGCCTAGGGTCCAAAACAGCCTTCCACCCAGGCCCCCCAATCCTATCACCGCTCCCCTGCCCATCCTGTCCCCCTGTGCCAAAGGCCATGGAACTAGGCCACTTCTAGCTGTGGGACCTTGGGCACTTAGCTTTATCTCTCTGAGACCATCTCCCACCTATAAAATAGATGTGAGGTTTACTTGGGTAATTTAAGGACACATAGTAAGTACAGGCCCCAAGCTGTTTGGTTGGTTCCCTCCGCTGTGTCTTTTGTTCCCAGGCTGCCTGCCACCCTATCCTGGCACCCCCATCTGGTGGCAGCTCTCTGAACCCCTTCCCCTTCTCCATTGGCCTTGTGGCACTCACCCAGCCCCACTCTGGCCCTCTGTCCTGTGGGACCTCGGCTGGGAATTCTCCCTTCCTTTGGGCCTCTCGATCAAGGCCTCACCTCTCTTCCTCAAGGTGGGGAATACATGAGGGAGATGGGGGGGCTGCACTTGTCAGGGCTCAGACCTGCCGACTTGGGGTGCTTACCCAGGCCTCCACCCGGTGCGGCCAGGCCCTGCGCTCTGGCTAGACCCGTCTCCTCATTGCCTTGGGCTTGTCCCTGCCAGCTCTGTGAAGAAAGCAGGTGTGGGCTCTGGGGAAAGTATGGCAGACACATCTGGAGACCACAGTGGGAGGGCCCAGGGCTGCCTGGGGGAAGCTGTCCCATCCCAGACAGGCCCTGAGGTGTAGGGCTTGGGGCAGTGACCTGGCCCAGGCTGGGTGGCGCTTATTTACACTCTGGGGCCCAGATGATGTCCAGTGGCCTGGTCCCTCCTGGCCTCCCCTATGTGGTGCAACCTACAAAGCTGGTTCTGTCTAGGCCAGGAAAAAACTCCCTCACTTCCCAGATGTCCCAAGGCTCCCTGCCTGCCTGCCCTCCTAGATCCAGAATGGTCTGGGAGTTCCTGACCTCAGAATCCTCTTTGGAGAGCCACACAGCCCTGCCCTGACAGTGTAATCACTTCCAGCCTGCCTGGCGGGGATGGAAGACTTGTGTTTGCTTTCTCACTCACCCTTCCACCCCCAGCCTTTAGCAAGATTTCCAAAACCACCTCCGGATGTGTGGGTCACACTGGTTCCCAAGCCTGCAGCATCCCCTGAGTCTTTGGGGCTGAGAATGGTCCTTTTGGCCATGCCCTTCGGTCCTATGTCCCTGGTCCCCTTTCCCCTCGGGACTCATCTGTGCCCTCTCCCCCATTCCAGGCCACCTCTCCCTCCACATACACAAATAGGAGAACACATGCCCTGTGCCCTGGGTCAGCTGGAGAGATAGAAGGGGAGGGGGCTGCCCCAGGTTTGATTTGGGAAGGAGGGTGGGATGGTGAGTCACCTGGCCTCACTTTCCTCTCCCATCCCAGGTACAAAGCCGTCTGGCTTATCTTCTTCATGCTGGGTCTGGGGACGCTGCTGCCCTGGAATTTTTTCATGACAGCCACTGCGGTGAGATGTGGGGATGGGCTCCCGGGGGCATGTCCACTGGGCACGTAGGGCCTGGATCTGTGCTGTGGGCACAGGGAGAGAGGTTCTAACACTCCTCTGTGCAACCCTCACAGTATTTCACAAACCGCCTGTACATGTCCCAAAATGCGTCCTTGGTCCCTGCTGAACCGAGCAAGGACATCCAGGCCTCGGCCAGCCCCTCAGCACCCTCGCCAGAGTGGAACTATCTCAGCGCCATCTTCAACAACGTCATGACCTTATGCGCCATGCTGCCCCTACTGCTGTTCACCTGCCTCAACTCCTTCCTGCATCAGAGGTGAGTGCCCGGGCCTCCACCCTGACCCCTCACTGCCTCCTGCCCTCCCAGGGCTGAGCCCCTGGCTTTACCACCCGTCTTTGCCGTCGTGGCCTCTCTGGCAGGATCCCCCAGTCTGTGCGGATCCTGGGCAGCCTGGTGGCCATCCTGTTGGTGTTCCTGATCACTGCCATCCTGGTGAAGGTGCCCCTGGATGCTCCGCCCTTCTTTGTCATCACCATGATCAAGATCATGTTCATTAACTGTAAGCGGGGCTGGGTGGGGACCTGGGGCAGAGATCTTCCCACATACCTGCCCCTTTCTTTCACACCCACAGTTGGCCAGAGAGAAATCTCTTCCTCCCTCTGGGTGGTCAGGATTCAGAAACCTGAGCGGGCATGGACCAGGTGTGGGAGAGGGTGCCCTGGGAGTGGGGAGAAAAGGGCTGCTCAGCGTCAAGACTTACTGGGAGTAAAGCAGGAATTACAGGGGCCCCGCCACCCACCCTGCTCTTCCCTCCCCTGCTGATGCCCACCCTGTTTCCCAGCGTTCGGTGCCATCCTGCAGGGCAGCCTGTTTGGCCTGGCCGGCCTCCTGCCCGCCAGCTACACAGCCCCCATCATGAGTGGTCAGGGCCTGGCAGGCTTCTTTGCCTCTGTGGCCATGATCTGCGCCATCGCCAGTAAGTCTTGCCATCTGTCCGCCTGTCGCCTTGGTTGTTGTGGGGAGAAGGGGACGGGGCCTGTCTCTGATCGCTGACACCCTCCACCCCAGGTGGCTCGGAGCTGTCGGAAAGTGCCTTCGGCTATTTTATCACAGCCTGTGGGGTTATCATTTTGACGATCGCCTGTTATCTGGGCCTGCCGAGGCTGGTGAGCTCTTGGAGAACACCGGGTTTGGGGTCTGGGGTGGGTCCAGGACTCCAGATCAAGGATGTTCTGAGTATGAAACCTGGGGGAGGTGGAAATTCTGGAGACTCTGCTTCTGAATCCACCTTCCTGGTCTCCCTCACTTGATAGGAATTCTACCGCTATTACCAGCAACTCAAGCTCGAAGGGCCTGGGGAGCAGGAGACCAAGCTGGACCTCATTAGCAAAGGTCTGAAGAGCCTGAGGAAGCTGGGGTGGAGACAGTCTGCCCAGCAGGGAGGCAGCATGAGCTGAGGGCAAGAATGAGCGTGCTGCAGTGATGCCAGAGGCGAGAGGGACCAGGGATGGGGTGAGGGGTAACAATAGTAAATAGGGGCTGGGATAGAGAAGCTGCGGGGAGATCCTGGGTGGCCTTGAATGCCTGAGGACAGTGGGAAGCAATTTCAGATTCTTGGACAGGGCGTAAACTGACCTGAGGCTCCTGGAAGAGGTCAGGGGACTTGCACAGTGGGAGTTCGGAGGCCATCTGGGCTAAGTGTCAGGGCGCGGCTGTGCACTGGTTAAGGGAATGTCCACCCCCACTTGACCCCGGCCCTTTTGGGGATTGTGTCATCCGTTGCTCTGTCCTCCCCACAACTTGAAGATCCTTCCACAACCTGTCACCCCCCAGGAGAGGAGTCAAAAGCAGGCCAAGAGGAGGCTGGAGTTTCAGCCCCCAACTCTCAGCCCGCCAACGAAAGCCACTCTGTCTGCGCCATCCTCAGAAATGTATGTGGGGCTTGGGCATCCTGCCTTCTACCCCTCACCCTCTTTCTCTCCTTTTGTTCCTTTCCCCACCCCACCCTCCCCCTTCCCGGCGCTGCCCATCCTCTTCCTTTCTTTTTTTTTTTTTTTTTATTATTATTTACTTATTTATTTTGGCTGCTCCGGGTCTTAGTTGCGGCACATGGGATCTTTGTTGCAGCATGCAGGCTTCTTAGTTGCATCATGCATGCGGGATCTAGTTCCCTGACCAAGGATGGAACCCGGGCCCCCTGCATTGGGAGCGCGGAGTCTTACCCACTGGACCACCGGGGAAGACCCCATCCCTTCCCTTTCTGACTGGAGACTGGCCACTTTCCTGGATTCTCGTGTGTGTGTGTGTGTGTGTGTGTGTGTGTGTGTGTGTGTGTGTTGGGGAATCTTGGTTCTTTAATGATGCACAACCGCCATGAAGACACAGACCTGAGTCCCTTTCCTCCAGATCTTAGTCCCGGCTCTCTCCGTCTGCTTCGTCTTCACCATCACCATTGGGATGTTTCCTGCCGTGGCTGCTGAGGTCAAGTCCAGCATTGCGGGCACCAGCGCCTGGAGTGAGGACCCCATGGGTTCCCAGGATGGGGAAGGACAGAGGCTCCAGCAGGGCTAGGACTCCAGGGGAGGGGAGCCTGGACTGCTGTCTCCCCAGCCAGACTCTCCTGGTCCATTTGCCCTTCCCTGGGCTGGAAGCATCTTCTCCATTTTATAGCTGGGAGAACCGAGTCCCAGTGAGGGTCAGGGTTGTAGATTCTGCCTCTCTTGGACCTGCTAACCGTTCCCTAATCTACTCTTTCTCTTCCAGGAGACTACTTCATTCCTGTGTCCTGTTTCTTGACTTTCAATATCTTTGACTGGCTGGGCCGGAGCCTCACAGCCTTCACCATGTGGGTAAGTGAAGGAAGGGGGCACCAAGACCCTGTGAGAGGGGGGAGTCCAGCCTGAGACCCAGAGAGGGAACCAAGAAAGTATGGTGGAAAGGCGACCATGCTTTTTTAAAAACCAAGACACAATCTATGTATGGTAAGGCGTACAAGTTGTAGGTGTACAGCTTAATGACTGTATATACACACACAAGTAAACATACACACCCCCCTGATAAGCACCGCCCAGGTCAAGATATAGAACATGGCCAGCACTCCAGAAGACTCTATCATGCCCCCTCCCAATCAGTACCTCTGAAGGGTAACTAGGCTTTGAGATTTCAATTCAGATCCTGAGGGACCCCAAATGGAGCTCTGGGGGCCTTGCTTGGAGCCCTGGGGGCCTGGGTGTGCCCTGGGGGCTGGCGCAGCCTGACTGAGACACTGCCTGGTCCCCGCAGCCTGGGAAGGACAGCCGCTGGCTGCCGATCCTGGTGCTGGCCCGGCTGGCCTTCGTGCCCCTGCTGCTGCTGTGTAACGTCCATCCCCGCCACAACCTGGCTGTGGTCTTTGAGCACGATGCCTGGTTCATCTTCTTCATGGCTGCCTTCGCCTTCTCCAACGGCTATCTCGCCAGTCTCTGCATGTGCTTTGGGCCCAAGTGAGTGGGGAGTGTGGTGGTCTCAGGAGGGGGCTAGTGCTCCAGTGGGGGACACTCATTAGAGGGAGAGAGGGCAAAAGAAGATTCCTGATCCTGGAGCTCAGGGTTCCCAGGCTGAGAGAGGAGCCCGCTGGCCCTAGGGTCCCGGGCAGTGGTGGGTGGGAGAGGGGTAGGGTGAGGGAGGGGCTCCCAGGGAAAGGTAGAGACAGCCCCAGTACACATCCCCCCAAGAGGGGAAGTATGACAGGTGGGTAAGCAGAATTAGATGCTCTGGGTAGAGCTGGGGTACGGGCCATCCTAAGGTAGGCTTGCCTTCCCTCCTTTAGGAAAGTGAAGCCAGCCGAGGCAGAGACAGCTGGAGCCATCATGGCCTTCTTTCTGTCTCTGGGCCTGGCGCTGGGGGCTATCTTCTCCTTCCTGTTCCGGGCAATCGTGTGACCCAGGATGGACGGAAGGATGGCACCGGCCGCCTGCTCCTGCCTGCCTTCTCCTTCAGAGATGGGCTGGGGTCCTCTGGAGGTTTTCTCTTCTAGCTGACTTCTGCTATCTCACAGCCTGTGCTGGGCCCAGCATCCAGACCTGGAGGAGAGAGCCTCTGAGGATGGATGGTGGGGACATTGTGGGCCTGAGGGTCAGTTGAGGGAGGGGACACGGCCTCTGTGTCTGCTCATGTCCCCCCACCCCCCACCTGGCTATGATTGATCCCTGCCTGGCAGAGCAGCA
Organism: Eschrichtius robustus; assembly: GCF_028021215.1. Taxonomy (NCBI): domain Eukaryota; kingdom Metazoa; phylum Chordata; class Mammalia; order Artiodactyla; family Eschrichtiidae; genus Eschrichtius; species Eschrichtius robustus. Next base: position 77,042,143 of record NC_090835.1, read on the forward strand.
GAGGCTCCTAGTCTCAGAGAGTGTGTGTCATGTGTCTACCTGTTTGCCTGTACCAGGGGTGGCTAGGGGCCAGGACTGCTTGTTCTGAAGTCTTATCTGATATTTCTGCCCCCTTCTTCCCATGTGTCTCTTCCCCCTACCTCTCCATGTTCTTGCCCATCATGAACCCTGTACAGTTGACATTTTACTGCCTTTTTTTTTATACTCAAACCAGGTGCCTTCAAAGGCTCTCTGATTAAATAAACTTTTTTTTTTTTTTTTTTTCCCCCCCTCCATGGCTCCCTGTGTGCTCCAGCCATGGCTTCATGCCCTGGAGAGGCTGGAGGGATGGCAGCCTGAGTCTGGGGGGATGAGTATGACCCAGATGGGCCTTGGCCAGCACTGGGCTGGGGTCCAAGACGGGGGGTGGGGGTGGGTGTTGGTCCTCTTAATCTCAGAGTGACTACAGTACCTCCTGCTGGGGCCACAGAGGAGGGACAGGCCTGGAGCCAGGACACCCAGACTGTTGGCCGAGACGGAGGAAGGCCATTTTCCTTTGCCGTTTCATCCCTTCTTTCATAGGCCTGGGGGTGGAGACAGTGCCCCATCTTTTGTCTTCACTGTCACCCCCTCCACTCTGTCCTCACCCTGCAGCCCGGGGACTGAGTTCTCTCAAAATCACCAGCTCCACCACCCTGTCCCCCCACACTCCTGGCTGCACTCCCACCCTCCCAGCAGGAAGAGGCTGCAGCCCAAGGGTTCTGCCCTGCCTGGCGCTCGGCCCTGACACCGAAGTCAAGGCAGACTTCTTGGCGAACAAGGGGCCTGTGTGTCCTCAATGAAGCTGGGCCCCCTTTCTCTTCCCAAACTTTGGCCAAGGGAGGCGCGCGGTGGCTCGGGACCATGAGAGGCGTCGGTGGAGGGGGCCATACTGCTGGGTCCCCCTTCTCAAAAAAGACTCTTCCAGATAGGAAGTGAAACCAGAGCCCTGGCCTCTGAGCTGCCACTGCCCCCACCCCCCACGCCCTTGGCACTGCTGTCAGGGCTTTATCTCTGACAGTTTAATTTAATTGAAGGCTTCAGGCTTCATTAAGGGCTGTTAGCACATTTTTAAGGGCTTTTGATGAGCTCTGAAGTCCTAACAGGGGGAGTTAAATATATCATCACAGGGGGAACTGGAGTCCACAGAAATACCCCAGGGTACACGCCAAACCAGGGTACAGAATCTGAGGTTGGTGGGAAACAAGGTGTTCCTTTCCTATCAGTTTCAAAAGCAAAGGGTGCCCTGAGTGTTCTCTCGTCCCTGCGGTGCCCTTTGGCCACGAGGCCAAGAGAAAACTGCACCCTTGCTCTGGCTCCCTCTCACTCCATCTCAACTTCCGAGAGTCCTACTGGGTTCCTTCCTCAGCACCACAGCCCCTCAGGGACCCTGTGCTTCTTCCCTGGGTCCCTTCTTGCCTCCTGCCTGGCCTTTCAGGACTCCTGCCAGGTCTCCTGCAGCCCATCCCACACAACAGCCGCAGAATAATCTGAAAACACATTTAGTCACAGGCCGGTCTCTCCCTGGGCATGCCAAACATTTCCTGATTACCACCACCAGCAACAGCCAGTTTTCTGCAATTCCTTCTCCCTGTGCACCTCAGAACTTTTCTAACTGTGACTATGCTCTTACTCCAGTTACAGACTGTCATGTTTTTCAGGTTTGGGTCTACATTCTCTGTTTTCACTCTTTGAGCTCCCAGAGGTACTCCAAAATGTTTGCTTCCTTGCATCTGCTTGTCCAGCCTCGCCGTCTTCACAGGCCAGACTCCAGCTATGTGGTAGCACTCATTTCAATGCCTGTTCCCATGAGATAGAGATGGGTGTTAAGTAGGTTTCTCAGAGCTCCAGCAATGACTTGAAGCACAAACGTTTAGATTACAGTCACATCTTTCTGAACTGGAATTGATGAAGAAAATGACTAGACTCTTTTTTCCAAAACTTTTTCTAATGCAAATGCCAAAAAATATGAGTCTCACTCGTTTCACTCATGTCCTCAGTGTCCTCACCTGAGAATGGGGAGCTCCGGGGGGTTAGGAAAGGTAGCTCCTGCCGACCCTACTGCAGTGATAGCCCCCGGCCACAGGTGGGCGCTCTGCAGACAACACCGCCTGTGGGAGGCAGGCCGCTCAGGGGCCTCACCACCTTTCCTCCTAGCACTTTGCTTCCTGTAAGGTGGGCAAGGGCTGAGCTTGTGCTGGTCGTCACTTTCCTTCCCTGCGACATTTCTGCCCCAAGCGGTGGTCTGTGTATTAGGCTGCTGTATTCCCTGGGGTGGCTGCCACTGCAACACAGAACTTGCCCTCTTGTTTAATCTTATATGGTGAATTTTGAAAAGCTAAGAGCCCCAGTAAAATTAGCAGTCCTTAAATATAGAAGTGAAGCGTCGGGTATAACGGATGAATTGCAACATACCTGTGTTTGTATTCTTTGGGGTGAACATGGAAAGAGTATGGTGGGGGGGGGCAGTATGATGGGGGCAGGTGCTTGACAGGAAACCCCCAATTATTGGGAAAATTATCCTCAGGATGTTAAACTCTAATAGGGATTCAAAATGGATGTGAGCAGAGAAGTGCAGAGTCACCTTAAAGAGATAGCCCGGCTGTGGCCAGCAGGCCCCGCCTGAAACCCAAGTCCTGACACACTGGAAGAGTGGCAGTCTGAGGGAGAGGGGCTAGGCTGGTTCTTGGGGCAGGTCGGCAGTGAGTGTGAAGATGGGCAGAGCCGGCGTTCCCCAGCTCCGCCCCCCAGCGCATCAGGGGCCTTTGTCGCAGCTTGGCTCCTCCAGCTCATCTCCGCCCGACCTGGCTTCCTGCACGGGTCCCCCTCTGGGAGAGCATGTGCTCACTAGAGCCCCTCACAGCCTCGGCGGTCCTGGTGCTCCCTGCCAGTCAGCCCCTGGCGTTCTGGCTCCGGACAGCAGGGCAAGTGCTAAATGAGTCAGGAAGACCCCACAAAGCAGGGGCTTCTGCTTCTGACAGCTACCCCCTCCCATGCCTTCCTACGGGTTGGGTGATGGTTCAGATTCAGAGCCTAGGGTTCCGTTTTGGGCCTGCCAAGTACCAGTTGTGTCACCGTGCACAAGCCACCTATCCTCTGTGGCCCAGATCCCTTGTTCTTTAAACGGGGTAACATGTACGGCTTGCTAAGGAAATTAAGGGGGTCTGCGGCAGAGCCTGGGTGCAGGAGGTGAGGACCCTAGAGACACGTGGTGCCAAGAGTCATTAGCATGACCTCAGCCTGGTGGGCTCGCTGCTCCCCCTGCATGCCGTTCGGCCCCCTCCCCCGCATCTTCAGCCCCCGAAGCTTCGAGAACCAGGCCTCATTTCCTTCACCCCAGCCAAGTGCGAACGGCCACTGCCTTCGGGCGAGACAGCCGAGAACCGCAGGGCCGGGGCGCGAACGAGGGGAACCTGGACTCTGCTCAGCCCCGCCCGCCGCTAGAGGGGGAAGTGACGTCACCCGTGACGCGCGCGCCCCCTGGCGGGAGCGCGGCCTCTATCCACGCAGCCCCTCTCATCTGACCCCTGGCAGATGGGGGTCCAGACTCTACTGCCCCTTAAGTCCGGGTGACCTTGAGCCAGGCACTTTCCACCTCGGAGCCGCTCAACTGTAAAGCAGGGGTAATACTACTTGCCTTTCCTACCTCTCCCGGTTGTGAAACTCCACTGAGTTAATGAATAACGTTCACCTGCCGCTCCTCGTACATGTATTGACTCCGATGATATAATAATCCTATGGAGTGCTGACTATTGCCATGCCTGTTTTACGCCAGAAAACCGAGGCTGAAAAGTTTAAAGGATGGAAAAATATTTTGTAAACTGCAAAGCACCAGGTAAGTTTAAGTCTCTGTTTCTCTATCTCTGTGTCTCTCAGTCCTCATCTCTCTCCCTCTCCCTCCCTCTCTCTCTCTCTCTCTCTCACACACACACACACACACACACACACACACACGACTTCCCAGGCAGTGAAGAGCATGGAAAGGTACACGGCCTCATGAGATAGGGTGGCATGTAATGCAGGCTTGGTGCACCTTCCTCCCAGCCTCCAAAACATTCCAGAAAGGCATCTTCTCTTTTCACATCCCAGGGATACTAAGCCTCCTAGGATCCTGAACTCGCATGACATCCTTCCCAGCTGAAACCAGCAAGGTCCTTCCTGATGTGTAACCTCAGTCCCTCCTGTTTGTGAGTTCCTCACCACCCACCAGCAGTACCACAGCCCTACCGGTCCTTTATCTGGTGCAGGTGGGCCAGGCAGGCACTGGGCCCAGTGGATGACCTAGAAATCCAGCCAGTTGAGACCTGCACATTGAGCAGTGACTTGTGCCTCGGGCAGGACAGGTGGCAGGCAGAACAGTTAAGTAGGTCAGGGTTGTTCGTGGTGTCACCCGCCCCCTGCACCTTTCTCTGCCTATAATCTGCTCTGGGCTGAACCAATTTAGGGTTACGTTTTAGCTTTAGTCAAAGGGGGCCTGGAACACTAACTAACACCCAAGACAGAAAGCGATGCCTGGTGGGTGTGAAGGCAGGAGGAGGACAGACATTTTTGGGCTGGGCTGACAACGGCAGGTAGGCAGGACTCAGTCACACCCCCAGGCCACAGATACTATGCCCTTAGAGAGTCAAGACATGCTGATATGGGTATTAAAGAGGAGGTTACCAAAGATGCTCCATTTACAATTCCAGAATGGCTTAGACCACAATTTCTGGCTTTCTCACCCCACTCCCCTGAGAGATTTTGTTCTTGCCCATGACTTCAGCCATCAGCCTCTGCCTCCTGGACATCTCTCCTTGGTGCCCCACAATGCCTAAAACAGACTTCTTGACCCCTCCAGCCCAGAGTGGTCCTCCCCTCCCCTCAGCCCCACTTTTATCATCCCACCTCAGAGAAGGTGTACACCGTGCCTCCTCCCCACCCCTGTGTGAGCTCCACACTCCAGCCTCTCCCTGATGCAAGCTATGTCCCGGGGAGTCTCCAAGTGGAATTTTTGTTCGTTTGGAACACCACAATTAACTGGCTTGATTTAATAGATTTAACATATTTAGACTTATCCAACTACTAGGTGATATCAATAGATATTTTTCTCAAGCACACATGGAGTGTTTATAAATATTAACCGCATCCTAGATTACAAAGGAAGTCTCAAATACAAAAGTTCAGTATTATACACACCATTGTATGTCTACAACATAATGCAAAGATAATATAAAAATAATTGAACATTTTAAACAGATACCACTGATCTCTGATCAACAGAGGTACCATAAGGGGAATCAAAATCCTTAAAACTGAATTATAATAAAAAATTCTACATATTGAAACTTGTGGGATATAGCTAAAATAGTACTTGAAAAGAAATTTATAGTCTTAAATCCTTATGTCTGAAAAGGGGAAAGGATGAAATTTAATGTGCTAAGTATTAAAGTTAAGAAAATAGAAAAAGAACAACAGACCTGACCCTCAAAAACTAGAAAGAATGAGAAAAAGTTTAGCAGAAATTTAAAAAAATAAAGGAATAAAGTAAAGAAATTAAAGAATTAAAGAAGCAGAAAACAAATTATGTAAATAAAATAGATAAATCACTGGTGAAACTGATCATGAAAAAAAGGGAAAAGACAAGAAAAACAATTTTAGGAGTGAAAAAAGGGGACATACTTGAGATAGAACAGAGACTAAAAAGATAGTCAAAGGAAATAGTATGCCATAATCTTTAAAGCTTTCAAGAAACATCCAGAAAAATTATTAAACAAAATTCACTCAAGGAGTAGTAGAAAACCTGAATAGACCTATGCCATTAAAAAATTTGAGTTCCTAGTTAAAATATTTTCATATAGGAAACAATAGAAACAACAGGCATTTTTATAGGTGAGTTCTACAAAACTTTAAATGGATAATTTCAGTCTAATGTTAGTAAGTCTATTAACAAATTAAACATATAAATAGATTAAGGAAATTTTAAAAACAATATTCTCAATAGATGCAGAAAAATAATTTTGATACCCATTCAGATTAAGATGTATAACAAGTTAGGAGCAGAAAGAGAAAATATGCTCAATGATGAAGTGTTCCTTTTCTAATCAGAAAGGAGACAGGGATGCCCAGAATCACTGTTTCCACACATTATTGTTCTGCTGGTCCTAGCTGGTGCATTGTAACAAGAAATATGAGATACAAGGGTTAGAAAGGCAGAAACCAAACTATCATTGTTCTCAGATGATAGCTAGGGTTGTACTAGAAAACAACAAAAGACTGACAGACAAATTACAAATTAATAAGGTAACTTACCAAGTTGTGGGATCAATACACAACAATCGTTTTTCAAACTCTCCAGGAAACAGAAAATGAAGGCAAATTTCCATTTGCCATTGCATCAAAAAATAACATACTAACAATCAAATGAGCAAAAGTGGTGCAAAGAGACATGTCCCCGCAGAACATGGAAACTGAGGCAAAGAGATGGAGCCCTGGTTGGCCATGCAGACCTGCTCAGCTGTCCAACATATCTGAATGTCAGGTCTGTTGGCCCAGGAGGATGTCAGCTCAGGAATTCAGAGATGTAAGCCTGGTGGAACTGGGAAGACCAGAACTGACAGGGCACGCCTGGCAGGCGCTGAGCTTGGGAGGCTGCTTGTTCTGGGGGTTAAGGAGCCAGAGCTACTCCCCATGCTTAAATAGTCCCTGACGTCCTGATGCCTCCGGTTGCTTGATTCATCCATGGTCCCTTATTTAAGCTCCCCTCAGTGGCCCCCTGACCTCCTTGAAAGGCCAGTGGTGCTTCCTAACTAGGAGAAGTCCCAGTCCGAGCAGCAGCCGGAGGCCTCTGCCCAGGCTGAGTCTGTGCTCCCTCCGAGGCCCTACTTGGCTTTAGCTAGATCAGGGGTCTGCAAAGCTTTTCTGTAAAAGGTAAGGGGGTAAATATTTTAGACTTTGCAAGCTATATGGTCTCTGTCACAACTATCAACTCCCTCATTACAGTGTGAAACTAGCCAAAGACAACATGTAAACAAATAAGTAGAGCTTGTTTCAGTAAAACTTTATGGACATAAATTCAAATTTCCTATACTTTTCACATGCCAAAATATTATCTTCCCTTTGATTTTTTTTCAACCATTAAACAATGTAAAAACCATCCTTATCCACAGGGCATACAAAAACAAGTGATAAGCCCACCAACTGCAGGCCATAGTTTTATCAGTCCTTGCTTCATCTGGCTGCCCTCCAAACAGCAGAAGGTTGGGCTGGGTCTTTGAGGCCTGGTCGGGAATAAAGGGTATCTTGGGAACATCAGGGGTTGCAAATGCTGCTGGGAATAGGCTTCTGGGGATCCAGGGGGGAGTTAAGTCATCTTTAATAGCCTTCAGTGGCTTCCCTGACCCTAAGTTAAGGTCAGAACTACTTAGCATGGCATTGTGGCCCTCTGTGACCTAACCCCTGCCTGCAGGGCCACTTTCAGTGACTCCTGCCTCCCTCGAGGGTTCCTGGGCTGTGGTCCCTCTGGCAGGGCTGTGCCTTTCCCATGCTTTCCCTTTGCTGGGGAGTAAACCTGTGCCACGTAGCCCTGAGCCTGCCCACTTACCCAGGCTGAGCTGGGAAACTGAGGCTTCTCCCTTGCTGCCAGCTGCTCTGATTCACACTTGGTCTGCTGCAGCTCCCCCTAGTGGGCTAAGGGCTCCTTGTCCTGTTTACGCATCTCTGTATCCTCAGACAAGGCTCACAGGGGATTAGTGAGTGTCAATGAGCTGGAGAAGTCATCCTGAAGATTTCTGGAAGAGAAAGCAGAATTTCTGTGCTGGTGCGAGATTTGAGATTTTCCCATTAGGCAACCCCCGAGGACTCTCTGGTCCTGACACTGGTCCACAGGAGTGATTCTTGCTCTGCTTTGGGCTTGAGTCCTGGGAGAAGAAACAGCATCCCCACTCCATTTCTGGAGCAGGGAGCAAGGGAGTTAGCGGAGCAAAGGCTCTGAGCTGACCCACCCTGGGGTACTCATTGAAGCCTTCCTCGCCCAGTTTCTAGAATGTGCAGATTCACTCCCACCTCTTCACAGGACTGTGAGATGTTGTGAATTCTCTTTGTGAACCAGGGAGCAGGTGTTTAATTAACTAGGCCCCTTCTGCCCAGGGGGAGGGAGGGTGTGTTGGGGGGTGACGCTCCTGGTTTGAGGTTTCCATCAGGAACACAGCATCCGGGGGGCCTCCTAGCAGCAGCACCACGGCCCTTCCCCCACTCACTGACTCCGAGACCATAAAGAAGGGGAGTGAGTGGAAGTGTAAGGAGAGATGAAATTGAGGTAGTGATGGCAGGGTTGATGAGGTCTGGAGTGTGGGGCGAGGAAAAGGAAAGCAAGGGTCCTTTGTTCCTTGAAACTGAACACATAAACCAAGAAGATATGAAAGAATAAGACTGGGCACCAGGGCTGCTGAGGGAGGTCCGCGGGTGGTGGTGGGGGAAGCCCTCCCCAGCACGCCAGGGGCCGACAAAGTGGGCCACGAAGGGAGTTGCTGGACATCCACAAGGTCACAGCGTAGGGAGTGGCCATTCTCTCCTGGAGCGTCTGTGGGTCCAGTAGGCTTCCAAGATGAGGCCTTGGAAAGGCAAGGACAGCTCACCAGCCGTAGGGCACGCAAAAGGGACAGAGCCAGAAGAGGCACGGCGTCCCGCAGCTCGCTGGGCAGGCCCATGGCTTGGAGCCTCCGGCGCCACCGCTGAAGGGGAACGACGTGGTTCCAGCCGCCTGGAGCGGGCTACACTCTGGCCAGAGTCCTCATGCTGCCTCCAAGAACTTCTGCCACCCTGCAGGGGTCCTTGGAGACCCGACCCTCCCCAGATCTAGACAGCTGCAGAAAGAGAGAAGAGGGTGGAAAAAAAAAAAAAAAAGGAAACCAGACTGAGAAACAACTCGATGTGCATGTCTCTGCGCTCCACACCTGTGGGAGGCTGCAGAAGCTGGGGAGGGTCCATCGCGTCGCGACGCCCATGCCCAGTTTCCGCTCTCTGAAGGCGGCGCCCTTAGAGCTGCCCCAACAGCCCGTGTGATTGATGGGGGAGAAGTGGGGTCAATCCCAACCCCAGACGCAGTGCTGGGCTAGCTGAGCCTGGCAGGTGGGGTAAAGGGTGCCCCCTGCAGTTTCCTACAGTAAACGGGATTAGGGCAGCCCACTTCAACCCCAGGATCCTAGCAGAACGGTCGCGGGGCGGAGCCGCCGCAGAGGCACAGCCCAGGCCGCAGAGGGCGGGGCGGAGCCTCGAGGGAAGGGGGTGGGGCGGGACCGCCTAGGCGGGCCTGGAACCTGCTGGAAGCATCGCAGTACCGCCGCCGTGGCTCCTTCCGCCGCATGCAGGCAAAGAGTCCCCCGCCAGCCGGAGCCGGCACCCTTCCCGCAGCCGGAGCCACGCCTCGCGGCGAAACGCTGGCCCTCCCCCCGGGAGGGCCGGGATTCCCCGGGCTGCCCAGAGTTGGGGTTCAGATTCCGCACCGCCCGCGGAAAAGACCCCTTCCCCTTATCGGGCTGTTGGAATGTGTAGCGAAGATTCTAAAGGGAGATCGAGCCTGGGAGCGTAGGTGGGAGCGGTTGGCCACTTTTTAGGCGTCCTTCGAGGCCGGGACTCTTGGGTGTGGAGACGCCTGCCCTAGAGGTTTCTACGGAGGTCGATGGGGATCCTCGCCCCTGATCCGCCGCTTACGTCATGAGAGCATTCCCAGCATCTATTTCTGATGGTGTCCTGTCCTGGAAGCGCAGAGACGGGGCTATGAAAACGAGTAAATACGTGCGCTCCCGGTGCAGACTGAGGCCGGCTGCTCCAGTTCTTCACCGCCCCTTCCCCTATTTTGGACCATGACGTCAAGGTGGGCGGGCGGCGGCAGGTGCGGTGCTGACAGGCATCCTCCTTTAAGGCGGAGGGATCCGGGGGCGGGCAGCTAGGCTGTGCTTCGTCTTATATAAGGCGACTGGGGGCGCACAGCCGTTCTTTTGAGTCACCCCCGTGCACCCCTGTTGCGGCGAGTGAGATTGAGGCAGTCCTTGCCCGCTCAGCTCTCTAGTATCTGCGTTTCTTATTCTTTAAGGTAAGGCTGCAGTCTTCCGCGGGTTTTTCAGGTTAGATTGCTCTTCCGAGTTGTTTTCGTCTCTCGCGTCCGACTCCCATATTTTGTTGTGTTGGGGCGGCTTTTGGGGTAACGCTCCCATTTTCTGTTGGGGGTGGGAGGGAGCTCTTGAGTTCAGCCTCTTTTCTGTGCTTGGTGGCGGGGCTGCTTCTAGGCAGCTATTAGCCATGGGCGAGGTGGGCCGCGGAGTGGGTCTGGGCTAGTGGGTAGCTGCACGTGGTGGCCGCGCCGGCCCGGGACGCTGCCATGTTTGCCTCTCCACTTCCGGACGCGGCTACGGGGCGCCGGAGGGTCCCCAAGGGTTGTGGGTGTGCGCGCTCGGTGTGACTCAGCACAGCCCGGTCCTGATCAGGTTTTGCCATCTTTTCTATTGACCGCGGTTTTTAAATTTTTCCGGGTGTTTTCCGGAAGGGTCTGCGGCGAGGGATGCTTTCGGTCGCCTCTGGCCTGCGGTCTTGGTGCAGGAGGAGGAACGGGAGAGGGGAGGGGGCAGGCTCTGGGATTCATGGGTTTATTCCTCCCCCGCCCCTTCTCGAGAGCTGAGATTGTTCTGGAAGCTTCTGGAGCCCGGTGCCCCGCCCTGGTTCCCGGATGCTGGGGCGAAGGGAGGCTGCGCGGTGGCGCCCCCTTCTCTCGTGGTCCTGGCCGACGCATGTCCGGCAAGGACGAGAGTCGGCCCAGCAGACTACGGCCACCATCTTAGTTGTGTTTGGTTTGGACCTGCATCTCAGTCACGTGTGCTCAGAGGTCACGGTGGAGCTCTTGCTTTATCGGTTCTTTGTCTTAATAGCCGTCCTGGGAGGGCATCCCACCGATCTCTCGAGTCAGCTTCCCCTACCACGTGAGGCAGTAATCCCACATGTGCTTGGAGATGCCTCATGGGAGAGCAGTTTAAAGCCATTGCCCTTTAACGTAAAACTAGTCCTATTGGAGGTCCCCCCACCCAAAATGGTGGAACTGTAGTGATTTACATATTTAAATGTGTGTGAATTAACCGGGGTTATTACTTCCATTCGAGATACCTGGGTTAGGGGCGATACTCTGCGTGCCTAACAAATTACCAGCTGATGCTGATCCATGGATCATTGTAACAGTAGTTTGGTTCCAAAGTACAACAAAGCTTAACGCGTTTCATTGAGTATGTTAGGCGCACCCCCTCTCCCCATTGTTTTCTGTCTAAGGATGCAGCCTGAAATTTTTACAGGAAAGGATTTTGTCTCAGCACACAGCTCAGAACAGTTTGAATTGAATCTCATAATGTCTTTATTGTAACCGGGGTGAACTCTAGTAGTCTTAAATTCTTGAGTTTTCTTATTTTAGATGCCTGAGGAAGTGCACCATGGAGAGGAGGAGGTGGAGACTTTTGCTTTCCAGGCAGAAATTGCCCAACTCATGTCTCTTATTATCAATACCTTCTATTCCAACAAGGAAATTTTTCTTCGGGAGTTGATCAGTAATGCTTCTGATGTGAGTGCCTTGGGTGTTTTCATTGGCGTTTTTTGTTTTTCAAGTACTTCAAAAAAGGGAGAAGGGGTGGTTTGGCATTTTGTGGTGTTCCAAAAAAGGGAGAAGGGGTGGTTTGGCATTTTGTGGTGTTCAGTGTTGAAGGGGATATAAACTTGCTGCAGTTACAAAAAGGTTTGCTTTATTTCATGGTGGGTAGGTGGATAGATGTGGATAGAGACTATAGTTGGATGTGGTTCTCAAACTACACGTTGGACGGGTAATCAGAATTGAGGGTATTTGGGAATAAAAAAAAAGTTGCTTTTTTTTTTTTTTGGGTGAAATGGGCTTTAAGGAAGCAGGATTGTAAAATTGCAATTTGTATTTCCAGGCCTTGGACAAGATTCGTTATGAGAGCCTGACAGACCCTTCCAAATTGGACAGTGGTAAAGAGCTGAAAATTGACATCATCCCCAACCCCCAGGAGCGCACCCTGATTCTGGTAGACACAGGCATTGGCATGACCAAAGCTGATCTTGTAAATAATTTGGGAACCATTGCCAAGTCTGGTACTAAAGCGTTTATGGAGGCTCTTCAGGTATGTGGTATCTTAGCTAGGCACCACACACCATGCGTATTTTTTGGTGTTTGGTTTGCTGTTTCTTTGAAACTTGCGCTCGACTTCCTTAAACTTTTTGGCAGGCTGGTGCAGACATTTCCATGATTGGGCAATTTGGTGTTGGCTTCTATTCTGCCTACCTAGTGGCAGAGAAAGTGGTTGTGATCACAAAACACAATGATGATGAACAGTATGCCTGGGAGTCTTCTGCTGGGGGTTCCTTCACTGTACGTGCTGACCATGGTAAGTTGGCTTTCCTCTTAAGACGTCTGGGTGAGAATTCTGGGGAAACAGTAATAAAGATCTTGAGCATTTTATCTGTAAAGCAGTTATATTTACAGTTTTGCATTTAGTTTCATTTTTTACTCCATTTTGATTGACTTTTTCTAGGTGAGCCCATTGGGCGGGGTACCAAAGTGATTCTCCACCTTAAGGAAGACCAGACAGAGTACTTAGAAGAGAGGCGGGTCAAAGAAGTGGTGAAGAAGCACTCACAGTTCATAGGTTATCCCATCACACTCTATGTAAGTATGGACTGGTAACTCAAGTGAAGATGCTTTAGAGAATCTAAGTGGACCTTTGGTTTTTGGTTTCTGTATTCTGCATTTATCGTCTTTGATACTTTTAGCTGGAGAAGGAACGCGAGAAGGAAATCAGTGATGATGAGGCAGAGGAAGAGAAAGGTGAGAAAGAAGAGGAAGATAAAGATGATGAGGAGAAGCCTAAGATTGAAGATGTGGGCTCAGATGAGGAGGATGATAGTGGCAAAGATAAGAAAAAGAAAACAAAGAAGATCAAGGAGAAATACATTGATCAGGAAGAACTGAACAAGACCAAGCCCATTTGGACCAGAAACCCTGATGACATCACCCAGGAGGAATACGGAGAGTTCTATAAGAGCCTTACCAATGACTGGGAAGATCACTTGGCAGTGAAGGTAAGAAGCCTTACTTGTTGGCTCAATAGGAGGAGCCGATAACGGGCAAATGGAACTTACCCAACTGGTTGGTAGCTGGGAGCTGTGAATGCCATGAGTTCACTTGGTAATGGACCCTTCCAGGGTGGAGAAATGACATTTTCCCCAGTTACCTCACTTGTTCTGTGGCAGCTTTACCCATCCGGGGTCCTGATTTGACGATTTCCTCGTTGACCCAAGGATTATACACCGCTTGTACCGTGTTGGGTTCATTTAGGGCGTTAGAGCTTAAATTTTCTCAACAGTTGCCTTAGCGTCTACTCTATTCCTAGTGCTTAGGGGGAAGATTTTAGTTGCAAATATTGGGTAATTTGGGGTTGGGACAAAAAGCCACTCTTATTTTGAAATACACAGTGGGATTATCTTGGATTTCTTTCAGCACTTCTCTGTGGAAGGTCAGTTGGAATTCAGAGCATTGCTGTTCATCCCTCGTCGGGCTCCTTTTGACCTCTTTGAGAACAAAAAGAAGAAGAACAACATTAAACTCTATGTCCGCCGTGTGTTCATCATGGACAGCTGTGATGAATTAATACCAGAATATCTCAGTGAGTATCTTTTTGGCCTAACGTACTTGCGTTCAGCATTCTCAAGGGGACTGAAGTCTTTATCTTAGATTAAGGATCCTCTGCAACATAACAACTGAAGGTTCAGTGAAAAAATTGGTCCTGTTGAATCCAGATAACCCTGTGTATACCTTTATTTTTATCCTCTTCACTCCCCTACCTTTTTTTAACTAAGCTTACGTACTTGATTTCAGACTTCATCCGTGGTGTGGTTGACTCTGAAGACCTTCCCCTGAACATCTCCCGAGAAATGCTCCAGCAGAGCAAAATCTTGAAGGTCATTCGCAAAAACATTGTTAAGAAGTGCCTTGAGCTCTTCTCGGAGCTGGCAGAAGACAAGGAGAACTACAAGAAATTCTATGAGGCGTTCTCTAAAAATCTAAAGGTAAAGAGGCAGCAAGTACTTTCTTGCTTAATAATTATGATGGATTATTTCTTACTCACGTAGAGGATAAATTATTTCTTAGCAAGATTGTTTTTTTCTTTCCACCCTTAAAGCTTGGAATCCATGAGGACTCCACTAACCGGCGACGCCTGTCTGAGCTGCTGCGCTATCACACCTCCCAGTCTGGAGATGAGATGACTTCTCTCTCAGAATACGTGTCTCGCATGAAGGAGACCCAGAAGTCCATCTATTACATCACTGGTGCGTTGGAGCCTGGGTCTGATCAAAGCCTCTCCTCAGAGGTGTGGGGAGAAGGGGAGGACACTCAAGGGTACCTGGGAACTGGCAGGTTGAGGCATTCTGGCCCTTGAGTCACACTGAGTAATCCCGCAGGTGAGAGCAAAGAGCAGGTTGCCAACTCTGCATTTGTGGAGCGAGTGCGGAAGCGGGGCTTCGAGGTGGTGTACATGACAGAGCCGATCGATGAGTACTGTGTGCAGCAGCTCAAGGAGTTTGATGGGAAGAGTCTGGTCTCGGTTACCAAGGAGGGCCTGGAGCTGCCTGAGGATGAGGAGGAGAAGAAGAAGATGGAGGAGAGCAAGGCTAAGTTTGAGAACCTCTGCAAACTCATGAAAGAGATCTTAGATAAGAAGGTGGAGAAGGTAGGCAACTCTGGAGCTAAGTTATTTGTAACAGATGCCTTCAGGGCTATTTCCCTCAGTCTCTGGTTGCTATACAATTAGTGGTTTGGGGCAGCCTAATTTGTTCAGTGCCAATCCTACCCTTTTGTTTTCTTAACCAGGCAGATTTTAAGGTTGCTGTTTCTGTTAAACTTACCAAAGGTGAGGTATTTTTTTTCCCCCGAGAACAGAACTTCAAGTATCACGTTTGCCTCGAGGTGGCAATTTGATTTAATATGAACCCAAGGTTTTTGTGACTGTCCACAGGTGACAATCTCCAATAGGCTTGTGTCTTCACCCTGCTGCATCGTGACGAGCACCTATGGCTGGACTGCCAACATGGAGCGCATCATGAAAGCCCAGGCACTTCGGGACAACTCGACCATGGGCTACATGATGGCCAAAAAGCACCTGGAGATCAATCCTGACCACCCCATTGTGGAGACCCTGCGGCAGAAGGCAGAGGCAGACAAGAATGACAAGGCTGTCAAGGACCTGGTGGTGCTGCTGTTCGAAACTGCACTGCTCTCTTCCGGCTTCTCGCTTGAGGATCCCCAGACCCACTCCAACCGCATCTACCGCATGATCAAGCTAGGCTTGGGTGAGTACTCTTGTCCTCTTGAGTGTGGCGAGGAGGTGAGGAACTGGTCTGGTGGGCAGATTGGACTGAGTGCTTTTTGGGTTAGATCTCAAGTGGCATTCTTTCCTACTTTTAGGCATTGATGAAGATGAAGTGACAGCAGAGGAGCCCAGTACTGCTGTTCCTGATGAGATCCCCCCCCTTGAGGGTGATGAGGATGCCTCTCGCATGGAAGAAGTAGATTAGGAATTTCTACCTGCAGACTTTGTTCCCTCTGTATAGTGTCCCCGTGGCTCCCCCAGCAGCAGCCTCAGTGGCCTTGGTGCACTTGGTTCCTTCTGCTGACGTCTAGTGGTTTTATTTCTGTCCCTCTGTCCAAGGCAGGATATAAGGGCCTCAAGCCCTATTCCTTTCCACATTTGACATGGGGTTTGAATGTTGTGTATTGTGTTTGTTTGTTTTGTTCTGAAATTAAAGTATGCAAAATAAAGATGATGCAGGTTTTTTATACACTTCTGCTCTCTCAAATCATGTGGACCCCCCCCCCCCCCAAGTATGTATAATGCTGCCTTTGGAGTTGCCCTAGTTTGTTTCCCAGGTCTTAACCTGCCATCATCCTGAGTATACATAACGTGATACATAGTAGGACTTTAAAAGTTTTTAAAAAGTCACTGATAAGTTTAGAAGTCACAAAAATGGGATCTAATCAAACTTGAAACCATAAAACAAAAAGAAAAAATTCAGAATGGGAGAAAATATTTGCAAATGATGCGACTGACAAGGGCTTAATTTCCAAAATGATACCAACAGCTCATACAAGTTAATAAAAAAACAATCCAATTAAAAAATGGGCAGAAGACCTAAATAGACATCTCTCCAAAGAAGACATACACATGGCCAATAGGCACATGAAAAGATGTTCAACATAGCTACTAGAGAAACGCAAATCAAAATGATGATGAGGTACCACCTCACGTTAAAAAGTAAGCAAATAACAGGACTTCCCTGGCAGTCCAGTGATTAAGACTGCTTCCACTGCAGTGGGCGCAGGTTCAGGAACTAAGATCCTTGCATGCTGTGTGGTCAAAAAAAAACCAAACAAAAAAGTCTGCAAATAACAGAAGCTGGAAAGGGTGTGGGGAAAAGGGAACCCTCCTACACTGTTGGTGGGAATGTAGGCGGGTGCAGCCACCATGGAAAACAGTATGGAGGTTCCTCAGAAAACTTCAGAATAGAATTACCATATCCAGTAATCCACTCCTGGGCATATATCCAGACAAAACTAATCCAAACAGATGCACCCCTATGTCTGCAGCAGCACTAACTCACAATAGCCAAGACATGGAAACAAACGTCTGTTGACAGATGATAAAGAAGATGTGGTACATATATACAAGGGAATACTACTCAGCCATAAAAAAGAATGAAATGCCGTTTGCAGCGACATGGATGCAATTAGAGATTACCATGCTAAGTAAAAGAGAAAGAAAAAATACTATATGATATCACATGTGGGATGTAAAATATGACACGAAACTGAGTCAAACAAATGGACAGAACAGACGGGTGGTTGCCGAGGGGGATGGGGGAGGGATGGAATGGGAGGTTGGGGTTGGGGTTAGCAGATGGAAGCTTTTATATGAACAAGAATGGATGAACAACAAGGTCCTACTGTATAGCACATAATTATATTCAGTATCTTATGATAAACCATAATGGAAAACAGTACTTAAAAAAATACGTAACAATCACTTTGCTGTACAGCAGAAATTAACACTGTAAATCAACTATACTTCAATTTTAAAAAATGATTAAAAGAAAAACACTGAAGATATAAATTGTATGTTTGAACTACCATATAACACTTTAAAAAGTCCCTTTCCTAAAGCACATACAGAGGGTCTTCTACTCAAAATTTTTTGACTTTACTGTGCTGATACAAAAGCACACACAGGCAGTAGGAACTACTTTTGAGTTTTGATCTTTTCCTGGGCTGACAGTATGAGGTACCTTCACTGGTGTTGCTGGGCACTGAGCTGCATGCAGTTCCCAGCCACCTGGCCACAAACAAGTGGTACACGTAACCACCACTGTCTTTTCATTTTCAGTATTAAACAAGTTAAATGAGATATTTGACACCTGTAAAACAGCAACTGCAGGATGTTTTGAGCTGATGGAAGTTTTAGGTAGGGTAAGCTATGTCAGGTGTATTAAACACATTTTCAACTTCTGATGGGTTTATCGGACATAACCCATCTGAAGTTGAAAGTCTGTACTTCAGTCAACCAAAACACAGGACCGAGCCCGCTGCAGCAATTTAATTTAATAAAATAAAATTATAAGAGCAAAAGTTACATTTCCAAAGTACCAAAACCTGCAACTGGCTCATGGAGCAGAGCCTAGGGATCCAGGAGCAGAGCGGGTGGTGGTGCTGGGCGGGACTCCCAACACCCTCCTGCAGCACAGCACCGTCTTTCACTTACTCTCCTGGGAAAGCAGCATTTGGAGCCTACAACACTTGTGCTTCTCTCGCCAGAGTAAGAAATGCAGGTCTCTCGGAGTCTGAAAGGGTGGGTATTCAAGGTAGGGGACAAGCACAGGTGAGGCGTTGGCAGAGCCTACAGGGCAAGACTTCAGGGAATTGGAGGAGGGAGGGGCTCTGGAAGGTGCCTCTGCCTTCTCAACACTGCCCCCTGCCCCTTCCCACTGTCATTTCCACCCTGGGAAGAATCCTGCCCACCAGAGGATGGGGGACTTAAGGCAAAGGGGAAGGCTGCCTCCTGGGCTCCCTACCCCCAACTGCAGAGCTGGTCTGTGATACTGAGAAACCTGCATTTTGCCCTGGAGCCTGCCGCCTCCGAGAAGTTACAGTAGGACAGGAAAACTGGTACAGTGAGAGGGTCCTATTCACTTCATCGCTCAGGCCTCTCAAACCTTCTGCACAGATGACTCGACTGGCACGACCTTCTTTCCCCGCTGCTTTAGACGGCCCCGGGCGTAGACTCGGAGCAGGAGGGCAGCAAAGACCACAGCCACCCCCAGGCCCCCCACCACAGTGACAGTGTGGCCGTAGAGAAGGCAGGAGAGGAGGATGGCAAAAGCCTGGCGGAGGGTCATGATGATGGTGAAGACAGCAGCCCCAAACTGCCCAATGGTGTAGAAGATGAAGAGCTGGCCACACGCAGAGCAGATGGACAGCAGCAGCGTGTGGGCAGCAAACTCACTGTGTCGCCCCATGAAGCGGATGCCCTCCAGGAGAGCCCCCTGCTCTAGCAGGGAGCCCACTGTAAAGAGGCAGGAGAAGAAGTTGACCCCAAACATCATCTGCACCGATGACATCTTATAGGCAAACAGGGCATCCTGCCAGTTGGAGGTGAAGCTGTCAAAGGCAATGTAACCTGCCAACAGGATCAGGCCTGAGAGCGTGGTGGCCGGGGAGCTGTGGGGCTCCGGTCCGCTGGACAGCAGAAACATGCTGACCCCGATGGAGATGAGGCCGGCGGTCAGATATTCCCAGTGCTCATAGCTGCGCCGAGACACCAATTTTCCCATCAGCATAACAGGGATCACCTTGGAGGCCTTGGCCAGCACCTGGGTGGGGAAGCTGACGAACTTGAGAGCTTCATATTGGCACCAGCTGCTGAGCACATTCGACAGGCTGGCAAAGGAGTACCGGTACATGGGTGCCCCGTGCCGGGGCTGCTTGCATAAGATGCAGTAGAAGCCAGCCACCATCAGTGCCAGGACGCGGTTCATTAGCACCAGGAACTGTGAGTCCGAGAAGCGCTCACCTGGCAATGTGGCCGTGGCCCCGTAGCTGCGGGTCATCACTCTTTCCTGCAGCACTCCCCATGTCAGATAAGACACCTGGATGGGGAAGGGAGGAGGGAGAGGAGATAAGCAAGAGAAGGAAAAGGCAGGCCAGAGAGCGCAACAACCTCCTCCTTCCTCAGGATGATACCGAAAATGATGAGGAGGGACAACATAAATATCTGCAGTAACTAGCAGTTACTTTCCTCTTCTTCTCTCCCAAATCTGGATTCACCTTGCAGGCAATCAAGTGTGTGTGAAACACAACAACAAATGCTTTAGGACTGACCAGACCCTGTTTGTCCCCACAGTAGGGTATGTTAGCGCCGACTCCATCCCAAGTATTTTCTTCTCTATTTTCAACCAACTGTGGGAGGAAGAGTTCTTAAAGAAGACTGCACACCTGTTAGTTCAACATGGTATACTAGGTGGAACCACAAGTGCCCACTCCAAAATGCCATGAGGTCAGCATCTCAGCACCCCTCTCACACGCAGTAGTGGGTAAGGCTGAAACTTTTAACAGTGGGTTTACGGTATATGAGACATCATCACAAGGGGATGGGAGAAATCACAGAGGGTAGAGACAGGAGGACAGGAAAGACAGCGTTTCCTCCAACCACCCCCAAGAAGATGGTGTGCCTCTGGGAGGAGGAAGACACACAACACAACCACCAGCAAACTGTTGGGACCGGTGGGGTGAAAGCTCTGGTTCCACAGAGCCCCTGTCCGCGGGGACCGACCCAGGAAGAGCCGCAGAGCCTGCCTACTTACCTGCAGCCCCGCAGCACAGAAGAGCAGCTTCAGGGCTTGCCAAGTGGGACTGGTCTCTGCCGGCTCTGCCCGGGGAGCCAGAGGAACCTCATCCGGGGCCTTGGGCTCGTTGCCAAATACACAAGTTTTCACCAGCGGGAAGCAGAGACCCCTGCCTGGAGAAAGTACACAAGGTGAAACCCCAAACTTCTCCGTAGCACCTCATCTCCCCTACAGCTGCCAGCCCGCCCTGCTGGCCGCCACCTCCCCTTTGCACTGCTGGCCAACACTCGTTAATACAGACTGAGCAAACTTCCCCACCCTTTCCCCACACACCTGTCTCCAGGTAGTTCTTCCGCCTGAAGTACTGCACCAGCAGGTAACCAGGTACCATAAAGCTCGCATAGCCAGCCGCGTTCACCAAAAAGCGGAAGAACCATAGGTGGGTCCATGACTCCAGAGGGCCTTCGGGGTTCTCTCCACCTGCCCCGAGGGAGGGGAGCGCAGCCAGCAGCACCACTGCCCACCACCTGCGGGGACCGCGGGCAGAAGGATCAGGGTCCAGCTCCTCACCCTCTGGGCCCTCCGGAGGGGACGACACTGGAGAAGGGCCCGGAGTTCCTCCCCGCCCCCCTCAGCTGCAGCCCAGCGCGGACAAAGAGCCTCTCTCTCTCCTGGGGTGGCCGGCGCGGGCCAGGCAGGGCTCCCTCCATCCCCGAGAGCGGACCCGCCCCTCCGACCACATAGGTTCTCTCTGTTCCCTCCAGCGCTCCCTGACCCCGCCCTCGGGGCTCCCGGAGCGCCAGGGTTCCCCGACTTCTCCGCCCGACACTCCCGGAGCCCCCGAGGAGCACAACGCTACGGCGCCCGCCTACCCCCCCGCCCCCCCCCGCCGGCTCCGGGCAGCGCCAGGCTGGCCTCCAGCCGGGCAGATGGGACTCCACCCGTCCCCTCGCGCTGAGGCGCGGGGGTCACGTGGCGCGGGGCTCGGTCACGTGGGCTCACCGTTCCCCCTAGTCCCCCACCTGGCGTCCATGGTCCCGGCCGCGTGGGGCGGAGCGGGGCCGGGGAATGCGGGTCCCCGGGCCGCGCGCTCCCACCACTCCCGCTGTCGCCTCCAGGAGCAGCAGCCGAGGGGCCGGCTAGCGGAAGTGCCGCACTCTTCCCGCCTCCCTCCCCGCGGCCGCCCCTCCGCCCCCGGCCGCGACCACGCAGCGCCCCGGGCCGCCGCCGGGCCACAGCGCCCCCTCGCGGCCCGGCGGGAGACGCGGCTCGGCGCGCGGGAGGCTGGCTGCCTCTGTGGGCGGGTCGGGTGGGGTGGGGCCGAGGGGGGGGAGCGGGAGCTCCAGCCCGGTGCCGCCCTCGCTTCGTCATCGCCCTTAGCCCTCACCACCGGCCCGGAGGTGGTGGTGACCACTGCCATCCTAGGGACAGAGACACTGAAGTTCTGCATCCCAGGCACATCCCCTTATGTTACCATTTCCCCGTTTTCTGGCAGGAAGATGTCTCCTTCCTTCGGGGGCTGGACCAACAGTTCTGTCCCCGCATCCTCATGACCTTCGGAGGTTCTGCGTGACCTGGCCCCCGTCTACCTCGCCCACTCACCCACCCCCCTGCAGAGCCCCCCTGGCCTGCTCTCAGTTCTTCTAATTCACCAAAAGCCTTCCCCTGAAAGCTCTCCCCCTAGCCCCTACTCAGGCCTCCCCTGACCACCCAAAGTATGGCCCTACACCCACTCCACTGCTCTCCCTCCCACGATTCTTTTCCTTCCATCGCGACATGCAATTACATATTTATTTGGATGTTTATGATTTTAATGGCTGCCTCACTAGACTAAGTCTCCAAGTGGCCAGAAACTGTTTTACTCCCACATATTCTATCCCAGCATAGGCCTGACCTAATAGGTGCCTCAAACATATGTGGAATGAGAGAAAACAACATACAAAGCCACGCTCCCTCGTGTCACCCTCCACAGGCTAGCCCTTCTCTCCAGGCTCCTCCAGGGCCGTGGTGAGGCCTCCCACTTGCATCTTCTCACTCCTCTTTCTCTTCCTCCATCCATCTGCATTTCCACAGAAAGGGCAAGGGTCTGTGCTGGACAGAAAGGCCTGAGGACCATTAGCCTCCCTACTCTCCCTACAAGGCCCTACCCTGCTCAAGTGACAATTTCCTTCTCTCTGCCTCCACCACAAGGTCAGAGGGCAGGCCTGTCTCAAAATCCCCAATGCACACAAACAGGCACACGCACAAAACAACTCGGGGCGGGAGTGGGGTGGGGGGGTGTTTAAAAGTCTCTGCTGTTTTAGTGTCATGTTATTGAAACTTCCCCATCCCCAAAAGGCTCAGTTCAGGGCCTTCTGTGTGAAGTCCTTAAACAACAGTGTTTCAAAGTCCTCCTCAGCAGTGAGATGGAACCCTTCAGGGCCCTGCTCACTCACAGTTCAGTGTCTCTCCTCACTCAGGAGAGTCCATGTTGCCTACCGGCTGGCAGCTTCAGGCTGACCCCACGTGGGTAGAGACAAGAGCCCCGCCATCTTCAACAGAGGTAAACAGGCTTCGCCCAGGCTGCCTGGGGCTTTGGGGGTCCTTCCATCCACCTGGAAGCTCTTCCTTCCAGACTGGCTCTCGTATTTGCGGTCCCTCCTCTCAGCTCAGGACTGTGCTGGCCCCAGGCTCTGGCCTCAGCAGTCCCCAGGGCACATGGCCTGGGCCCAGACTGTAGCAGCTGTGGCTCCAGCTTTCAGATGGGAAGAGGTGGAGCGTCCGGGGCCCTAGAGTCTGTCCCGGCTTCAGTCAGCACACAGCAGTGGCTTCCCGGAGATCTTCAGGTCATCAAAGGGCAAAAGGGCAAAGGGCTGAGGAAGAGGATGGAGAGAAGCAAGATCAGGGCCCGTGGACAAAGGCAGCGGTGGGGGAAAGGGGCTGGGAGACCTATCGGGCCCTTTCCTCCCCACCAAGTGTCGTTGAAGGACGTCAGGGAACAAATCTTCCTACTAACCCCCAAAACAGTGGTCCCCCAGGGCTTCTAGGGCCTGTTTTTGTTTTTGTTTTGGGAGGAGGGTGTTGGGAAAGGGTACTCACAAAACATTTTGAATATTTTTTTACATCAAACATTTAAAAATGGGAAAGAGTCTACAGAAAATCTAGGTTTCAACTCTCTTAAAAAATTCCAAGACCTGGGAATACTGGGCCCACATTCCTCCTCTGCAAGTATCTGCTGAAGCTGAGTACAGTGACCTTCAGACAAAAGACTGTCTGGTCTCCCGCAGGCCCCATCACCCGGCTCTCTTACACCCAGCCTGCTTCTCTGATGCGCTTTAGCTGCACGGCTCCTGTAGGAGTCCAAGTTTGGGCCCCTGGTCCTGACCAGCTAAGAACACAGGCTGTGAGAGGGGCAGAGGCTTGCCCAAGGTCCCACAGCTGGTGAGCGGCAGAGTCGTGGTTTACACCCTGGGCTCCTAACTCCTTGGCCCTTTCAGCTATTAAAGCGCCTGTCTCCACGAGGGAGGTCCTGGACAGCAGAGCTGAGTGTCCGCCTCTTACATCCTCGGCCAGGTCCTGGGGAGTCTCGTCCTCCACGTTTCTCAGCAGGGAGTCGGCACCTGCCTCGCACAGGGTGGACGAGATGCTGCTGAGACCCCGGCCGGCGGCGAGGTGCAGGGGTGTGCACCCGTTGAGCATGCGGGCGTCCACCCGGGCCCCAGCCTGGAGGAGGAACTGCACCAGACCCCGCTCGTGGGTCTCCACGGCCAGATGCAGCGCTGTCTTCCCGCTCGTGCCCTCCTGGGGGGGAAGAAGGGTGTCAGCCAAGGCCCTCAAGAGAAAGCATCCCGGGCCTGGGCCCTGGGCTGGGCAGCACCTTGATTGGCTGCCTCACCTGTGCGTTGATGTCAGCTCCGTTCTGCAGCAGCAGTTCCATGAGTGGCCAGTTCCTCTGCAGGGT
The DNA here is from genome assembly GCF_028021215.1 of Eschrichtius robustus. NCBI lineage: Eukaryota > Metazoa > Chordata > Mammalia > Artiodactyla > Eschrichtiidae > Eschrichtius > Eschrichtius robustus. The sequence continues at coordinate 77,066,018 of NC_090835.1, forward strand.
GGCGATGTGGAGACAGGCCAGACCTGGGATGGGGTGAGGATGGGGGCTGCATCCACCAGCTCGCTCTCTCTCCCTTTTTTCAGGGGCCTCCCTTACCCCTCAGTCCCAAGGGACCCCCTGCCCACTCAGTGCCTCTGATCACAGGACTGTTAAAACACAAACCCAAAAACCCCCTCAAAAGTCTGGGGGGAAAGGAACTCAAAGTTTCCACCTTTTCAGAGTCATGTTATTGAAACTTTCACGCTTCAGGGGTCAGGTTGCTGAGTGACACCCCCCACACACACACCCTCCCCCAACACACACACCCTCCCCCATGCACACACACCCTCCCCCATGCACACACACACCTTCCCCCAACACACACACCCTCCCCCAACACACACTCCCCTCTCCCAACACACACACCCTCCCCCATGCACACACACCCTCCCCCATACACACATACACACTCCCCCAACACACACCCCCTCCCCCAACACACACTCCCCTCTCCCAACACACACCCCCTCCCCCATACACACACCCCCTCCCCCATACACACATACACACTCCCCCAACACACACCCCCTCCCCAACACACACCCCCTCCCCCATACACACATACACACTCCAACACACACCCCCTCCCCAACACACACTCCCCTCCCCCAACACACCCCCTCCCCCATACACACACACACACTCCAACACACTCCCCCCTGCCCCATACACACACACACTCCCCCAACACATACTCCCCTCCCCCAACACACCCCCTCCCCCATACATACCCCCTCCCCCATGCGCGCGCGCACGCGCGCACACACACACACACACACACTCACTCTTTTTCTAAAACTCTACCTGCCTTCAGGCCCCATCCAAAAGCCACCTTCTTCAGAGCTCTCTGGATCCTCAGGCCCCCAGCCCTCCCCAGGGGTCACCTCCTCCCATGAGCTCCCCTAGCCTTGTTGCTAGCTCCTTTCTGGCCTGGGCCCCTCTCTGCTTAGAGAACTAGATTCAAATTCCCCTCACCTCTTTCAAATCTCTGCTCAAATGTCTGGGCTCCACGAGGGTTTCCCTGACCACCCTGTTTAAAAATCACATCACCTCCCCCCACACACACTCCAGTCCTCTCACTCGGCTCTGCTGTCTCCACAGCAGTGACTGCCCATTAACCTCCTAGAGGACTCACTTCCTATGTTTGTTGTTTGCCTCACACATTCTCTGTTTTGCTCACAGATGCAAGCCTGGCTCCTACAACAGTGTCTGGCACATAGAAAGCCCTCAGTATATTTTTGTTGAATGAATTAATGAGTTCATCTAATCTCTATTAAACTGAATATCTTGAGGGAAAAGTTTAGCTCTCTGCTTAGCATACAGTAAGTTCTCAATAAATTCTAAATAGAACCCATTCATTCATTCATTTGTCCATTCATCCTTTCTTTAAGCAAAGGTATTCTGAGTACCTCTGTGCTTCGAACTGGAGATGCATCATCAATGGAAAAGCTGTGACCCTCCCTTCCCTAAGAGTGGGGTCCCTGTCTCCTGTCCCCTCCTCATCTCATGGGCCCTGAGGCTGCCCGCACCTTGCCAGTTTTGCAGCTGGAGGTCCAGGGAGTGAGGCGGTCCTCTGCCTGGCTCTTGCTGCCCTTCCAGCAGGCAGCGGGCGCAGGCCAGGTGCTGGCGCTGGCAGGCCACATGCAGGGCCGTGTCACCGTGTCGGTCCTGTAGCACCCGGCTGGCCCCCTTCAGCACCAGGGCCCGAACTGCACCTGGCTGGTCCAGATGTACGGCCAGATGGAGTGCTGTCTGCAGGCACAAAGAGGGGGTCACAGGGCCACTGCAGCGTGCTCCCACTTCCAGGAACATGCTAGCGTGGGCACAGAAATTGCCAGAGGCCAGTACCTTCTTTGAGGACTGCTTATAAAGGCTATGGTCCTGGTCTTCCTTCTGTTATCCCCCACCAAGTTCTCAGGACCCCAATTCTGGAGGCAAGGTGAGGGAAGTGGCCCCCTGCTCTCCTTTTGGGTCGCCTAAGCCCCTGGAGAAAGGATGGAGTGGGGGGCAGGGTCTAGCATCTCACCTTGTGGGGAGACCTCTGTTACCTTAGGTGATGGGGAGAGGTTGGGGGGAGGAGACAGAGGCACCAGGCAGTCTCCACCTGGCAAACTCCTCCTTGAATGCTTCATGCAGAGTCACCTCCCGTATTAAGCCTTCCCTGGCTGCTTCCCACAGACATTGGTTCCCACAGCAGCTGGCATGCATCTCCATCACAACTCTTGTCACCATGCTGTGTAATTAGGTATTGACACGAGTCCCCTAGCCCAGGCTTGAGCACCTTGTGGGCAGAGGCTGTTTCTTACTCCTCTCTGCATCCTCAGCTTCTAGCCCCGTGTCTGGCATATGATTTCCTGAGGGAGCAGCCTGAGAATGCTGTGCTGCTGCTGGGGATGGCTGCTGGGACAGACATAGGTATCTGGGCTCAGCCCACTCTCTCCACCCACCTGGTAAAGGTTGTTCTGAATGTCCAGGACCTCCTGAGGCAGCAAAGCCAGGCAATAGAGCAGCACAGCCGGGGCCTCATGAATCACCGCCAGGTGGATCAGCCTGGGAGGAAGAGGCAAGGTTTGGGGTCAGGGCCCAGGCCAGAGAGAGTGGGCTGGGGTCCTGGGGTTAGAAGGAACACATGAACGTCTAAGCTGCCACCCGTACGGTAGGTGCGGGAAGTGAGAGTTTGGGCCAGGAAGTGAGGGTTGGTGCGGGAAGCCAGGATCCTGGGGGGTGGGAGCTCCAAGTTCCCATCTCTGGCCTTCAGGAGGGCCTTGGCTGAGCGAGAGTGCGGGCAGGGTGCTGACGGGACAAGGTCCTTCCTGTCCAGCCTGCCCACACCCCGCTCCCCTCTGGCCCCAGGGCCCTGCCAGGCAGCTGCAGGCTGAAAGCCAAACTGAAAGCTGCTGGGGTAGTGCAGAGGTGGTTTCCAGGGCTGGGCTCCCCATCTCTGCCCGCCTCAGCGGGGAGGACAGAGAGGGCAGGGGTGGGATCACTCCCCTCCCCCCTCAGAAACACATTCCGAGAGAGAGGAGACAGAAGCCCTTGGAAGAGGAGCAGGAAGCAGGGCAGCACCCTGTCCTGCTGCCCTCCACGGGGCGGCCAGAGGGCCACTCTTCAGACAGCAGGGCGTGGGAGGGGCCTGACCTAGGGCCCCCGCTGCCTGCGCCGCCTCCGAGGGGAGGTCTGGCAGTGCAGAAAATGTGTGCTTGGTGGGAGATAAAGAGCCGTAACCTGGTGGGCAGGGGGTGGCTAGGAGGGGAAGTTCCAGCCCTGGGGTTTCCCCACATCAGGTGGGGAAAATGAAAGCCAGAGCTGGAGGGTCTAGGCCAGGGACAGCTGCCTCGGGGCATTCGACAGGCGGGTAGCTTGGCTGAAAGGCCCGTCTGGGCTGGGGAGGGGGCTACTCGGGCGGGAGGGGCGCTGGCTTTGGTGGCAGGCGAGGCCCAGGAGAGAGTGACGGAGGGAGGGAGGAACCGCGCTGGAAATCCCCTCGGCCAGGGCCTGCTCTCTGGTCACATTCCTGCAGCCACCTCCCTCTCTCCCTCAGTCTCCCCTCCTCCCACTTCCTCTTCCCATTTCCATATGTCCCACAGCCCAGACACCTCCGGAGGGAAGAAGGTGCCCCCTCCTCTCAGGGAACCCCCAGGGGAGTCTTGACACCTCTCCCCCCAACCCCTCTTGGGTCTAGACACCACATCTGTCTCTAACTAGAGATGGTCAAGGCAGGGGCTGGGAGTTTAACAAAGGAGGGCAGGCTCAGAAGCCACCACTCCCTGGGTCAAAGGTCAGCCATAGGTATTCTGCACGGAGCCCGCACAATCTTGGTTGTGGGCCTGAGGGCTGGTGATCTGGGCACAGAGTACAAAAAGGCCTAGGGTCACCCACTGGGTCCAGAGACTATCTTTGTCAAAGGCCACCCAGGACCCTTGCATCTCCAAAAAAGGAGGTCAAGACAGATATCTCCTGCCTCCTCAGCCCCGTTCATTCCAGCATCCCAGATCTGGGACCCCAGCCCCCCTCCACTCTTTCTCACCCCACAAATCCCAGCCACCCCCTCTCCTGTCGGTGTTTTCTTCTTCCCGAGGGGCAAATCCTCAACTGGCCAGTCCCTGACACATAACTGTCTCTTACTTCAACTGCCCCCCAGCCCAGTCTCCACCAAGCTCCACCTGGGCCTGGGGAGGAAGGATGAAGTGAAGGGGTCACATAGGACAGTGAGGGGGACTTGTGGGGCTCAGGAGGTGGAGAGTGTCGGTAAGGCTGACTCTAGCCCTCACTTCCCCTTTCTCAGCAGAGGAGGAAGTTAGCTGGGGCAGCCAGTCGCCTGTCTGTCTGCTGGGGCAAGAGTGCCCCAGCCTGGCTCACCTCCTCCTCCTTAGGGCGAGTCTCAGCAATGCACCCTGGCAGCACCCCCAACCCCAGCTTCCTGGGCCCACTGGCAGCCTGTAACTGGCCCCTCTTGTTCCTTGAGACAGGGCATTCTGAGGTCAGAGGTCGGGAATCCCAGATATTGAGCAAACAAGGATGCCCTGTCCCCCAGCAAGGAAAAAACAAAACAAAACAAAACTGGGCTGGTCAGGGGAATTTTCTCTTCCTAGGGATGGATTACTGGTAGATTTCCAAGATGTTAGCTGGGTTTCCAGGTGCCTGGTAAGGGCCCTGCCAAAAGGTGGGGCAGGCAGATGATGCCAGGTCCTCTGGACTGGTCCTGGCTACAGCTCAAAAGTGGGTTGTGAGTTAAGTTTGAAAGAGAGAGTGGGGACGGCCCCTTCCAGAGCTGGTGCCTTGAGGGATTCTCACATAGGGGGTTGCGGCTCCTGGGGGAGGCCCCGAGTTAGCATTGGGAGGGAGGAAGGGATCCTGTCTTAGCCTAGCCCCCATACTCACGTGTCTCCGTCCTCGGAGATGTAAGTGAGTGCTTCCAGCTGCTGAGGGCTCAGCGCCCCCGCGGCGGGAAGCGGCGAGTCTGGGGCTGGGTCCTCGGTCTTGGGGTCCCCCAACAAGGACAGGGACTCAGTGAGCGATGAGGAGCCATAGGTAGAGTCAGCACGCTCCCCGTCTGTGTCTTCCTTCTCCTCTGGCTCCTTGGCGGTTCCCGGAGGATGAGTCCAGGGATGGGGGCCCCCTCCGTCTGAGGGCCCAGAGGCTGGGGCCGGGGTGGGCTCGGGCAGGGAGCGCAGAGAGCGCAGAGACTCGATGCCCGAGTCATACTGGCTCTCATCCGTCTCGTCCGGCCCCTTCCGCGCCTCCGACATCCCCGCGGCGCCGGCCCGCCGGGGCCCGGTCCGAGCAGGATCCGACTCCGCGCCGCCTTTCCGGGTTGCAGGTCCGCCTTGTAGAGCGGGTGCTGGGCCCGGAGTGGCCTCCTTCCCCGGCTTCGGGGGCCCGAGGGGTCGGCGAGAAGCGTAGAGAGGCTCGGAACGCTGGCGGGGTCCTCGGCATCCGCTACTCCGGGCAGCTGGGTAGCCCAGTCTGATGCGCTCGCTCGCCCCGCCCTCGGGCCCCGCCCCCGGCAGGCGCCGCGCTTCCGGACCGAGGCCCAGCCCTTCGGAATCCCCCTTACCCCGCCCTCTGCGTTGGCTCCGAGTCAGGGGTTCCCCGGTCCTGACTCACTGGTGCGTTAACTCACCCATTCATTCATTCATTCATCCAACCATCCATTCATTCTTTCCCCCTTCCTTCTTCATTCCATTTATTAATTCCGTGCATTCTTTCTTTCCTTCACTTCCTGTTTCTTCATTCATTTTTCCCATTCATTCATTTTTTTTTTTAATGCTTCCTAGGATCTTTTTTTTAAAAATTAATTAATTATTTATTTAGGCTGCACCGGATCTTAGTTGCGGTGCGCGGGATCTTCGTTGTGGCACTCGGGGTCTTTAGTTGCAGCATGCAGACTCTTAGTAGCAACATGCGGACTCTTAGTTGGGGCATGCCGACTCTATGTGGGCTTCTTAGTTGAGACATGCATGCGGGATCTAGTTGCCCGAGCAGGGATCGAACTGGGCCCCCTGTATTAGGAGCACATAGTCTTACCCACTGGACCACCAGGGAAGTCCCCATTAGTTTGTTTTTAAAGGAATATTTATTAATCGTCTGCACAAGCTGGGCGTCTTCTGGGGAGGGCACGTGGGAGGTGGGAAGGGGAAGCGTTGCTACCTGCCTGCTGACCGTTGCTCTCAATTTCTCTTGCTTTTCCAGGAGCCAAAGGGGACACCCATGTCTTTAAAGGAGAACTTCTCCCTTTGGGTCCTGGATAGAGAGTCTCCTGTGTCAACTTCCCAGATCACATAGAATTGGACATGAGGATGTGCTTTTTTTTTTTAAAATTACTTATTTATTTTTGGCTGCGTTGTGTCTTGGTTGTTGCACGCAGGCTTTCTTTTTAGTTGCAGCGAGCAGGGGTTACTCTTCGTTGCGCTGCGGTGCGCAGGCCTCTCATTGCGGTGGCTTCTCTTGTGGAGCACTGGGCTCTAGAGCGCAGGCTCAGTAGTTGTGGTGCACGGGCTTAGTTGCGCCGGGGCATGTGGGATCTTCCCCGACCAGGGCTCGAACCCGTGTCCCCTGCACTGGCAAGCGGATTCTTAACCACTGCGCCACCAGGAAACCCCAGGATGTGCTTTTTGAAAGTGGTTTTTCTCAGGAAGACTGTTGTCTAAAAAAGCAGAGGGGTCATTCCTCACAGGGATGAAACAGTGGCCTCGGGTGGTGACATCTGGTTAGGGAAGTTTAGTTCCTCATGGTGGGACCAGGATGGGAAGGCCCGAGATATGCTGGGCAGCACTCTGCTGAGGTTCCCTCGGCAGCCCCAGCCCCAGCACATCTTTCCTCCTTCCCCATCCCTACTTTCCCTGGGGCTAAGGAGGCTGTAGGCAAACCCCACTCACGTGGTGAGCCCCAAATCATTGCCCCATGATTTATCCCCTACCCCAAGTTCCAGCAATGCGCTTAGAAGGTCATCCTCAAGAAAACATCTCCCTTTTCCATCTCTGGCATTGGGGGAAGGAAGCTGGGGTGTGCACAGGCACCTACTAAGCAGCTTCCCTACCACCATCCCCAGGAAACCTCATTTTATTCATTCATTTGAAAAACATGTATGGAGATTCTCCTAAATGCCTGACATTGTTCTCTCTGCTGGAAGCAAAACCGAGTATCACAGTAACAGTAATAACCAACAACCACCCTCCTCCACAAAAAAATTGTCCCATGGTTCCAGCCTTCAAAAAGCCCCCTCAAAGTTACAACACAGAGTGATTGGGCTAAGATAGGAGTGAAAACAGGGTGCTAGAGAGGCACAGCACGGGGCCAACTACCCAGTGGGGTGAGAGGAAGGGGAGGTTCCATTTGAACTGGAGATGGGAAGGGAAGAGGGCTGGGAGAAGTACCTAGTCTCTGTTTGGGGAGGGGGTGAGTGGATGGAGAAGAGAGGGGGAAGGGCAGAAGGGAGGAGATGACCCACTGCTCTCCATCCCCACTGGCGACCAGAGTGGGGAGGATGTGTTGAGCATGAGGCAGTGAGGAGCCACGAGGGGAAAGCCGAAGGAAACTGAGGCATCTCCTTCCCTTGGAGTCAGTGTGACTTCAGATGTTCTCAACTTCCTCCCCTGACCTGTTCCTCTCCCAACCTCAAAGGCTGGAGCAAAAAGTACAAACCCTAACCACTTGGGTTCAAAATCACCTCCATTTTAAAGTTGCAGGCTGAGTCCCAGAGAGGTGAGTTGGCTTGCCCAAGGTCAAACAATCTGAAAGTGTAGAGCTGCGTTTTCCTGTTCCTAATCCAAAACTTTAAAAATGTTTTCAGTGAAACTTTCTTTCCTTTTTGAAGGTCTAAGGGGTTGGGGACATCTGAGCTCTCTGCAAGGACACAAGAACTCAGGAGTGTGCAGGGACCGCCTCTCTCATACGTACAGAGGCTGATTTTAAGGAAAAACCTACCCCAATCCAGTCCAGTGTCTGGCTCTAAACCGTTAACAGGTGTGTGGCAGCCCCTTTTCTGGCCACATGAGGTCAGCATTGAGTCACTGACTACTTCCAGAATCTAGCCTGCACTCGGACAGGAAGCCCTTCTGGGGAAAATTTAGGAATGGGAACAGGGACCATGGCAGTCTCATCTGGAAAGATGACCTGGGGACTTTGACTCAGGTCACAGCATGGTCAGGGTCCTGACTTCACTCCCTCAGCTCCAATCTTCAAGGCTGGGCCCCTCCAGTCCTCTTCTCTGTTTTCTGCTTCCCTCTGTTGTTCTCCCACTTCCCTTCTATGCCCACTCCAGCCAGGCTCATCTTCAGGAAACAGGCCCAGTTGCCAAGGTGACCAGCCGGTTAGTGGCTCCTTCCACAGCCCCCTCCTTTCACCCCTCTTTTCTCTGGGCTTCCAAGGAGGGGACATGCGTGTGTATGGAGAAAGGGGAGGTGGTCTTTTATCTCTTGGGAGCTCTGGGGTTGGCCAAAAGAAGTTGGGCTACCTCTCTTCCAAAGCCCCCTGAAATGGAGTCAGGAAGGCAGTGGGGCTGGGGGACAGGAGGAAGATTAGAACAACTACATGGGGAAAGTGAAGATCCTATCTGGGTTAGGAAAGGCCAGGGTTAGGACCTCTGCTCTCCATCTGCAGTAAGCACTGAACTAGGTGGAGTGAACTGGTACCAGAAGAAGAAGGGTTGGAGTTAGCTGTAGGCAGGACTTCCCAAAAATCATGGGTAGGAGAGAGACACTGGAATGAGCCACCAAGTGAGATTCTTCCTCTGTCATGGGGATGAAGGAGAACCATGCCTTTTGGGACCACACCCTTCCTCTGTTTTGGCAGGGAGGATGGACTCACTGACCTGGGGAGGATCACGTAGGCTGGATAGTTCTGAAGTGACAGGCAGGCTGAGAGCCCCCTTCACCTTCCCTGGAAAGGGAAGAGTAGGAAAATGGAGTCAGGACCAGGAGTGGGAGGTGGGTGTGTGGGTGGAGGCAGAGGCTCTTCTGTCCCAGATGAGGGGCAGGACCATCAGCGGGCTTTTCCTCTATTCCCAAAGATCAGATATCCAGGCTTTGCCTCAAGCTGACTTCTGACCCCCAAAGATCCCCATGGAAAGGTCTGGATTCTAGGACCACTCTGTGAGTACTAGCAAGTGACCTTGAATAAGTCACTAACCCTCCCTCTGCCTTGGTTTCTTGTGGGTAAATGGGGAAAGTCACTATATGTCAAAGACTCTAATGTAACACATGACACACAACTGGATTCCGCAGTGACTGTGCACACACAGATTGATCAAGTGTAGCCTTTATCTTATTCTATCATAATGATTGGTTTCCATGTCCTCCTTCCCCATTAGACTTTGTGCTCCTTGAGGACAGGAAATTGTATTTTTGCATTTCTGTACAGGGCACACAGTAGGTATTTAATACCTTTTTTTTTTAAAGTTAAATGTGATTTTTTTTAAAAAAATTTATTTTATTAATTGAGGCTGAGCCGGGTCTTCGTCAGGGCATACAGGATCTTTAGTTGAGGCATGTGGACTATTAGTTGTGGCATGCATGTGGGATCTAGTTCCCAGACTAGGGATCGAACCCAGACCCCCTGCATTGGGAGCATGGAGTCTTACCCATTGGACTACTGGGGAATTCCCTTAATACCTGTTTATTGAATGGATGCATTCAGGAATGAATGAATGGCAGTTTCCTTTCTGCCCCTAAGCAGGACAGGGAAAAGCACTGTGGGTGGATGGCATGAAGGGACAGGTGACCTGCAGTCACTCAGCCTGGCCTGTGGCCTGTGACTTTGCCTCCTACACCCACAGAAGAAAGTCAGAGCCTTAGAGATTGTCCAGTCAACTTTCTCACTGCCCAGATGAGGAAACTAAGGCTCAGAGAGGGGAAGGCACTTGCCCAAGGTCACACAGCTAATGAGAGAGCCAGGATTAAGAATCTGTACTCAGGTTTCCTGATCTCCAGCCTAGGGCTATGTACACACTTCATTGCTTCTCTGAGGCTGTTGTCCTAGGGTAGGAAGATGATTCAGTGAAGGCTGGTTTCAATGTCCCCTCTTCTGCCCTGTGTTAGTCCTTTCTCACATCTAGCTCTAATCCTTTCCTTTTCACCCTATCCCATCCTTGTTCAGATGGGTCTGGCCTCTGAAGTCTGGCTCCTGCCTTAACCCTTTACCATCCAACTGGGAATAATGCTCTTCCCTAAGGTTCCAAGACTCAATTTCCTTTCCCCACTCTCAGCCCCGGGAACTTGCGGGAACCAAAGATGGGGAGGGATGTTGGTTGAACCGCTGGCGCCCCCTCCACAAATTGACCGAGAGGAGTTTCGCCTTAGATCTTCCTGGGATGGTGCGGGTGCGTGTGGTGAGCAGGGCTGGGAGTGGGGAAGGGGTGCGGGGAGCCCCTGTTGCTTTTCCCCTTTGGGGTGGCCATTAGGTAGGCTTGGGGAAGGCGGAGTTTGGGGGGCCGGGGGCGGGGCTCCTGCGCTGGGAGGAAGAGGGGGGGCGCGCTGGCTCCAGCTCGGCTCAGACAAAAGGCGGCGGCGGGAGCGGGCGGGAGGCGGAGCGGCGCCGCGAGGGCCTCAAGGTGACACCCACCCCCGGCCCCGGCCCCCCCGGCCCGGCCCCCCAGCCCGCCTCCCCATCCCCATCCCCCAACCCCTTACCCGTGGTGCCCTTTCCAGGCCCCCCTCCCCCCGGCGGGGGGTGGGGAGCAGCGAGGGCCCCGCCCCCTCCCGCCCCTTCCCCAGAGCCGGCACAGGATGCCCCCGGCCCCCGGCAGCCCCCCGGGAGGCCCTGAGCTCGAAGCGCCCCCTCTACGCCATGTCCCCCCCTGGCTCGGCCGCGGGAGAGAGCGGCGGCGGCGGCGGCGGCGGCGGTGGCGGTCCCGGGGTCCCGGAGGAGCCCACGGCGGCGGCAGCGGCGGACGAGGGCCCCGCCCGAGAGGAGGTGAGAGCCGGCGGCACCCCTTCCCCGGGCGCGGCCGCAGCCTGGCCCCCATCCCCCGCCGCGCGCGGCCCCCGCCGGTTCCGCCGCAGCGCGGCCGGCGCCCCGCACCCCGAGCCGGCCGCCGCAGCCGCAGTCCCGCCTCGCTGCCCCAAGCCGGCGGCTGGAGCTGTCCGCGGTGGCAGGGAAGGGGCCGCGCCGGGGGCGGGGCTCGGGGGTCCCGGGCAGGGGGAGGGGCCTAGGGGCGGAGCCTCGCGGATCCCGGGCTGGTGGGGGTGGGGATGGTGTCCGGGATCCCATCTCGCGGAGGGGATGCTATCTTTAAGGCCAGGCAGGGTGACTTGTAGGAGCTGCGGAGGCAGGAGAGCACCTGCCAGTTCCACGGGGGAAATGGTAGTGTTAACGTGAGTTGGGGTCCTAAAAAGTCGAATGTGTGCAGAGGCGATCCCCCCTGGAGTCACTGGGAGTGTGTGCGTGGGGGATGTGCGCCTCTCTCTCCCCATATCCATGCAGGCCCCCCTCCAGAGGGCCCTGAGCCCAGGAATCCTTCCCAGTTTTGGTACCCAGCACATCCCTTGTTAGGGGTCCTACTCTTCAGTCCTCTGAACCTGGAGACAAAAGAAATGGAGGAAAGTACCAGGGGCTCCTCCATCTCCCATGCACACTCGTGCACACGTTGCACACGGCGCTGGGGCAGAAGCACACAGGCAGGACCCGCAGGCAGAGCCCCTTCCACATGCCCTCTCACTGGGACAAGTGCACACTCAGGCACACCAAGGGGCACATATGCTCCCCTCGCAGGACAAGGCTCCCTGAAAGGCACATGTACCCTAATCTTGTTTGCATATGCTGAGTACTATTTCCCAGCCCACCTACCTATCTGTACTTCCAGATCTTTCCTCGGATTTCACACCGGGTCCAGGGCCTGCTGTCTGTTACTGTGCCCTTCCTCTCCACCTTTCTCTCCCTTCCCTTGGCTAGCCTCCAGGTCCGGCCTGGGAAATTGAAAGAATAAGTCAGGATCTCAGCAGGAGGGCGTGTGGAGGGTTCCTAAAGCTAGACAGTGGGGGGAGGAGAGGGAAAGCCCAGGCTGCCAACATAAATCCTACTCAGTACTCATCATTGAGCGGCTGTGGGTGCCAGCACCCAGGATGCAAAGGGAATGAGGCCCTGCCCTCAGGAGCACCCAGTCTAGTGGAGGAGCCACACATGTAAACAACTCACCGGGACAACTGTGGGCTAGAACGTGATAAGTGCTTTAATAGGCCCCCGTACCAAAAATCGTTTTCTCTTGACAAATGGCTGGGCTGTGAACATCTCCCTCCCTGCCCCGCAACCCCCGTCCCACATCCCCTCTCCCCAGCCACATGCCTCTGCCCTTCTGGATATATCCTCCTGGACCACTTGCTGCTCAGGGACACAAACCCCCCTGCCTTTTATCTTAGAACAGGAGTAGATGTTAGGGAGACTCACAGGGGACCTGGGGTCCAGAGTATGGGGAAAGAGACAGGGCTTGGGGTTTCCTGGGAGGTATGAGGCTAATTGTCTGTGAGGGACAGGGAGGTGGATGGGTCAGAGGAAGTGGCTCCTCCTAGGTTCTGGAAGAAGGGAGGGCCCCACCTGTGAAGTGGGAAGGTGATATCAGTGGGCCCCTCTCCCCTTTCCTGGAATACCTGGAAGGGGTCCGGGCTGGGGACCTGCCTTCTCTGATGCCTATGTGTCCTCCCTGTCTTCCCTGTGCACACCTTCTCCTGTTTCATTGCCATCTCCGCGTCTGTCTTTGGACTCTGTTTCTCTGGGTGCCATCCTATCCATCTGTGTCTTCTCTGCCACCTGGGCCTTCTCCCTCCATCTCTGGCTCTGATCCCTCTGCCTCTGCACTTCCCTATATTGGCATTCCGTCCCTCTTTCCTGTCCTCATGTCTCACTCTGGGTTACTTCTGTGTTTATCTCTGGCCCTGGCCTCCCATCTTGGTCTGACTCTTCTCTTCACATTCCTGTCTGTCTCTGCCTGTCATCTCCGGTGTCGGCCTCTGGCCGCCATCCATCTCTGTGCTGGGCCTTTGCCACTCCGTCTCACTCCCCACTCATCTTGGCCCCTTTGCCTGCCCATCTGAGCAGCAGCGTCCCATCCAGCCCTCTTTCACCAAGTCCCTCTGCCGTGAGTCCCACTGGAAGTGCCTGCTGCTCTCGCTGCTCATGTACGGCTGCCTGGGGGCCGTGGCCTGGTGCCACGTCACCACGGTGACCCGCCTCACCTTCAGCAGCGCCTACCAGGGCAACAGCCTCATGTACCACGACAGCCCCTGCTCCAACGGCTATGTCTACATCCCCCTGGCCTTCCTGCTCATGCTGTACGCTGTCTACCTGGTGGAGTGCTGGCATTGCCAAGCCCGCCACGAGCTGCAGCACCGCGTGGATGTGAGCAGCGTGCGGGAGCGCGTTGGCCGCATGCAGCAGGCCACGCCCTGTATCTGGTGGAAGGCCATCAGCTACCACTATGTACGCCGCACCCGCCAGGTCACTCGATACCGCAATGGAGACGCCTACACCACCACCCAGGTGAGGAGCTGGAGGGGAGCACAGGCCAGTCCAGATGGGAGGGGGCGCTGGGACCCTGCCCGACTGTCCTCAGGGGGAGGAGCACAGACAGCAGTGAGCTCTTGTGGGCACTGCAACAGGAGGACAATAACACCCACCATAATTATAACAGCAAACACTTACTAGCAGCCAGGGTCTGCTGTAACTACTTTACAAATATCACATTATTTATTTAACCCTCATGATAACCCTATGAGGTAGGTAACTATTACCCCCATTTTACAGATGAGGAAACTGAGGCTTGGAGAGGTTCAGTAACTTACCTAAGGTCAAACAGCTAGTGTGTGGTGGAGCTGGGATTTGAACCCCGGCAGCCTGGCTCCGGGGTCTGTATGGTTTAGTGCTTAATGGTTGGAGGTGTTTCACATGCACAGCCTCACAGGCTGATCAGTGAGGTGCCTGCTACCGAGTCCTCTTTCACAGGTAAAGAGACCTGAGCTCAGTGACTTGCCCAAGTTCTGCAGCTTCTAAGTGGTAGTGCTAGACTCAAACCCAGGGCTGTGGATCCCAAGTGTGAGGCTCCCAGAGGTGGGAGTCAGCTGGCAAAAAGGTGGAGGTAGGCCTGGGAGGCACAGAGGGGGTGTCAAGCAGCACTCTGTATACCTGCTGGGATTAGGCATATTAGAGCCCTGGTGGAAGAGGAGATTTTCCCAGATAAGGGGGACCTCTCCACTGTCTCAGTATTGGGCTGGGTAAACAAAGCTTGGGCCCTGTGAGGATCAGGAAGGAGGCCGGGTACTAGCTAAGGTGGCAGCAGGGAGACCAGAGACAAAGGGGGTCCACAGGGAGCTCCTCTGGGGGGCCCATTTGGAAACACACTTGTAAAAGGGAAGACAGGTAGGCTGTTTGGGGTGATGAGGGGGCAGCGTGGGACAAAGGATGCAGTGGCAAAAGGATCAGGCAAGCCAGAGGGACAATTCAGGGCCTGGGACTGACCCCTAGACGGAGCAGGGCTTAGTTAAAATGAGAAGGCACATAAGTAGGGATGAGTTCCTAGCCCCGCCCTCATCTCTAACTCACTGATGAAGCTGAGGGCCTCAATGTCTCTATAAACCCAATGATAAGATCTTACCTGGCTCCAACCGAGAGCTAAACCAGGACAGGCTGAGGGTTTGATCAGGCGCCAAGAGCAGTGATGGGGCGGAGGAGGGTAAGCGGACAGAAGAGACTCCCGCCGCCTTCTCCGGCGCCACAGGTCTACCATGAGCGCGTCAACACGCACGTGGCCGAGGCCGAGTTCGACTACGAGCGCTGTGGCGTCCGCGACGTGTCCAAGGCGCTGGTGGGGCTGGAGGGCGCGCCGGCCACGCGGCTGCGCTTCACCAAGTGCTTCAGCTTCGCCAGCGTGGAGGCCGAGAACGCGTACCTGTGCCAGCGCGCGCGCTTCTTCGCCGAGAACGAGGGCCTGGATGACTACATGGAGGCGCGCGAGGGCATGCACCTCAAGAACGTGGACTTCCGCGAATTCATGGTGGCCTTCCCCGACCCGGCCAGGCCGCCCTGGTACGCCTGCTCGTCCGCCTTCTGGGCTGCGGCGCTGCTCACGCTGTCGTGGCCGCTGCGCGTGCTGGCCGAGTACCGCACGGCCTACGCGCACTACCACGTGGAGAAGCTTTTCGGCATGGAGGGCCCGAGCTCGGCCGGCGGCAGCGCGGGCGGCGGCCTCAGCCCCAGCGACGAGCTGCTGCCCCCGCTCACGCACCGCCTGCCGCGGGTCAACACGGTGGACAGCACGGAGCTCGAGTGGCACATCCGCTCCAACCAGCAGCTGGTGCCCAGCTACTCGGAGGCGGTGCTCATGGACCTGGCGGGGCTGGGCGCGCGCTGTGCTGGGGGCGCGGCGAGCGGCTACGCGCCCACGTGCCGCTACGGTGGGGTGGGTGGCCCAGGCGCAGCGGGCCTGGCCCCGTACCGGCGCAGCTGCGAGCACTGCCAGCGCGCCGTCAGCAGCTCGTCCATCTTCTCGCGCAGCGCCCTGAGCATCTGCGCCAGCCCTCGGGCCGGACCGGGGCCCGGCGGCGGGGCGGGCTGCGGGGGCAGCCGCTTCTCCCTAGGCCGCCTCTACGGCTCCCGGCGCAGCTGCCTGTGGCGCAGCCGGAGCGGGAGTGTCAACGAGGCGAGCTGCCCCACCGAGCAGACGCGGCTGTCCAGCCAGGCCAGCATGGGGGACGACGAGGACGACGAGGACGAGGAGGAGGCCGGGCCGCCGCCGCCCTACCACGACGCCCTCTACTTCCCGGTGCTCATCGTACACCGGCAGGAGGGGTGTCTGGGCCACGGCCACCGGCCGCTGCACCGCCACGGCTCCTGCGTAGAGACCTCACTGTGACCCCGGGGCCCTGGACCGGCCCGCCGGCCTCCTCCCTGCCCCTTGCCGGATGGTGCTCCCTGCGTGTAGCAGGGGGAGTCAAGAATGTGGCCGAGGCTGTGCTGGGCACGGTGCGGGTGGGGTGGAGGGAGGCGAGGGGGCAAGGGACAGACCCCGAAGGGGCCGATTCGAGCACCCCCCCCCGCCCCCCGCCTTTCCTGTACATAAAGAGACAGCTGTGGGGAGGGGAGAGAATCCCACCCCGGCAGAGTCGTCTCTTCCAGTCCCGCCCCTGAGTTCCTAGGGGGACACCTCCACTTCCCACACGCACACTCAGAATTTCCAGTCCCGCCTTTCAACGGATCTAATGACTGTTATGTGGCGACTGTGCCGTGGGACCCGCGTTGGGCCTCGCCTCAAGGGAGAGGCCCTCGCTATGCAGCTGGGGAGGTTTACAGGCCAGGGGAAGGGCAATTGGGGCTTTCCTTCCTCCGCAGTCTGGCCCCACTGGGGCCTCTCTCTACCGCGGGGGCAGTGGTTTGGAGAACAGCAGGGCTGGCTTCCATCCAAGCTAATGAATTCAGTGGGTCTGAGGCCGGGGCAGGTGTCAGCTGCGATACTCCATCTCAAAGCCTCAAAGCCGTGGAAATGTTGCTCTCCTCTTCTTGGCGCTGGCCCCGAAGATCCAAAGATCAGGGTTTCCTTTCTGCCACTCCCTCTGCTGTTGTTTATCTCACTGGGCCCTGGGAGGCTGGGTCCTGGGGGGGACTGTACTCACCACGCAGATTTCACACCTCTCCCTCCCCTCCTGCTCCCTGGCTCTGAAGAGCTGTTGCCAGGGGTGAGGGGCAAGGCAGACTGTGGAGGGCAGTGCACCTCAGTCCTTTAAACTGCAGCCTCAGCCTCCTCACCTGGGTTCTGGGAGGGCACTCCCTTCAGAGAGGGTGGGAGACCACCCAGGCAGCATTCCTTCAAGCTGACCAAGGTGAATTACTAAGTGGGGAGAGCAGGAGATAGGCCTGGGTGACAAGGGGGAACTCAGGAAGCTAGTGGGAGTCAAAGAGGAGAGGGTCATGAAAAGACCCCCCAAAGGTCGGGGTGTCTGTGGGGGACGGCCCTTGCCTCCCCTGAACTAGTGGGGAGGAGTGGAGAGTGGTCTTCTGCAAGCAGAGCCTCTGCAGGGCTGAGGACCTTGTCACGAGCCCCAGCTGGAGAAAGACTCATTTCCAGCGGCAGGGTCAGAGGCAGGAATTCTCTAACTCTTGCCCGACCCCTCTGTCCTCCCCTAGCCCATTAGCTGAAGCCCTGCTGTGTGTCCCAGGGTCTTCAAAGGGGCAAACTGCCACCACCCCAGGGCGCTGGCCCTGTGTCCTGTTCCCCCACTACTCCTACCCTGATGTGCTTCCGTGTGCATGTCTGTGTACAAACCCCCTGCCCTCCCAAATCCCCTGGCTAATGTTTTCCCAGCTGACATAGTGCCCAGGGATTGAGCTCACATTTCCAGCTGGAGAGGAAAACCCTCAGGCCTCTGACATGTCTCACCCCTGATGCTTCTCATGTCACCTGAGCCATCAGAGCTGCTCCTTTCCCTCCTCCAGCCTCTCCCCTCTTCCTCCAGCCTAGCCAGGCCTGCACCCCCCAAGGGCATGGCCTCCACCTATGCAACATCTCCTCTGGCTCCCCTAACCTCTTTTCCTGGGGGACTGGGGGGCACAGATCGTGGGGACACCACGGCCTGTGGCCCATCAGGGTTGAGCCTAACTTTCAGGTGGAGATGGCTGAGTGGGAAGAGAGAGGAGGCCGGAGAAGAGGAGGCTTGGGGAGGAGGGAACAGCTGCCCACTAGGTTTCCCTGGGCAGCAGTGCCACCTGCCCACCAGCACTGTGCTCTCCAGGGGCCTGGGGGTTGGAGCACCCCTTTCCTCTGAACGGACATCTTCAAGGTACAGGTGGTGAGCTGTGGCCTCAGGACCCAGTTCTTGGCCAGCTGGTACCCGGATGTCACGCCCTTGTGTGGGGCACCCTGGCCACCTCATGGCTCCAAGGAGGGAGGAACTCAGCTCCTCCTGCCTCAGGCCCATTCCTGAGACAGAACCTGAGCTGGGAAGAGGGGGAAAGGGGAGGGGCTGTTATTATTTTTGCCTGTATTGACCATTTCTGCCTAGGTCTTCTCACACAGACAGCCTCACACCTCCCACATATGCACAGACTTAGAGAGAAACCAATTCTTTGGTCTGTTTTCTTGGTAGGTTTATTGACTGCCAGGGAAAACAAAACCAGAAAATTAATCTCTAAAATTAAACTTTACACTGAATGTTCTTGTTTCTCTAATTAGACCCTCTGCTAGCAGCTGTGGCTATGTACACTCACACACTCACACACACCCTCACACCTACACGTTTGCACTCGGAACTGTCAGAGGGTGTCAGGCACAGACAGACTCAAGGTTGCCCAGACAGGCACACACCTGCGGTCACTCCCAAGCCCCCTTTGGTGCTCTGCTTGTTGGAAGGAGTCCCTGGAAAGCGCCCCAAGGCTGTGGGTGCAGCCCATGACACACCCTTTGGAAACACAGGGCTGGAGTTTCAGCCCGAGGAGGATGGGAGATGGGGCTCAGCCTGAATCCATCGTCAGGCCCTCTTGTGGCCCTGTGGGTAGATGTGATTCCCATGGGTGTGGCCCCAAGGCGGGCGGCCACAGAGTGACGGGGACTCATGGAGAATGCCTGGAAGGTTTCATGTGTCCTGGGGACAAGGGCTTGTGGGGTGGGCTGGGCCTGGCTGGGGAGAAGACAGGTCTCTGTCAACTGGGTGCATCACACTGTGGCCTTTCTGTCGTGGATTTCCAAGCGCAAAGATTGTATACATCAAACTGGTGGATAATAAAGTTGCAGATGACTCACTGACTTCCCTTCCCAGCGTCTCACCTCTCTCGCCATCTCCCCGTCCGTGAGCAGCAATCTGGGGAGGCCGATGGGTCTGAGCCCCTCCTGTCACCTCTGTTTCCCCCTTCCCAGGTTGGGGGGAATGGATTAGGGATGGCGTGGCTTGTAGAACTGGATGACTTAAGCGGAGTTAAGTAAGAGGGAGGTGGCATCCGCAGGCGTGATGGTGGAAGAGCCAGGCAAAGCTATGCTGTAGCCTGGGCGGGGGGGGCGGGGGGTGGAGAGAGAGTGAGTGTGTTTGAAGGTCAAGAGGTCAAGGATCTGTTTGGTAGAGAGAAAAATGGTGGGGCGGAGGGTGGTCAGGGAGATGTGTGACCCCCGTGGGAGAGTCTGGGCAGGCACAGTCCCTTAGAGTCTGCTTTGCCTTCCCTATTCTTGGGAGAAGTAGTCATTTCAGTAAGTCCGGTAATATCCTCTCCCTGGGTACCACGGCTAAGTCCCATTTCCTACCCCTATCCCAGGCCCCTTCCTCTCCTCACATCTTTATCTGCACAACCCTTGATCACTCATCCCAAAGATATTCTTGGTCTCCCTCCCCCCTCCCTCCAGACCAGCGTGACACTCTGCAGCAGGCATGGCAGGGGCATGAAATGAGGGATGGGGCTAGGGCAGTGACCCAGGTCTGGTCACTGCCCCAGCCCTGTCCCCATCTTATCCCGCAGGGTTCTCAGGGCCCTTGGCAGTGGCTGGTGACATGAAGTGGCTGGGACTCAGGGCCCGCTGGCGGGCTGCTTCGCGGTTGGCACAGAGGGCCTGGCCGATGAGATACTCGCTCTCCTGGGCGATATCTGACAGGCGCAAATCAAACTCCAGGAGGGTCTTGTTGTCTGACATGCCTTCTAGAAGCTGCTTCCCGCCATCCTGGGTCAGGAATACAAAGGAAGGCGTCACTTTCCGCCACTACCCAGGATCACACACACAGGTGGGTGTGTACACACATACACATATTTATATAGATGTGACTGAAACAACAGTTTCACAAAACAATTCTTAACCTATTTGTGTGGCACTGACATTTTCTATCCTATTCTATCCTGTTCCATCCTATTCCCTGAGAAAAACGGTGCTCAAAGTTCACTAAATTGATTTTTCAACCCCAATGGTTTGAAAAACATGGCGCTATGTCAGTGACGGTGATTCCTCTCCTCTGGTTCAGCCATGAGCATGTGAGACAAATCTGGCTCGTGAGATATGAGGAGGAAGTTTGGAGGGAGTGACTTCTGGGAAGTTTCTCCTCATAAAAGAGAACAAAAGAGAGTAGTGGTCTCCCTTTTTCTGCCTCTGAGCGTGGCCCAATGGAAAATGCAGCCACCATCTTGGGCTCATGAGAGTCGCACAAGAGAGGACGTGGCTGTGTGGCTGGGTGGGCAGATCAGAGGATGGCGCTGAGCCAAGGACCTCACCAACCACAGAACCCCCTTCCCCTGGGCTCCTGATTATGGGACACAATGAATATTCCTCTTGTTTAAGCCATTTCCTGGTTAAGCTTTCTGTTACTTGTAGCCAAGAGCACCCCCTCTGGAGACAGTGTCTATGTGAGCAAGACTGTCCTCTGGGGAGGTTTGGTAGGGTGCAGGGCCCTAACTGGAGTACATGGAGGGCTGTCCTTGCTAGTTCCTACAGCTCCAGCCCCTTCTGGGTTGGGTGGGCCAGGCCTAATGTGAAAAACGCCACATTGGGAGGCAGAATGCTGCTGTTCTAAGGTTGTGATCCAACAGCGTGTTGCAAAGTCAATTCAATGGGTCACAGAAGCATTTTTTTTTTAATGAAGCCGTGTACATTATAAAGGAAATCATCAGTATATATCACAAGCAGTACAGGTAACTTTCAATTATGTTATATTGATGTATACGTTCACTAGGTGTTCATGAAAATTGCATTTCTTACTCTGAGACTTGGTCAAGATTTGAAAGACATTGTCTACTGGAAAGGATCCAGGATTTCAACCTGACTGGATGCTCTCGGGCAACTCACTAACCTCTCTGAGGTTCAGTTTTCCATCTGTAAAGTGGGCTTAAGAATACACATTTTGGGCTTCCCTGGTGGCGCAGTGGTTGAGAATCTGCCTGCCAATGCAGGGGACACGGGTTCGAGCTCTGGTCTGGGAAGATCCCACATTCCACGGAGCGACTAAGCCCGTGAGCCACAACTACTGAGCCTGCGCGTCTGGAGCCTGTGCTCCGCAACAAGAGAGGCCGCGATGGTGAGAGGCCCGCGCACCGCGATGAAGAGTGGTCCCCACTTGCCACAATTAGAGAAAGCCCTCGCAGAGAAACGAAGACCCAACACAGCCATAAATAAATAAATAAATAAATAAATAAATAAATAAATAAATAAATAAATAAAGCTGTGAGGGACCCGAGCGATCCCCTCATTTAAAAAAAAAAAAAAAGAAAAAGAAAAAGAATACACATTTTACTAGATAACTGCGAGGGTTAAAGAATAACGAATGGATACTGGGTGCCTAGCATAGGCACCCAGTATCCATACTATAGAACCCCGAGTAATAGTAACAGCTAGCAATTACTGAGGACCTAGCCGGTGCCTGCAATGGATAACTGCTTTACAAGCATAACTCATTTAATCCTCTCAGTAACAACACTTAGAAGTAGATGCTATTATTATTCCCATTTTACAGAGGAGGAGATGGAGGCCCCAAAAGTTAAAGTAACTTAACCAAGTGCTAAATGGCAGAGCTAGGGTGAGAACCGGGTAAAGGCTGTGATCCTAACAATATCTCCTACGTACCCCAATTATCCCCTAAGTACCGCGCAGCAATCGGATTCCACTCCCGCCTCCCAAGGCCCCAGGGCCTCCCCTCGGCCCTGCCTGTCCCAGAAGCGGTGGCTCACCGGCCCGATGCGGTTGCAGGACAGGTTGATGCTAGTGAGCGTGGTGTTGGACAGGACCTGGGAGAGGAGCGTGGCCGTGGGCTCGGACAGCTCGTTGCCCCCGAGGTGCAGTGTGGTGAGGCACTTGTTGGTCTGCAGGGCGTGGGCGAGCGCCTGGCCGCCCTCATCCTCGATGCAGTTGAGGCGCAGGTTGAGGGAGACGAGGTCGCTGTTGTGCGCCAGGGCGTGAGCCAGCGACTGGGCGCCGGGCGCGCGCACCTGGTTGTTGGCGAGGTTGAGCACGCGCAGGCGGCTGTGGCCCAGCAGCTTGGCGGCGGCGCGCGCGCCCCGGTCTCCAATGAGGTTGTGTGACAGGTCCAGCTCCTCTAGGGCCGCGTGGTCCAGGAGGCTGCAGATTAGGATGCGGGCCTTGTCGTCGTCCACCTTGCTTCGGGTCAGCCTGAAGATCTGTGGGCAGGTAGAGGGGCCACAGCACCCGGCAACCAGGAATAATCTGCCTGCCTACCTACCTCCTGCAGGTAGAGGAGGGAGCCCCAGGGAGGAGGAGTTCTGCTCTTTGAGGAACTTAGCTGGGAAGGGGGAGAAAGGTAGAGCGGTAATGGATGAGAGGTTTGGCCACCTGGCTGGTTCTTGGGCAGGGCAGGCCTACCCAGCATGACACAGTGGTGCAGAATTGGTGGCAGCTAGTAGGGGGAAAAGACTACCACTTATTGAGAAATGACTATGTGCTGGGCATGCTGCTAGAACATTCCATAGCCATATCTCTAACCCTCAGCATCCCAGTGAAATGGAACAAGTTCTCTCCATTTTACAGTAGAAAATGGAGGCTTTGAGCGGATACGTCATTTGCCCAGAGTCACACAATGATTAAGCTGCGGAGGCAGGTTTTGAATCCAGGTCTGTTGGATGCGGCAGCCCCTCACTGCACCCTCCTCAGCCAGCTAAGCTCCACCGTGGCAAGGAGAGGAACTCTTTGAAGGAGAGTGCCAGGGTAAGAACCAGGGAGAAAGTGGGAAACGTTGAGAAACAGTAAATGGATGGGATGAAGAAAAAGGATAAAAGAAAGGGGGTGGGACTAGCATTATGAATATCGGAGGTGGGACCCCTGTCCCTTTCCTTCTCACTGGCTTGGCCCGCTGCTCCCTCTGCCTTGAGACCTCTGAGTGGCTGGCCTCCCCATCCTTCAGTCCTCTCCTCTCTCTACATCCCTCTTAGCCAGCTCAGAATCTTTTGTCCCTCTTTTTTATTGCCTGTATCTGGCAAAGCTCCAACTGTGGATCAACCCCACTCTTTATTTTCTGTATGTCTGGGCCCAAGCAACTGACATGACGGAAAATGTCACATCACGGGACTGGCTGGTATCACTGGAACCACCAATAGGCCCTCAGTGCTGAGTGCCAACTCAACTCTGCTTCTCTGGACAATATACTCTCTCATAATCTACAACAACAACGATTTCAACCTTCTCCAGACCCTCACCCTACAGCCTGAGGTGGGTCTCCTCAGCCATTGAGTAGGAACCCTTCCTTTTCCTAATCCCAAACATAAATCCACTGCAACCCACCACATCCACTCTCTCCTCTGCCTGGAGCCAACTGCCCTACCTCATCCCTAGACCCCATTCTTCCTGTCTTCTCAGGAACCTTCCTTGGTCAGTGAACCTGTGCCTCTCTCCTGTACTCAGCTCCTTTCTTGCAATTGGGTGGAGCTTTACATTGGTTTCATTTTTTACTTTTGTTTTTTTTATTTTTAATTTTTCATTATTTTATTGAAGTATAGTTGATTTACAGTGTTGTGTTAGTTTCTGGTGTACAGCAAAGTAATTCTTTTTCATATTCTTTTCCATTATGGTTTGTTACAGGATATTGAATACAGTTCCCTGAGCTATACAGTAGGACCTTATTTATTTTATATATAATAGTGTGTATCTGTTAATCCCAAACTCCTAATTTATCCCTCCCCCACCCCTTCTCCTTTGGTAACCATAAGTTTTTCTTCAATGTCTGTGAGTCTAGTTCTGTCTTGTAAATATCTTGTATCATATTTTAGATTCCACATATAAGTGATATCATATGGTATTTGTCTTTGTTTGACTTACTTCACTTAGCATGATAATCTCTAGGTCCATCCATGTAGCTGCAAATGACATTATTTTATTCTTTTTTATGGCTAAGTAGTATTCCATTGTTTATATATACCACATCTTCTTTATTCATTCATTTAGGTTGCTTCCATGTCTTGGCTATTGTAGATAATGCAACTGTGAACACTGGGGTGCATATATCTTTTTGAATTAGAGTTTTCTCTGGATATATGCCCAAGAGTGGGATTGCTGAATCATATGGTAACTGTATTTTTAGTTTTTAAAGGAACCTCCATACTGTTCTCCACCGTGGCTGTACCAATTTACATTCCCACCAGCAATGAATGTAGGAGGGTTCCCTTTTCTTCATACCCTCTCCAGCATTTATTATTTGTAGACTTTTAAATGATGGCCATGCTGACTGGTGTGAGGTGACACCTCACTGTAGTTTTGATTTCATTTCTCTAATAATTAGCAAAGTTGAGCATATTTTCATTTGTCTGTTGGCCATCTGTATGTCTTCTTTGGAGAAATGTCTTTTTAGGTCTTCTGCCCATTTTTTGATTGGGTTGTTTTTTGGTTATTAAGTTGTATGAGCTGTTTGTATATTTTGGAAATCAAGCCCTTGTTGGCTGCGTCATTTGCAAATATTTTCTCCCAGTCTGTAGGTTGTCTTTTCATTTTGTTTATGGTTTCCTTTGCTGTTCAAAAGCTTATACGTTTGATTAGGTTCCATTTGTTTATTTTTGTTTTTATACATTAGTTTTAAACACGTGCAAATTTCTTCTTAAGAAAACCTAACCCCCTCATCTGTTACTGCTCTACCTTTCTCCCCCATTCACAGCCAAGTTCTTGAAAAAGCTGATCATGGTCATTCCATTTCCTCACTTCCCACTCTCTCCATAAACCACTCCAATCTGGCCCCTGCTCCTGGCACTCCATTGACACAGCTTCTGCCCAGTGACCTCCAAGTTTGCTAAATCTGGTCCTCAGCTCCATCCCACTTCCCTTCTGCTCACCCCTCTTCTTGAAAAGCATCCCTCCCTCGGCTCTGTGACACAGTGCTGTGTCCTTCTTCTCTCCCACCTCTGATTTCTTGGCAGGCTCTCCCTCTTCCAACCAGAATATTTGGGACATACTGAAACTAAAAAAATATTCGTTGTGTATCTGAAATTCAAATTTAACTGGATGTCCTATATTTTTATTTGGTAAATCTGGCAACTCTGTTCGAGTTGCAATCTTACATTTATATGATTGCTGATTACTGCCTTTTATCCCCACCAGACTGTTAGCTGGAGGGCACAAATGGTATAATTGTGCTCATGATTGAATCTTCAGCACCTAGGACAGGGCCTGGAGCGCAGATGTGTGTTGGATGACTAAATGGCTGGTGAATGGGCAGGGCAGTGCCTTGTGCATCTCTGCATCCCCAGAACCCAGCTTGGTGCAGAGTGCATAAAAGGACACTTGGTCAGGGACTTCCCTGGTGGCGCAGTGGTTAAGAATCCGCCTGCCAATGCAGGGGACACAGGTTCGAGCCCTGGTCTGGGAAGATCCCACATGCCACGGAGCAACTAAGCCCGTGTGCCACAACTACTGAGCCTGCGCACTAGGGCCCGCGTGTCGTAATTACTGAGCCCGAGTGCTGCAACTACTGAAGCCTGCGTGCCTAGAGCCTGTGCTCAGCAACAAAAAAAGCCACCGCAACGAGAAGCCCACGCACCGCAACGAAGAGTATCCCCCGCTCACTGCAACTAGAGAAAGCCCGCGCCCAGCGACGAAGACCCAACGCAGCCAAAAGGAAAAAAGAAAAAGGACACTTGGTCAATGAGCAAGGAGGAAGCAGGAGAAGAAGGTGGGGATACAAGAGGAAGGGAAGGGAAGAGGGAATCAGAGAGATGCTGAGAATGGCAGGTGGTACCTTGAGGGTGTGGCATGCCTTGACTGCGGCCGCCAGGGAGTGGCAGTCGCGGTAGGTGAAGAGGAAGAGGTTCCACTCGAAGTTCATGCCACAGTCCTTGACACCGTACACCAGGTCCAGCTCCTCCAGGTGGCTCAGGCCAGCCACCAGGTCGCCCAGTTGGTAGTGGTCCGTGGCCGGCTCCTCCACCTCTCCTTCGCTGCCGGAGTCGGACTGATCCCCGCCCCGAAGTGGGGGCGGGAGCTGCACGGGCGGAAGGAACTGATCCACCCGGATCGTGTGCACGTAGTTCCTGCAGAGCGGCAGCAGGTTGAGGATCACCTCGGGGTCCGTGGTGCTTGGGATGAAGTGCTTCAGCAGGTTCTCCAGGTGCAGCTCGAAGAACGTGCGCTTCCAGCTGCCGCCGTGCTCGTCCACGTGGCACACGGGCCAGCGTTGCGTGCAGCAGCGGCGCCAGTAGCTCTCATCCTCTATCAGGTTGGCGGTCACAGCCAGCGGCAGGTCGGGGGACAGGTGGTTCAGGACCTCCTTCTGATGCTCTGGGGGCAGCTGCTTCAGGATAGGGTTGTCTTTGGGAACAGAAATAGGAAAGTAGGAGTCACAGTGTTGGGGACGCTGTACATGATACCCTGAGCTGAGCCTGTCTGGGGGCACCCAGGAAAGGGAAGACCCTCCCCTGCCTTTAGGGAAGCCCAGTTTGAGAGAGGAGGCAGACTTCATTCTCAGGGAGGCTCAATCTGAGGAGGGAGACATCACCGCTGACTCTGGGTTGTCCCTGGTTGAAGGTAGATGCCTTAGCATCTGGTCTCAGGCAGCTCCCAGTCTGAGGCAGAATCTCAGGTCCAGCCCTCAGTTACTCCTTGATCTAGCAGAGGAGACAACCCCTGACTTCAGAGGCTCCCAGTTTGACCTGATTCATTCATTTCAAAACAAGATGTTTTTCTGAGCACCTATTATGCACCACACACTGTTCTAAGTGCTGAGGATACAAGAGTGAACAAAACAGAGGAAGCTGCTCCATCTTATGAGCAGAGGCAGACTATAAACAAGTCAAGTGAATATATTGTCGGTCTGGTGGTGACAAGTGCTGTAGACAAAATGATGGCCCTGTCCTCAGAGAGCTCCCCATCTGGTAAGAGAGGTTGGCAACTCATCTTTGAAAAGGATGAACAGACTAAGGTACGGAACAAACCAAGAACATATACACGCCATGGAAGACTCTGAGAGAGTGGAGGACGGTCAATCAGGGAGGGCTTTCTGGAGGAGGAGGTAGATCTGGCTTGGGCTGGGCTTTGTTGGAGAGAGTGGGAAAGGTGAGGAACAGGCATAGGCATGGAGGGCACAGTGTGTGGGGGAGCCTGGTGGGACCTGGAAGTGTGGACAGCCAGAGAAACTGTCCTGGCCTTTGAGGCAGGAGTAAGGGAAGTGCTGAGTGGGCATGAGGATGCTGTGTGGGAGGGCAGGGGCTGCCCCAGGACCCAGCTCTGAGGCCTCACCTCCAGGCAGTCCCCGCCCACTGGACCCCACTCTTGGCCTTCTCTCCCGACCGAGGCAGGGACAGACTCACTCTGGAAGTTCTTGACAATGTGCTGAACGCAGAGTTCTGTGAGGAGGGGCACAATGGCCACTGACCACTCAGCATCCTCAGCGATGATCCTGCGCATCCGACGTACCCCAGCCCCGGAACTCGGGCCCTTGGACTTCACTGGGGGTGGGATGACAGAGGGCTTTGAGGGCTGTGGGCCTGTGCTCGAAGCTTGGCCGGCAGTGGAGGACTGGTCCTGGGTGGAGGTGGAGGACTGGTCCTGGGTGGAGATTGAGGACCAGCTGCGGACCGACAGTGAGGGTGTTATCTGGGTTTCCTCCATGCTGGGGGCTGACAACACAGGGACAAGTGGCCTCTTGGATGGCCTCGTGACAGGGAGTTTCTCAGACAGGCGGGTCCTGGATGCCGGTGGGAACCTGGAGCAAGAGGAAGGGATGGAGTTGTTACTTTGGAGGGTCTCGGTGGGCTTTTACCAAGAGACGTAGCAGGGGTGGTTCTTAAGGGTCAATCTCTGGATTAGAGCAAATCCAGGTGCAAATCCCACTAGCTGGGCGGCCTTGGGCCAGTTACTGAAACTTTCTGAGTTTCAGATGCTTCCTCTGTGAAATGAGGATAACCATTACCAATAAGATGATTGGGAGGAGTGAATAAAAATAATGCATCCAAAGAGGCATAGCATACTGTGACACACAAAACTGTAGCAAGCAACAGCCCCACATTTTAGACAGTAATAGCTACACAGCAATTACAAGCAATTGCTGTATGCTGGACCCTTTTTTTAGTTTTTTATGCATATCAGCTCATTTGATTCTCACAAAAGCCTTTTTGAAATAGGCACTGATAGACTCATTTTTCTGATGTGAAACTGAAGCACAGAGAGGTTAACTGACTTGCCCAATGTCACAAAGCTTATAAATAACACAGGTGGATTTAAACTCAGTCTATCAAGTTCGGCCAAAAGACTGAGGTATGATAAAGAACCATTTAGTTCAAAACAGCTCCCTGCACTAAGTATTTTACAGAACAGCAACTGCCTGACCAGGAGGATGGGGTCAAGAACAGCACTGGCCAATAGAAACATAGAAATAGAAATATAATGAATGCCAAAATGCAAGCCACATATACTATTTAAAACTTTCTCATACAGACATTAAAAAAGGAAAGAGAAAACAAGTGAAATTAGTTTTATGTTTAACCCAATATGAACAAAATATTATCATTTAAATATGTAATCAATATAAAAATTATTAATGAGATATTATATATATATTTATATTAAGCTTTCAAAATCTGATGGCTAGTGGCTACTGTTCTGGGTGGTACAGGAGAGAGGGGAAGGAGAAGGGGAACTGGACTCATGCCTTGCCCAGGGTGCCAGCACCTTTTCCTCTTCCCTCTGAGGGCTCCAGCTCGGCCCCCTCCCTTCAATCTCCCCATCCCAGTCTTCCTAGTTCTCCCAGCCTCCGGGCATTCCAGACGGCAGCGGGAAGAAGTGGGAGGCGACAAGGCAGCTAAATCTGGGGCTGAAGTCAGAAGACAGAGAATGTGTCCGGGGCTGCCTCCGCCCCTCCATTTGTCCATTCCTGCACCCTTGCTGCAGGTGTCCCTGCCCCGAGACTGCAGGCGGAACAGGGGCTGCTCGGCCCGGCACACAGCTCGTGCTCTGGGTTTGCTCCCTGACTCGATGCACTGTGTAGTGGCCAGTGGGAAGGAACAATCTGAACCAGCAAAGGTGTCCTTGGCAGATGGAGGGGACCAGATGGTGCTCCCTGGTCCTCCAGGCATCTCAAGGAGGAAGAGCCTGGCTGTGTGTGTGTGTGTGTGTGTGTGTGTGTGTGTGTGTGTGTGAGAGAGAGAGAGAGAGAGAAAGAGAGAGAGAGGAGGGAGAGAGAGAGGCAGGAGGGGGCAGTGTAAGGAAGATATCTATGTATTGTTGTGGCACACTTATGCAAATCAAATGCAAATTGACAAACAGATTGGGTCCAGAATCATGGAATAAGCAGCTGGTGCTTTTTGACTAATGGTCCTTCAGAGGGTGTGGCTGGGAGGGGGTGCTGCTTGGAGGCACCAGATGACTTTGCATTTCTGGCTTTGCCAGTGACTTGCTGTGTGACCTTGGCCAAGTTACTTAGTTTATCTGAGCTCCAGTTTCCTTATCTGTAAAAGGGGATAGTGATATCTTCCTATGCAGGCTGTGGTGGAGATTCCCCCGAGGTATTTGAATCATACTGATAATATTTGACAAGAGTACTGGAGGGGGTGCGTGGAGATAAAGGCGTTCTGAGGGACAGGGGTCTTGGGCTGGGGAGGGAAAGCCCTGGAGACCTGCTTCTTGAGTGCCGACCTCAGATGGTGTCTTTGAGTGAGGCCCTTCCCTGTCTCCAGGGGACACGTGAAGGGCAAGGTGGTGGTGGTGTTCGGGTCTGGATAGAAGGACGAGGGGCCTGGCAGTCTGGGCAAGAGGAGGAGGAAAGGGACAACAGGCCAGACCTGCTCCTGCCAGCTCCGCACCTGGACGCCTGGGGCTCCCTCCACAGTTCTGGCCTAAGACATGCCGGTATTCCCCTTGGTCCCAGATGCATCCCAGGACACCCTGCGGGCCATGCCCAAGGGAGCAGAACCCAGCTTGGCCGGGGGAGCTGGCTCTCCAGGCATTTCTCACAGCACTGCCAGGCCTCACCACCCTGGTTGGTGGTCCCTTCTTCCTCTCAGGAAGCCACATGTTGGCAGACGCCACCTGGGGCCTGGTGGGGTGCTCTCTGGAACGGGGTGGCCCTGCTCTCACTGCCTATTGCCTTAGGCATTAGGACCTGGCAGCCCTTCCTAAGGTCTGGTCCTAACCACTCTGGCCGCTGTTTGGCGCCTGCAGCCTTCTCCGGGCAGGATGCTGCAGGACACCCCCCAGGGCTGGTCCAGGGCCCTGAGCCACCTCCTCAGAAAGAAGGGGCAGGGCGGCCCTCCATGTGCTCAGCATGCTTCACTGGTAGAAAAAAAGAGCCCCTATTGTCCTGCAACGTTTACAGAGACCTCCATACATGATGTCTGATGTCATTTTTTAAGGCAAATATTGACAACATTAACCTCATAATAAGGTCAGAGTTGATAGTTTTCACTCATCACTTCCTGATTTTTTTTTTAAAAGTCAGCATTACAAAAATATTTTTGGCAAGCAAATTGTTACCAGACAGAGGATTCTTCTAAGAAGGATTTTAGTTCCAAAAGTTGCTTTAAAAAAATACTTAAAAGAACCAATCAAATATAAAACAAAATATGTTTCAAAGGATAATGAGCAAGATGAACTCCTTGCCTCCCAGTTACTAATGTTACAAAGATGATATCAAGTTGCATGCCCGACCCTTCTCAACCACTGCACGGCTGCCACTCTCTCAACTCTCCTCGGGGCCTCTGGATCATTCTCCAGAAGCCTCCGTCACAGGCTCCTCTGACTCCGCTCACGCCTCAGGGTTTAGCTGCGGCTGCCCGGCCTCACTTCATCCTCTTGCTGGGCTGCAGCTCTCCCGTCTCCTCTGAGCTCCGGACTCAGGGCCACCGGCCTGCCTTCCGGCTCCCGCAGATTCAATCTGCCCCCCAAGAGAACTCAGTGCCTCCTGCGAGCTGCCGCTCCTCCGGGCTCCCTACCTCGGCCAGGGGTACCGGGAGCCCTCCAGGTGCCTGAAGCCCGAAGCTGGGAACCACCTCTCTCCTTCAGGCCCCCCACCTGGTTACTGCTGTTTCCCCTCAGTTCTGCTTCTCCCGCCCCAGGGTCCCTCCGCTCCCTTCCTGCTGCAGCCTTAGCTCAGGGCCTCGTTGTCCACCTGGATTGTAGCTGCAGCTGCCCAGCACTGGGTGTGTCATCCAGCATCTAGCCTTCCCACAGCTGCTGTGGCAGGCCTCCGTGTAAGCCCGCCACTCACGCGGTGCAGCCCAGCTTCCTCAGCTCCGTGTAGAAGGCCCTCCGTGACCGGACGCTCTGTTTGAAATAAACTCCTCTCTGCATCTGGAACACCGCATACTAGTCTATGCCACCCAGCCTTTGCTCAAGCTGCTCCTTCTTCCTGGAATGCCTTTGCCACGGTCTCGGCCTGGGAAACGGACCCTCACTGGTCTTGTGAGCCTGAGCTCAAGCACCATTTTCCCTCTGGAGCCTTTTAGCTTCTCTTGTGCCCCACCTTCCCTTTGTCAGACCCCCCCCACCACCCCAGTACCTGTGTCACTTCGGTGGTGACTGACCTCCCTCTCCCCACACCCACACTAGACTGTGGGCTCCTCCAGGTGTGGGGACAATTTCTTACTCATTTTCATCTCTAACCCCTAACCCAGTGTCAGGTCTGCTGGGGAGGCAGCTGGTGTTTGGGGCTGCCCCACCTCCTTCTGATCATAGATTCTGGCCAATAGGGGTGCCCTGTAATGGTCAGAGTGATTGGTTCAGGGGTGCACCTGATGTAAGCCAATCGGAGTCCTTCTTGGGATTTGTCCAAGTGGAGGTAGACAAAAGGACATATGTCCTTGAAGGATACGGATCCCCTGCTGCTGGAAGCTGTTTCCCTTCACACGGAAAAGGCCTGTCTGAGGCAGGAGGGAATGCTGCCTGGTGGAGACCAGTAGGAATGGGAGGTGGCACCTCTGGTCCCCAGGCCTCGTCCCCGAGGGCCCTCTGAGGGCTTCCTTCAGTTCTGAGACCTAACTCGACAGTCTTCTGACAAGTCCCTTTTGCTGAAGCTAAGAGTTGGGTTTCTGCCCCTTTGTGACTAAAGGGTCCTGACCATTTGGGTGGCTCACCATTTGGTGAATGAAATTACAGGAAAAATCCTAAATCGGTAGATGAACTAGTTCAATGGGTTGGCCAGGGGCCGCCAGGCTATTACTCACCTGGCCTGATGTCTAACTCCGGAGGCCTGTTCCTCTCCCGACCACCCGAACCTCCGACCTCATCTCCCATCTCTCCAGCCACAGGACAGTATCAGCACTTAACAGTTACAAGTTTCTTTCAGAACGCTTCTCTCATTGGAGTCTTACAACCAACCACTCTACACTGGAGTCAGGGCAGGCTTCTCACCCCCATTTTATGGATGAAGAAACTGAAGACCAGACCAGGAAGTAATGGGCCCCCAGATATCTAGGAGGGCTGGGGCCAGGGTCAGGGGCTTGGCTGCCTCTATCCACAGTGCCCTGCTCTTCCAGTCACTTCGCCCCCCTCCACTAGGAAAGAAAAAGCCTGTTCTTGTTCCCCCAGGAAGCAGGCATCCCAGGAATCTGTCAGGGAGGGTCTCCCCAGGCTGGGTGTTGGCTGGAAATTCCCACTATGGGAATTTCAGGTCCCTAACATAAGGCTTTCATCCCTGTTATATTAAAATGCATTTCCTCCCTAATGAAATGAAATCTTAACAGTCCATACATGCATGTGTATATATCCCTATGTTAACCTTGAACTGCTATTTACTTACTTATTTATTTATTTTATTTTTTGGCCGGGCCATGCCGCTTGCGTAATCTTAGTTCCCCGACCAGGGATTGAACCTGGGCCACGGCAGTGAAAGCGCTGAGTCCTAACCACTGGACCGTCAGGGTATTCACTGAACTCTTCGTTTTAGGTCAAACAAAAGCATAGTAAATTATGAAATATATACTGATATTAATGTAGCAAACTTTAAAAAAATGTAGGTCATGCAATATATTATCCTATCTGACCGTTTAAGTCAGAAAGGGGATATAGATATATCTCCCCTCTTATCAGTCGTCCACACCTCAGTGTGAATGAGTTTCAGGTCCAAAAAGCAAAGTTGGGAAGGGGTCAAGGAGAATGCACCGCTGAGTGGGGGGTAGTGGGGAGGGCTCACAGGAGAATGAGAAGCCAGGAGAACTGAGGTAACTCCTCCTACTTCCCAGGGCAGCTTTAGTCTGGCCTGGGCATCACCAGTCTGCTGCTGGGGGTGGTTCTAGTGACACTATCTTCCCTAGAAGCCTGTGGATGGGTAGACACCCATTAGCCAGCCTCCCACAGCACTCAAGGGCCCATAGAGGACAGCCCCAGAAGTGGCAGAGTGGGTACCTTCCCTTCTGGAGCCTTCTCTCCCTGGGGAGCCAGTGGGGCTGTCAGAGAATCCCAGAGTTTGAAGACCGGAAGGGTGTCCAAGACTCTGTCCTCTGGGGCAGGAATCCTCTTGACGTTCCAGAAAGGTGAGTGCCACCGAGAGTGAGTGCCTCTTGTGCCACCATCTGTGTCCCCCTCTAAGGGCACACCCTGCCCTCAGATGGGAAAGTGGGGACAAGCCAGTGATCTTTCATCTCCTGACACCTGTCTCATGGGCCTCTGGGGCCTCACATGCTATGTCTCCAACATCAACCCTGCCAACCCAGGGCCACAATCCCTGAAGAAAGGTAAATCCTCCTCCTCCTTCCCTGGTCCCAACCCTGTGTCCTCAGGACCAGCGTCCAGGGTCCTGAGATCACATTCAACCCATAACTCAAAGGGTTAGGTGTTAAGGTCTGCTCTCTACATGTCCAAGCACAGGCAACAGAAAGTGATGAGGGGCTTCCTTGGTGGTGCAGTGGTTGAGAATCCACCTGCCAATGCAGGGGACATGGGTTCAAGCCCTGGTCCGGGAAGATCCCACATGCCGCAGAGCAACTAAGCCCGTGCACCACAACTACTGAGCCTGCACTCTAGAGCTTGCGAGCCACAACTACTGAAGCCCGCACACCTAGAGCCTGTGCTCCGCAGCAAAGAGAAGCCACCGCAATGAGAAGCCCGAGCACCACAACAAAGAGAAGCCCCCGCTCACAGCAGCTAAAAAGAAAGCCCGCGTGCAACAAAGACCCAACACAGCCAAAAAAATAATAAATTTTAAAAAAAAGTGATGAGATGCCTCAGTTTGGCCAGGAGTGTCCTCATTATTTATTTTTGGCTGCGTTGGGTCTTCATTGCTGTGCTCGGGCTTCCCATAGTTGTGGCGAGCAGGGGCTACTCTTTGTTGAGATGCGCGGGCTTCTCATTGCTGTGGCTTCTCTTGTTGCGGAGCATGGGCTCTAGGCGTGCGGGTTTCATTCGTTGTGGCTCACGGGCTTCAGTAGTTGTGTTAGATATTACGACAAAGATGTTAGATGTTGTACCTACGTAAGCCTATGAAATCTTCAATTTTATTATTGAGGATTATTATTATGATAACTCTATTATCCTCATTTCACAAACGGGAAAACAAAGAAAACAGAGGCTTAGAGAACTTAAGTAACTTGCTAAGCATCACACAGCGAGTAAGTGGAGAAGCTGAGCTTTGAGCTGATGTCTGTCCAAAGCTCTCCCTTACTTCTCTGCACAAAAGCAGAGACAAATCATGAGATGTTGGGATTGCTTCCTAAATTGCCCTAGACTCAGTCGTCACAGCACTTTTCCAGTGGGCCTTCCACTCTCTCCAGCGTGGAGGCCAGGGTTACCCTCGTTGCTGCTGACCTAAACAGCCCAGGCTCCCTCGCCCCCTAAGTCACTTCCAGGCACAGGGTCCTTCTGCAAAACTGGATTATCACCTGTATCCTTAAGCTTCTGAGGCCCCACGAGGACCCAAGAGATACTGCAGAGCTGTGCTCTCCTGCCCCATGGTCCACACCAGACCCTCCATGCTCCTCCCACACCTAGGATTCAATGCTCGACTCTCCAGCACATTCCCTCTTCTCAGAAAGTTCTCAGACCTTCTCCATCCTTCTCAAGTCCCCGGTTAAATCCAACCACTTTGTGCAGAGGCTCCTCCTGCCTGCCCAAATGGGAAAGTTGAAGATGCTAGGGGAGGGGGTGCCCTCTCCCCTTCCTGCTCACCACATCCCTGGTCCTCACCTCCCTCCCTCAGAACTGAGAGGCAGAAGCACCTGGCCTTCTTTAGGCCCGTGAACACCTCTGTGGCCTTGGACGCCCCCTCTGGGCTGGCTGGGCTTTGATGCTCCCTCACTCCCCCACCTTCTCTGATGGTGCTTCCTCTGCCTTCTCAGCCAGCTTCTCCTCAGGGCCCTGGGCTTTTGTTTACATTTCCCCTGATCCCTTTCATGCGTACTGTATCAGACCCTACCTCAGGCCAAGTCACTGGCACATTCGCATTTGGGAATTCACAGCTTGCAGAATCACAAAAGAGGGGCACAAAAGTTTCTCTGACAGCTCTGGCCCACCACCCTTGGTCTCTGGCCGGTGAAACAGTTTGCACACTTATCACACCCCTGGGCCAGGCCCACTTATGTCTGTTGTCTTGAGGGACTTCAGCCAGCAGGAGCTGGGAATAGCGGTCGGCCTTTATGGGAAGACTGGGGCCCAGGGGCTTGGGGCTGCTTTCCCCCACGACCTATTCTTGCTCCACTTTCCCCTTTCTCCATCTCACGGACCCCCTCCCCTGACTCGCAGACCCTGGGCCAGTTTGCAGTGGCTGTAGCGGGTTAGGAGGCACGGATCCCACTTCAAATGGGGGTGGGGTTGGGGGCCTCTCGTAGGTACAGACCGGCCCTTCCTCCCCACGCGAAATGTGGAGCCAAGGCTGCGGCAGCCTGCAGACTTCGGCCGGGTGGGAGGACGCTGGAGGGGTTCCCGCGCCCCGTGGGTGGGAGTCGGGGCAGGGAGAGCTCAGCCCGCT
The DNA here is from genome assembly GCF_028021215.1 of Eschrichtius robustus. NCBI lineage: Eukaryota > Metazoa > Chordata > Mammalia > Artiodactyla > Eschrichtiidae > Eschrichtius > Eschrichtius robustus. The sequence goes on from NC_090835.1 coordinate 77,101,825, forward strand.
AGGGTAGACCGGGGTCGAGGTCGCCTCACCGCTTCCGAGACCTGGGCGCTCACCTTCCAGCAGGTCCCTCGCGGCTCAGGTCGTTAGGGACGCCCTGCGTCGCTAGGGGGCGGGTCCTAGACGACGGGTGCGCGTGCGCGCTTGTGCAAGCCGGGCTCTGCTCTTGGAAGGCTGTCGCAACGTGCCTTGGCCCAGGGTCGACGCAAAGAAGTGTCCGTCTGAGGCGCTCTGTGGGGCCGCCAAGCAGGCAGTGGGAACCCTGGCGGTGCGGCACGCTTTGTGCGTCTTGGGGACATGTTTAGGAAGGGGTGGGCTTTTGAGGGGGAAGGTGGGGAGTGGGGGATGGCGGCAGGGCTCCTGGACCGTTATAGTGCTCTTCCTTCTTGGAGCCATTTGTGTGGAAATGGAGGTGGGCATGACGAATGGAAAGAGGGTCTCGGAAAAGCATCAGCAGCCAGTCTTTTCTGGAAGAGGAGAAGGGTGGAAGGGCACCTGTAGGCGTTCCTGAACTCCCCTGAGGCCCCCGGTTGACGCCAGGCCCTGCAGGGGAGCAGTGGGCTGCGGCATCCCTGCAGAGGTGCCCTTGGCCTTTCTTCAGGGTGTCAGCAAGGCTGAAGAGTGGCACCAGGCAGGAAGGCCCAGGCCTCCACAGTGCTCCCTCCCACAGCCCCAAGCCTGATACCAGGAATGACCAACTTCATGGGGGCTGGCTAGTTAGAAAAGGAAACTGTACTTCAAGAGGGGAAGAGCAACCAAGAGTGGTGGGAAGTTTCACTGGAGACAGAGCTTAGCTTTAATTTCAGCTCTGCTGATGATTACTAGTTGGTTACCCTGGACAAGTTAGCACCTTAGAAGTTCAGTTAACTCATTAATAAAATGGGTACCCCCAACTCCTCACCTTGGTGTCCACATGTAAAGAGATAGGGCTTTGCTGAGCACCAGTGAACAGTGGCCACTGCTCCAGTTGCCAAAAACCCAAGGGAAAGCTTTGCAACTCCTCAGGGCTGCAAGCAGCCAGGGGCCAAGAATTCACGTCCCTTTCGAGCCCTCATCAGTGATTTACCAACGAATCACTGGTGCCTCACTTAGAATAAGAAATCATGCAGGAAATGATGTCAGGAGGCTGCTCTTTTTTAGGCTCTGCTCTAATAATTTTGACTAAATGGCCACAGAACTTCGCAGCCAGGGAGCCTCTGACTTGGAGATGGGTCCCCTGAGTTCCCTTCTTTCATCCAGCAACAGAGATCTGCGAACAGATGTGGAGCTCCCGTGTCTGGCTTGGTCCTGGGTGGATTCATTTTGGTAGGGGAGGAGGGCTGCCCTCCATCCCTTGGCTTCCTCCGGCTCTGAGCTGCCAATTTCAACTTCAGCTTCACCTCAGGCTTGGGGCAGGTGCTGTGCAACTTGTTTTAAAAGAGTAGGCTTGCTCTGGCTCCGCTCCCTTCTGACCCCAAGGCCTGCCACCTGCCTGTTCACTACCCACTCAGGCCCCTGCACTGGCTCTTCCCTTGGAGGTCCACGTGGCTCACACCCTCCCTCAGATGCCACCCCCACCCTCCCACTCCCCAGTTCCGCTCTCTCTGCAGACCTCATCCCCATCTGACACTCTCTTCTTTCTCTTCATTGCTGTTTCCCCACTGGAAGCAAACTCCACAAGGGCAGGACGTCTGGTTGGTTCTTGCCACATTCTCAGCAACTGACCAGTACCTGTTAGCTCATTTTATCAACAAATCACCAGAGACTTCATTAAAATGAGAAGTTGTTGTTAATGAAATAAGTGACACCAGAGAGGATCTACCTGGCTCTCATGACTTTTATGTGACAGTTAATGGATCTTGGTGGCCAGGGAGGCCTTTGTGGGTGCCCAGAACAGGCTGGCATAGAGGGCCTGTCCAAGCACTTGTGGCGATGAGGAGAGTTCTGATCTGGATGCCGGGTGGCCTTTCAGCCCAGTGTGAGGGGTCAGACTAGTCATGGGGCACCCATTCCAGGTTGCTGGGAGGGGAAAGGCTGTTCTTTTTTAGGCGAAAGAACCTTCTGGAGCTTCCTATCCTCTGTGAAATACTTTTTAATGAGCAATCACAGCCAGGACAGCCATGTTTTCACATTCAACTAGCGGGGGCCTTTTGCCATGCCCACTTCTGCCTTCCCCAGCCCACATCTTCTTGTGTCCACTCAGAGCCCAGCCCAGGGCGGTCCTCTTCGGCTCAGCTGCTTGGCCTCCAGGCTCTAGTCCTCTGCTTAGCTTCCGGGGAGGTTCTGCTGGCTCCTTCAGGGCTCCAGGCACTGGCCTGTCTGTTGTCTCTTTAGTCTCTGTGAGTCCCTGAGTGAGCCTGGATCAGAGCTTGTTGAGGGCATAGGCTCGGGCTGTACTGAGGGCAGCTTCCAGGTCAGCAGTGCTTCCGGTGCCCTGAGCCACCACTCGAGAGCCCCAGGCCCTGCCCCCCATGTGGCTGCACACAGCCAGCGCCCAGGCCTCTGCTGTGAAGGCCGGCATGGCACTCTGGGGACAGAAACAGAAGGCGCAGTGATGTAGAGCAGCCCTCCCTGCCACCATCCACTCAACGTACCTTTGAGAGTGGAGTCACGGTGATTAGAACCCTCTCCCGAGCCGGGCACATGGTGGGGGTAATCAGGCGAGGAGACAGGAGAGGGACGGGCTAGGAATGCGTGAGTGGAGGTTGATGAATGGCTGCTACCTGTTTGCAAGAAATGTGCAGCCTGGAGGTGGCGTGCTGGGAATTAGGGAATTTTTCGGTGCCTTCGTGGGTGGGGTGGGGGAGGGGGTGGGTTAGGGAGAAGGGGGTGGGTTAGGGAGAAGGAGGTGGTCCTATCCCCACCCTGGGGTATCTGCAGAGATGGCCTCTACCCAGCTGTGGCTCCCTCGTGTGGGAGGAATAAAAGGTGTGGAATCAGAGAGCTGGACCAGGAGACGGGTGGGGTGGGAGCTGCCCTCCCTCTTTCCTTACCTGGGCTACCTGACAGGCACACAGCACCTGCCCCAGAGGCTGGGGGCTGAGTAGCAGCACGGACGTGCTTGGCGCCTGCTTACACAGCTGCCGGACCACCTTCACCAGCACCTGCACAAGGGAGGGGAGATGGCGACCTCACAGCTCCCCGGACTCCCAGCTTCCTCCCTGCCAGGACTTTCCTCTCCCCAGACCCTGGGGCCACCCCCAATTGCAACACTTACTGAGAGGGACTCAGCATAAACTGTGTCCACAATCAGGGGCCCCTCCGAGTGCTGCTGTAGCAGCTCCTGGGTTTTCTGTGCAGCCTGTGAGGCAGGAAGGACAGCACGGGGGTTGGGCTGGGAGGCAATCAGCCCCCACTTCTGAACTGAGCCCCAGTCCAGAAATCCCCTCCCATGGCCCCCTTCCCCCAGCAAAGGTGCCAGGGGTTCTGCCTAGAATGGCCTCCTTCTTTTGGGTCCCCCCTGTGTCCTTCCTCTCCCCCCTCACCTCCTCCCTTTCATCATAGCTCCAGGCCCCTACAAATAGGCCGCTGAAGGTGAAAGGACTAAGGCTGGAGCACAGATGGGTGAGCGGGGGCGGAGGGGGGAGGATCCACAGTCAAGGAGCAATTAGGGCTGAATGGCGCAATCAAGTCAGCTTCCTGGAGGGAGAGTCTGAGCCAGACTTGGGAGTTGGGGGGAGAGACCCAGTTTGGCAGAGAGAGAAGTGGGGAAATGGCCTGATGATGGCACTCAGCTGGCAGGAGAGGGAGGAGCTGCCACCCACCCCCACCCCCCTGCCAGGCCTTGAGGCTTCTCAGCGTGCGTGCTAGAGCATCTCTGACCCTTGCTGGGTGTGCCTGGTATCGGCCCTCCTGGGTGCAGCTGGACCTCCTCTTACCTGCCCCATTTCCAGTTTCCGGATGGCAGTGTTGGCACGCCGCTGTAGCGCCTTCAGTGTGGCCTGAAGCTCCCGCCGCTGCCACTGGGGCATCACAGCAGTGTCCACGGCCTATGGTCAGAAGCAGTACAACAATCCCTGCCCTCCCTGAGCCACGGTCTCTGAGGCAGGGACCACCAGCAAGGCCAGGGAAGAGACCACACCCACCACATCCCACCCTGCAGACAACCGACAAACATCTGGGCCAGCTGAAGTCTAACAGGAATGCTGGGGAGAGACGGGCAGGGTCCAGGAATGCACGGGGAAGGGAACATGGCCAGGAGAGGGAGGGGACAGCTCCATGCTGGGGGTGGCCCTCACATCAGTGAGTCGTCCCATGTCCTTGGACAGCCGCTGAGCCTCCACCACATCCCGGCTGCCCTGACTCAGCCGCGCTGCGGCTGCTTCTACCTCCTGGGCCAGGCTCTGGCCCACCTCTCGGGCCTGCAGGGAGGGAACCGGATGGTCAGGACTGCTTGGCTTACTTTCCCTCTCCAAGACAGGCACTCTCAACCCATTGCTGGGCAAGGCCAAGTTAGAAACACTGAACAACCGGGACCCATCAAGGTACCAAATAATCACAACAGATGCCAGTTGCCAGCAGCTGGTGCTCAGGTATGAACACTGGTTCTGCTGCTGGGCATCCCCCGGCCTGAGAGCATCAGCTGTGTGTTCTCTGGCCCCCACCCACACCCAGAAGCCTCCCAGGCCCTGCTGGCGTGCTGACCTGCTGGGCCTGCTCCCCAGTGACGGCCAGCAGGCGGGTGGTGCCCTTGGTGAGCTGGCGCTCCCCGATGATGACCAGGTCCCCTATAGCCCCTGTGCGTAGCAGGTGCCTGTGGGCAGAGGGAGGGAGGAGGAAGCCCGGGTGACGATGGGAGAGAAAAGAGCAGCCTGAGCTCCAAACCAGGGGCTGGTGGCTCCAAAGACCAGGGAGGGGAGAAGGTCCAGGGCCCCAGGCCAGAGCAGGCAGAGAGGAGTGACTCACGTCCCACAGCACAGCTCCACAGAAGTCTGCAGTGCGGCCTGGGAGGCCGGGTTCAGCGCCTGGGCCACAGGCACACCCACAGACACCACCCGCACAGGGTCTGGGTATACCTGACAGTGAGAGGGCACAGGTCTGTTAAGGGGCTGGAGGGGAGGGGAGGGTGGGGGGGGCGGACAGGCAACCTCCACCCCGTGGGCTCCCCCAGCACACCTCATCCAGAGAGCGCAGGCCGGGGACGTGGGCAGTGCGTGCCAGGGCCACCTCCTCCATGTACACGGCCTCATCCTGCCCCACGGCCTTCTGCACAGTGCCCTCCACTGCCCGGAGCTGCTCGGGGGTCAATGGGGCCTGGGGGCGTTGGGGGGAAACAGACAGACCAACAGGCAGTCAGCCCCATGCTTGGGAGTGATGCATGAAGAAGCAGTCAGTGTTCACTGAACTACCCCCAGGTTCTAGAACAGGGATTAGTACATAACATGTGCTCAGTACACATTTGTGGAGCTAACAATTCTCTTCTTTAGAAAGCTACCTGGGGGTTGGGCCTATCAGAAGCTGCAGGCCTTTCACTAGGCACTGAAAGTTGATGAAGAGACAGAAAATGGAGGCTCTGGACTCAGGGAGCTTACAACAAGGGTCAGCCAGTGGAAGAGAAATACAGGATGGGGGAGACGCAGGAGCAAGGAGTAATCAGGTGGAACGAGATTTAGTCAGTGAGCACTTCCCAGAGGATATGAGCCAGAGGTACAAGGAGACAGGATGGCAGTAAAGGGAGAGGGCAGCTCAGCTTGAGCAAGAATGGCCTGGGTGACAGCAGGGACAAGGAAGCTGGGTGGCTGGAGGTGAAGGGATGGCTCCACACACTGGCTAGCCTAACCCTCACTGGTGCAGGAGGAGCCTGATGGGAAGCCCCCGCCCAAGGCCCCCCAGTGACTGAACGAGAGGCAGCCCAGGCCCCTTTACTGGCCAAACTCCCACACTACCAGACTCCCTCTAAGCCCGTCGCCTCACTTGAAGGCTGCCCCTCTATGCCCTGCTCACCTGCGTGGCCACGTCGAAGCGCAGCCACTCAGGATTGAGATGGGACCCCCGCTGCTCTGTGCCGGGGCCCAGGGCCTGCCGCAGCGCCCAGTTTAGTAGGTGGACGGCTGTGTGCTTCTCCATGCAGCTCAGACGCCAGGCCTGAAACACTTCTGTCACCCAGGGTCCTGGGTGTAGGTAGGGGTGGGGAGAGAAAAGGGGCTGCAGGACGGCACGAACAGCAGGGGTGGGGTCCTCACCTCATCCACGTGCAGCTGTATCTGGTCCCCCACCTTTAGGCACTCAGGGGCCACCACCTCATGCAGGATGAAGCCTCCGCAGACCTGGGCCTGGGCCACTGGGAACAGCACGTCCTGGGGGAGGGCAGGGCCAAGGCACTGAGTGCTTGCAGCCTCTCCCTCCCCTTGGTTCCCTTCTGGCTCAGGTCTGCCTCCTGCAGGAGCCTCTGTGTGTGTGTTGGGGGGGCTGGGGGGGCTCACCTGCAGTCCCACCCGCACCAGGTAGCCTCGGTCGGAAGCCTGACCTCCCTGTTCGGCGTAGAAGTTGGTTTTGTCCAGGAGGAGGCCACAGCGCTGGCCTTCCCCCACGGAGGCCACGGCTGTTCCGTCCTCTGTATACAGCTGGAGCACCTGGGCCTCACAGGTGCTGAACTCTGCCAGGGCCAAGAATGGTTATCAGTGCTAGGCAGGGGCTTGGGATGCAGGATGTGGGTCTGTGCCTTCCTTGAAGTCAACAGGCACGGGGCTGGGGGGCACTTCCAGCCGGGGCCCCCAGAGAACCCCGGTGGCTACCCCGGGGAAGGCACAGGCCTGGTAGCTGGTCTCTGACGTCCTTCCCAATCATGGTCAGGCAAGCCCGTGGCCACCCACCTCAGTCCAGGCTCTCACCATAACCGCCACTGGGTCGCAGGGAGTAGTTGTACTTGGGGCTGTCATCAGTTGGGGGCACCCCTTGGCGCTGTAGCTCCCCCAGCGCGTGGATGTCAAGCTGCAGTCCCTGCTCCTGAACTGGCTCGGCCTGCCGTGCCCGGTGCTGCAGGACAGGCGTGTGTGCACGGAAGGGGTGCACGGAGAGTGCAATGAGACTTGAGTCTCCGGAGAGCCCTGTCCCTGCCACACAGTTGTGTGAACGCTGCACCCCATCTGGAATAAACCCTCAGGCTGGGCTGGCTGCTAGAGACCCTGGGCTGGCTGGTGAACCACCCCTCGTGCAGGGGTCTCAGGACCAGGCCTCCCTCACCCACTGCTGCCCCCGATGGCTCCTCTCTAGGCCCTTGTGCTGGCCTCTCCCCTTCAGCTACTCTGTGTGGCCCACTGAACTAGCGTTCCCCTCCACGGACTGTGGGCGGGGCCTGAGTGAGGGGACAGACCCTACCTCAGACTCCTGTTTCCCTCAATAGCTGCAGTTCCTCCCACAAGAACTCAGGGCTGGGGAAGGGGCCGACGTGTCCCAACAGAGCCCTGTGTGGGAGTGCCCCAGCCTGTACCTGGGCCTCCTCCTGAGCCAGCCGCTCCAGTCCCGCAGAGTCCAGCTGCACCCCTTTCTCCTCCAGCATCAGTTCCACCAGGTCCAGGGGGAGCCCCAGGTTCCCAGACAGTGACAAGGACCAGGCCACTTCGGCTATGAGAAAGGAAGACGAGGGACGTAAGGGGTGTTGAGGGAGGAGGAGCAGGATGGAGGGAGGGAGAAGAAGTGAGGGAGAAGTAAGGGCCAGGGCTTTTCTGACCACACAGAAGCCACTGGGTGCCAAGCACAAGTGCCCCCTCCCCACACCGGGCAGGCCCGGGAGAGGGGTCACCTTCAGGCCCCAAAGCCAGAGCTGGGGGTAGCCCAGGGTCCTCCCCTTGGCATATGTCATTTCAAAGGAGGTGAGAAGCTCATTCTCAGCATGAAGCCAGCCTTGGAAAGCAGAGACCACAGGCAGGGCCAGCTGGGCAGCACGGAAGTGAGGAGAAGCAGGGAGGTGCTGGAGAGAGAGTACAGGGAGAGAGGCGTGGGGGAGGAGGGGGGATGCGAGGCCTGGGCCTGGCTCGCCTAAGTGGGTCCCTCGCACCTCGGCCAGGTGCCCTGCTCACCAGGGAACACATCGGAAGGCCCCAGGCGTCTCAGGGTCCGCTCGATGATCCGCCGACCCCGCTGCAGGGAGGCCAGGAAGGCCGCCTCACCCTCTGACACCAGGCTGGCTATCTGAATGGGGGCAGGGCAGGGCTGGAGCTGGGTCTCCTGAGAGGGAGCCCCTCCCTCCCCCATCCAAATCCAGTACCTGGGCTGAGTTCCTCTGCAGTTCCGGATAAGCACCTCCCTGGGGGCGGCGGACAGGGCTGAGGAGGTGTCAAAAGCAACCAGCCCACTCTGCACCTCCACCCTGGGCCTCCCTGGGGACACCTGCCTTGGAGACTCAGAGAGGCTGATGGATGGGGGAGGGATCCAAACGGGCAATCAGTTTCTCTGGGGGGAGGGGGACTGATACGGGCAGAAGGGGGTCCCGAGGTCAAAGGCTCAGCAGCCTGGGCCAGAAGGCCTCCTGAAGGCTCCCTGCTTCTTGTAAGCCCACTGAGAGGACGTTGGGCTGGACATTTAGGGTGGGGAACCCAGGCCGGGGCACTGTATGGGCTCAGCGACAGGCTCCGCGAGACCCCAGGGAGGCCCAGGGAAGTGAGGAAGCTCTGCTCTTACCAGCGTCTCCACCACTACAGGCACCAGGCTGCCCAGGAAGCCAGGTGGTGCCCGCAACAACTCTGTAGAGAACCGCACGGCTCGACGGAGGATCTGACGAAGCACTAGCCTAGAAGGATTCAGAGCCCAGATGAGCCCCCAGCAGCCCCTGGTCAGCAGGGAGGGGAGAGGGGAGGGCAAGGTCCACGGTGTGTGCTCGCTTCCCCCTCCTCCTGCCATCTCAACCCGACCCACCTCTCCATCTCCTCCCTCCTCTCCCCTGCAACCCCCAGCAGCCCCTGCCCCTGCTGTAGCCCTTGCAGACTCACGGTGCACCAGACATCCCAGGAGAGACGCCGTCGGCGATGCAGACGCTGAGCGTGCGGATGTGGTCAGCCACCACACGGTACGCTGTGTCTGTGTGCCCCTCGTCTGCTGCCCCGACCCGGCCCGAGTAAGGGGGCGCCCCGCAACCCTGGGGAGCAGGAGAGGAGACATGGCTGCCGACCCTGTCTGCCCTGGCCCAGGAGGGACACTCTCCATCACTCCTGGAGCATCTGCCCTCACCCCTAAAGCTGACCGCATCTGAAATGGCCTGGGCCAGAGAAGCTTCAAAGGTGAAAGAGAGCCAGTCCCTGCCTCCTGGGGCCCACATTCAGCACAGACAACGACCACAGCTGTGATCATTTACTGAATTTCTATTAACAGAACCGGGTGGGTACTTGAATGATACGGTGTCTAATCCCTAAAACTTCCTGTTCGGGGAGGTGTTAAAGTGGAAAGTGGAGAAGGAAAAAAAAAAAAAAAAAAAAAAGACAAGACCAAAAAAAAGTGGAAAAAAATAAAAACAAACAGAAAAAGAGGAAAGTGAGACTGAGAGGAGCTAAGTTCTACAAGGGCACACAATTCAAGAGTAGATCCGAGATTTGAACCAGGCCCGTCCCACCCAGGTGCTCTACATTCCCCACACCCGCCTCTACAGCCTCTATTGGCGCAGGGAAGGAGTGTGTGAGCTGTGAATACATTAAGCTGTGCTCCAAAGCAGAGTGCTTGATTCATCCAGCTCCAAACCTGTCTCTTTCCCAAGCTTCACCCTCTCAATAAACAGTCCTGCCATTCACCACATTACTCAAGTCAAAAACTTGGGAGCCAGCCTTGACCTTCTTTCCTCTTCCCATCCAATCCATCAGTGGGGCCTTTTGTGTCTACCTCTATGAGATCTCTCAAATCAATCTACTTTTCTCCACTTCCACTGCTACCAACCTAAGCCACATCCTATTATCTTTCCTGAACTATGAAATAGGCTCCCGATTGGTTTCTCAGCTTCTACTCTGGTCTCCTTCCAGCCTATCCTTCACACAGCAACAGGAGTGGCCTTTTAAAAGTGTCAATCAGATGGTGCCCCTACTGCCTTGGAGCCCATCTCACCACATTTAGAATAAAAGACTCACTTTGGACTTCAAGGCCCCACAAGATCTGACTCCTGCCTTCCTCTCTGTGGTAGATTGTTTGCAAAATTGGCCACAATCCTTCCCTTTCCTGTGTGCATGCCACTTTGCAATGTGACTTTACAGGTGCTTCCTATCAAGGAATAGAATTTATTTCTCCATCCCTTGGATCTGGGCTAGACTTGTGACTTGCTTTGGCCAACAGAATGTGGTGGAAATGACACTGTTCTGAGCCCAGGCCTCAAGAGGCCTCATGTGCCTCTCCTTCTTGGAACCTTGCCAAGCTGTCATGTGAACAGGCCCGAGCTAGCCTGCTGATGACAGACATACAACCCGGTCATTGCCATAGCCCCAAACTGACAGCCAGCCAACTCCCAGAAGTAGAGCTGCCTAGCAGCTGACCACAGATGTATGAGTGAGCTCATACAGGACCAAGAGTGACCCAGCTGAGCCCAGCCTACATTGCTTGTCCACATTCTCATACGCTATATAAATGGTTGTTGCTTTCAGCCACAAAATGTTAGGTGGTTTATTATACAGCAAGAGCGAACCCACACACACTCCAACTGTAACCCACGTGATTCTACTTCAGCTGGCTGGCCACTCTGTTCCTCTCCTGCATCAGGGCCTTGGTATTCGCTGTTGCCTCTGCCTGGAGTGAGTTTCCTGTGGCTGATTCCTCTTTCAGGTTTCAGCTCAGAGATATCTCCTTGATGAGCCTTCCCCAAACATGTCATCTAAGATTCTTCTCTACCCCCTGTCCCCTGCCAATTACTATCACCCAGGTTTACTGCCTATTCACAATCTGTAAACTGCTATCTTGTTCTTTAATACACTTATTTATTACGTATTTCTTAGGCTAGAATGTAATCTCCATGATCTCTTTTCTCTTTACTGCTGTATCTCCTGAACCAAGCACAAAGATTTAACACAAAGTAGGCACTCAACACATATTTTTTGAGTAAATGAAGGAAGGAAGGAGCCAGGAGCAATATCAGGCAGTAAATATGAATCGGAGCCTCACGTCTGACACCTCCGTATCCTTGGCTGGCCACTGTCCCCACAGGCAAGAAAATATTCTGAGTTCTCAACAAAGATGGAAAGCAATGGCAGTGAGCACTGGTGAGAGCAGGTCAGAGGGGCTTCTGGAAGGGAAGAGGTGGGCTCACCTGGTGTATGGCATTGAGCAGTGGGGAAAAGAGGTCGGTGTCGTAGGTGGAGCGTCTGCCTTGCAACACAGCCAGCAGCCTTTCCAGGCCCATTCCCGTGTCCACGTGCCGCTGGGGCAGGGGCTGCAGGCTTCCATCTGCCTCTCTGGCCAGGAAAGGTGTGCAAGGTGAGGCCCCCCACAGGAGGATTACAGGTATGAGGCAGACGCTCAAGTGGCATAAAGGGATGGGGGAGGGTCCTGGGGGGCTGACAATGGGAGGAACCAGAGGGCAGTATCATCTCCCCACCCCACCCCCAAAAGCAGACGACGATGGCCTTGGGTGCCGTCCTTTCTCATAAAGAGTGATCTCCACCTTCACCCTCTGCTTGGGCCCTTGCCTGGACCCAGGCATCCCCTTTCTGGGACACAATTCTTTGCTTTAGAAAGAGACATGTCAAGGCTGGTAGAAAATCTTAAGAGATCATCAAGTTCAACTCCATCATATAAGACAGCAGAGTCTGGAGAGCAGCAGTGACTAGCTTCAACTGTCATGGGCAAAGACGAGGATTAAATCCATTACTATCTGAAAAGTTCTTAGAAATATGCCTGGCACATTGTAAACGCCGTTTAAGTGTTTGTTTTTATAAAAAAAGGATCAAAGTGTCCTGACTGCCAACTTTTTCACTTCCAGTCAGGGATTTCCCTCCTGCTTTCGCACCCCATTACCTGTTGTGCTGCATGAAGACCAGATTCCAAAGCTCCACCAGCTGGGGGGCTCCCACCCCACCAGCCAGGTCATAGTGGATCTCAGTACAGGGCCCACAAGGGCCAGTATCCCCCATCTCCCAGAAGTTCTCCTGTGGTCCAAAGGAGAGCATGCGGCTGGCAGGCACCCTGGGAAGGAAGCCAGACGGGTGGTGGGGAGACAAAGGCAGAATCTGGGATCCCCTCTGCCAAGAGAACCCTTCCATTAAGCTCAGCAGGAGGAGGAACAGGGCTGACCCTACAGTATCCCGGGATATGCTGAGACTCTCTGGTAATCTCTATTTTCCAGTCCTCTTGTGCTCCAGGAGTGGACATAAGTGGGGGTGGACTCACCCTAAGTTGAGCCAGATGTCCCTGCTCTCCAGGTCCGGGCCCAGCCCAGCCTTGGGGTCACCACCAAAGTAGGAGACCCAGAGCCTGTCCTCAGGGATCCCATAGACCTGAGTCAGCAGTTCCCAGGCCATGCTGCAAGCCTCCTCCTGCAGTGCAAACCCATTGGGAAGAGGAAAATGGGTGAGAAGAAGGCCCCACTGAAGTTCCAATCAAGCCACATGAGTTCAGCCCTCGGCTTAAGACAAAACCATTTCCACTGCCCACGTTGTTTCCAGAACAAGCCATGAGAGTTTTTCCTGCATAGAAAGCTTCCTCCCTCTTCTGAATCCTACTTTCTTTCAAGTCCCACATTCTCCATGAAATCCTCTATCCACCCTAGCCTGGGATGATTTTTAACTCCTGCACTTTACTATTGCTGTCTCACCATTTATTCATACAATAATTATTGACCATTACAGGTACATTACAGAGAAGGGGAGGGAAGGAATTTGTAGCCACCTATTCAAGGGACCAGACTCCCTAAGGGCATGTGTAGGGCACCTGGGAATTCCTAGGGATGTCTCTCTGAGATGCTATTTCACCTGGTCAGAGGGGCAAGAAGTTCAGTGTCTAGGGGAAAGGCACACCCCCTTTTCAGATTCTTCGTGCTCTGAGTGTTTAAGGGAAAACTCCTCCCTCAAGGGCAGAGCCTGGGAGGGAAGGCAGACAGTGGTTCTGGGTCTGAGAGGGGTGGGTACTGGGGCCTGGTCTGGGGCAGCAAAAAAAAAAAAAAAAATTATTGACCAGCCATTAGGCAGGAGGCATAGTCCTGGCCCTCAAGGAGTTTACAACCCAATCAGGGAAACGAGACACATTCCTATTATAAGTGTTCATCTAGCACTTTGCCTCTGTGTCTGGTCTGAAGCCCTCCCTAAGCAGACTCTAAGAGTGGAGACAGGACTAACCTTGACCCCTTTCTTGGCTGACCACTGACCCTTTCCTAACTCCAGGGTTTCCTGGAGACTCACCTTAAAATATACCCCCCGAAAGGCCCAATTGCCGAGCATCTCAAAGAATGTATGATGGGAAAGGTCTCGGCCCACATCCTCCAGGTCGCTGTGGCGTCCTCCAGCCCTCACACATTTCTGGCTGTTGGCCACACGTTGGAAGCCTGCCATCTCGCTTCGTGGATCCACAGTGCCCAGGAAGATTGGCTTGAACTGGAAACACATGAAGGGCGAGAGAGAGATCCCAGACCCTCAGCAGAAGGGAAATGTGGAGGGTGTGGAGAGAGATGGTAGTTCAGAGTGAAGGCTGACCGTGCCCCTGAGAGGCCAGGGGGGCAGATTGGGAGCGTGGGGGCACCCATCTCTGGTGTGTCTGGGCAGACAAGGGGTAAATAAATCATGAAACAGAGACTCTGCTAGTAAAATAAGCAAGGTAAAAGGAGGAATGTGTTGGTGGCTGGAAACAGAGCAAGTCTAGAGAGGGTAAGTGGTGCTCAAAGTCAAAAGCTTAGAGAACACAGTCTAGCACATAGCATGTGCTCAACATTTATTTTAATGAATGACTTATCTTTATTTAAAGAACTAATAAATGAAGCCAGACTTCCCCCACGGGACTCCACACCCGCCATTCCTGGACCTAAAACTCAACCTCAACTCAGAAGTTGCCCGGTGGAGCCCTCTCCAAGCCCTAACTTGTGCCCCAAACTCTAAGCCTAACCACGCACAGCCCTCTTTCCCCGAAAAGCTAGGAGCTCCGCCCTTCGCTTCTTTTGCCCAATCCCGCAACGCCTTTCTCTCAGGAAAAAAGTCACAAACTCCGCCCAGATCAGCGTGGCTCAGCCCCTACCTGGTTCATGCCCGCGTTGACGAAAAGCAAGCTGGGGTCGCCGCGGGGCCTCACGGAAGAGGATGGCACCAGGCGGTGGCCATGGCGGTCCCGAAAGAAGCTCAGGAAGGCGTCCCGCACGGCCGCGGCCTGGGTTGGAGGGGCCTCGGATGAGAGCGCCCGACGGCTGGGGCCCCGCCATTGCGGCGACCTTCGAATGGCCCGCCGAAGTCGCCCGGCTGCAGCTGCCACCGACGCCGCCATCTTAACTCGGGGCAGTGACTTCACGGGGTCAAAGGGCAGTGCGGAGATAGAAGGTAACTTGAGAAGGAGGCCAGGCGTTTCCTACAGCGACCCCTGGCGGCAGGAGGAGTCAAAGCAGCTTCTGCCTCCGGGTGGAGGTGATTGGGAAGGAGGCGCCTGCCAGAGTCCATCTAACACAAGCGGCCTGGAACACAGTAGGCCCTTAATTCATTTGGCATTCAACAAATATTCATTGAGAGGCTACTGTGTGCCAGGCATTATTTTAGGCGCTTAAGGTACATTAGTAACAAAACTGACAGGGAATTCCCTGGTGGTCCAGTGGTTAGGATTCTGGAGCTTTCACTGCTGGGGTGGGCTGGATCCCTGGTGGGGAAACTTAAGATCCCGCAAGCCACAAGGCACAGAGAGAAAAAAAAAAAAAAAATTGACAAAAGTCCCTGCCCTCCAGAAATCTATATTATAGCAGTGATAATTATGTTTAATTTTTTCATTTACATGTTACTTTTATTTTTCTTTATTTTTTATTGAAGTATAGTTGAATTACAGTGTTGTGTTAATTACTGCTGTATAGCAAAGTGACTCAGTTATACATATGTATACATTCTTTTTCATATTCTTTTCCATTATGGTTTATCACAGGATACTGAATATAGTTCCCTGTGCTATACAGTAGGACCTTGTTGTTTATCCAATTATGTTTATTAATTTTGCAAGTTTACAAATACAGTTGCAGTGAAAAGGTGTGGATTCAACTCTGTGTGGTGTATGTATGTGTGTGTGTGTGTGTGTGTGTGTGTGTGTGTGTGTGTGTGTTTCCAGGCTGAGGGAAGAAGGCAGAGATGGCCAAGGGAGGTGATATCAGCATTCATTCAAGAGTCATTCAACTAATATTTATTGATACCTACTATGTGCCAGACAGTGTGCTGGGTACTTCTGGGTTCTTTTTGCCCTTGGCATTGGAAATGGCCATTTCGTTCTTAGGGAGTGAAGCAGGCCCTTTGGAGCAGGAGTTTAGTGGAGACACAGAAGCCAAGCAGCATCTGTTCCATTATTAATTGCTTAATAACATTTAGTCTTTTAATGTGCCTGGGGATTAGAGAGACTCCAGGTCGTCAGGGCAGGTCAAAGCTGTTGGATGATAGCTGAAGAGATTTCTCTCTCTCTCTCTCTCTCTCTCTCAGCCTCCCAATGCCCTAGGGTTTTGTGTGTTTTCCTTTAGGGTAAGAGAGATACCTGTTCCACCTCCCTTTCTGTCTTACTCTCCATGGTAACAGCTGTGACCATGAGGCCAACACCAGCGTTTGTGGGTGGAGCCAGATTCTTCACGGGCTTCTCTTGATACCCTCTGCTCTTGGTGTGGGAAATTAAGCAGATAGAGAAGAGAATTTGATAAGGTTAAAGCCCAATAGGGGCAGCAGAGCTGAGGTCAGTGTGATCACCTCTAAGGCTTCAGCCATCCAGCTGAACTCTTTTGGCCACCATTCTTTGTGAGTTATGTTTTTCAGGGACTTTGAAGACAGTTTCCTTGGGAAATGTGTAGTCTTTTTTTGGACTTGAGTTTCTATAGTGATAATGAATTTTCGAGTTTGTATTCTGACAGAACCCATGGCATCTATCCTGTGATCCTCTGTTTCTTCCCTTGCCCACGTAGATTAAAGGTGTTGTTTTGAAAGTGTGTTTTGCCTGTTGGTTTTTCCAGTATTTTTGGAAGAGGAACCTAAAGCCAGATGGGGATTTCTGTGAGATTCATGATCTTGAGACAAGACTGTGGAATTCTTCCCCAAATTGAGATGGGAGTGTTTTGCTAGAGAAATCTAGTAAGGGCCTCTACCCAGTACTGACGTCACCTTTTTTTTTTCCCCTTCAGATTTTGCCCAGAAAGTCTTTGCATTACAGTAGGAACTCCATGTTTTTAGACTATTGTGGATCTAGAGTGGAGCCATGGATTTTTTTTTTCCAAACAGCTTTAATGAAATATGATTCACATACCATACAATTCACCCACTTAAAGTGCACAATTCAAATGGCTTTTAGTACATTCACAGAGTTGTTATCTAACTTTTAGAAAATTGAGATCATTTTCATCACCTCCAAAAGAAACCCCATACCCTTTAGCTATTAACCCACAATTCCCGAATCCCTCCCAGCCCTAGGCAATCACTAATTACTTTCTATCTCTAAAGATTTGCCTATTCTGAACGTTTCATATAAATTGAATCATACAATATATGGTCCTATGTGACTGGCTCCTTTCACTTAGCATAATGTTTTCAAGGCTTATCCATGTTGTAGTATGTATCATGGATTTTTAGAAATGGGTATTTTGGGTTGTTTTCTGTTTGAAGAACGTTTTTTCACCCCCCATCTTGTTATTTTGTCCTTGCCATTAAAAATGATTTTTTTTTGGAATGTGGTGTCCTCTGGTGAGTCAGTCTCTTCTTTTTGATATTCCCCAGTGAAGCAAAGTGGTTCTTCTAGGATTGGGATGTGCTTATTCTGATTTGCCACTGTCATCTGATGAGGAAGTTAAATTTAAGTTCTGCAGTTTCCCAAGATAGATGAATATGGAGACAACTCACCAGAGTGGGAAGTTACTGACCTCAGAACTTCTCTTAGGAGTTCTCATATGTCTTAAAAATCATAGAAATTTCGTTTGGGGGTTTAAAATGGAAATGGGGTCTGTCTCCTGGGAGCTGTTCAGCAGGGTTTGGGTACTGCCTTCCCTGGGGCTGGAATTGCCCTTATATTGCTGTCTGACTTACTTATCTTGGCAAGTCCAAGGAACCCATTCTTTGAGCCTTCTCTTTCCACCTTATTCATAAGAAGTAATGCCTTTACACTGGGAATGGAAATTGGCCTTCCTGATTTCCCCATTGACTTTGAGAGCAGGAACCTGAGGTCAGTGATGCATTCCATCCTGGACGGATGGTCAGAGGAGACACGAGGGGATTTTCACCCTTGCTAAGCATAAGGAACTCGGCTGTGGGAACTTCTGCTTGTAAATCGTAAAGGCTGTTTTTTAGGGTCTAGGTTAAAAGTTCAACCTACAAGAGGTGTTCCTATTTTGATGTATTTAGTATTAATTTTTTAATAAATTTATTTTTGGCTACTTTGGGTCTTCATTGCTGTGCGCGGGCTTCTCCCTAGTTGTGGGGGGTACTCTTTGTTGTGGTGCACGGGCTCTAGGTGCGCGGGTTTCGGTAGTTGTGGCACACGGGCTCAGTAGTTGTGGCACACGGGCTTAGTTGCTCCACGGCATGTGGGATCTTCCCAGACCAGGGATCGGCTTCAGGGATGTCCCTTGAATTGGCAGGCAGATTCTTTTTTTTTTTAAATTTATTTATTTTTATTTATTTATGGCTGTGTTGGGTCTTTGTTTCTGTGCGAGGGCTTTCTCTAGTTGTGGCAAGCGGGGGCCACTCTTCATCGCGGTGCGCGGGCCTCTCACCATCGCGGCCTCTCTTGTTGCGGAGCACAGGCTCCAGACGCGCAGGCTCAGCAATCGTGGCTCACGGGCCCAGCTGCTCTGCGGCATGTGGGATCTTCCCAGACCAGGGCTCGAACCCGTGTCCCCTGCATTAGCAGGCAGACTCTCAACCACTGCGCCACCAGGGAAGCCCCTGGCAGGCAGATTCTTAACCACTGTGCCGCCAGGGAAGCCCCCCGATGTATTTATTTATGGCTTTGCCATAAATAAAGCAATGCTTTATTGTGAAAGCAACGCTTGTCAAACGTTAATATGCATAGGAATCTCCCGGGATCTTGTTAAAAATGCAGACATTGATTCAGTAGGTCTGGGTGAGGTTGAAATTCTGTATTTCTACCAGGCTCCATGGTGGTGCTGTTGCTGCCTCTCCTCTACCAGACCAAGGGTGTGGTAGAGGAATTGTGGGAAGAGTGTGGACACAGACTATGGCTTGGGACCAGGCCCTTGGGCTTCGGTGCTCCAGTGATCTCCTCTTTCTCCCGGAGACGGTGGGTGGAGCCGGGGAGCTCCTTGGGCGCATGCGTGCTCGCTGCCCTCCTCCCCACCCGGAATCTAGGGAGGGTGGAGGTTGCGTCGGCCTGTTGCTAAGAGACGCGAAGGTGGTGAGGACCAGTGGCGGGGGAGGGGAGCGGCGCCCGGCGCTTTCGGGAACCCAGCTAGAGCTGGGAGAGCAAATGGCGGGGCTGGAAGGGTCGGAGCCTCCTGGGATCGGAAATTCAAGGATTAGTGGACCTTCGAGGGTCGCAATGCTTGGGTTTGTCCTTATGCATTTTTAAATGGTTACATTTAAATGGTTATATAAGTACCTACATAATATCCTTGATTTTGCTTCTTGGCCTGCAAAATCTAATATACTGTCTGGCCCTTTGAAAAAAGTTTGCCAACCCCAGACATTTCTTACCCCAGACTTGGAATCAGCCATTTCCAAAAATCCTGGTTACTTTTAGTGGGAAACCATAGTTCAGAACTGCAAACTGGGTGCTGGGGATGCTCATTGCTACTGGTTTAATCATTGTTTCTAGGTTTTTATAGAGGACACAGACAGGGAGAATATATATTTACAGATAAAATGTTCCATTAGAGGGTTTTAAGTAAGGGAGCAACATGATCTGATTTACGCTTTTGAAAGATCTTTCCCCTGGGAGAGAATGAACTACGGGGACAAGAGGGGAAGCAGGAATGCATATTAGGATGTTGTTTTCCAAGAAAGAAGTGATAGGACTGCAGCAGTGGAGACAAGAAGTGGTTGGATTCAGGCTATATGTGGAGATAGAGCTACCATTTATATATATATATACATACATACACACATACATGCATATATATATGTATGTAGCTGATGGATAGGATGCAGGGAAAGAGAAAAGACCAATTTCTAAGTTCTGACCTGAAACTAGGTAGGTGGTGTTTCCATTCACTGACCTCAGAAAGCCTGGGGAAGCAGGTCCATGGAAGGGAAATCAAGAGTTTGTTTTGGACACATTAAGTTTAGACATCCAAGTGGAGATGTCACTCAGTGTTGGATATAAAAGTCAGGAGTGCAGAAGCAAGATCAGGGTTATAGCTATAGATTTGGGAGTCACTGGTACATTGGTGGTCCTGGATGAGAGCACCTAGTGGAAGAGCAGGATGGAGGAGAAGAGAGGAGAGTCATGTCCTGGCCTGTATTCTGGGGAGCTGGAAGAGGAGACCCCTGCAGGGAAGCCTGAGAAAGCCATGAGGGTCAGGAGGAAAACTGGAAGAGAAGATGATGTTCAGGTAGGAGGGAGTAGCTGTATCAAGTGCTGCTGAGGGCTGAACAAGATAAGAGCAGAGACCAAATGAATGGATTGGGCAAAGTGGGAGAAGTTTCAGTGGGATGGTTGGACGGAAAGCCCAACTGGAGTGAGAAGGGGAGGTGAGAAGGTGGAGACAGGAAATAGAGACAACTTTGGGGGGATTTTGCAGAAAAACAGAAGCAGAAAAAAAAAAAAGAGTCTGGAAGGGGCTATGGGCTCTAGGGAGCATGTTTGTTTTTTTAGGCTGTGCCGGGTCTTAGTTGCGGCATGCAGGCTTCTTAGTTGCGGCATGAGGACTTCTTAGTTGCGGCATGTGGACTCTTAGCTGTGAACTCTTAGTTGCAACATGCATGTGAGATCTAGTTCCCCGACGAGGGAACGAACCCGGGCCCCCTGCATTGGCAGCACAGAGTCTTACCCACTAGAGCACCAGGGAAGTCCCCAGCATATTATTTTAAGAACTGCAACATTAAGTCTTGTTTGTATGCAGATGGGTATGATCCAGTATGGAGAAGAAACTGACAAAGCAAGAGAATGAGAGGATCATTTCAGTAGCCAAGTTTTTAAGTACTTGAAGGGATTGAAAAATTCAGTACAAAGTGGAGGGATAGTCTGCAGCCACAAACAAGGACACTCCTTCCATTACAATAAGAGGAGGAGATCTGGATACAAATGCAATAGGTCAGTGGATCTTCCCAGTGGCTGGGAAGGCAAGGAGGACTCACCTTCAAGCATCTGTTTCCTTAATGAATATGCAGTGAGGTGAAGAGGTGAAATTGCTGTCTTGAAAGAGAGAAGATTTACTAGGGAAGTGCGGTAGGATTAGCTGGGAGCATTGGCTGCTCATTTAAGATTTGAGGTCTTCGATTTAGACTGAGACTGATCAGCACAATGGGATTTTCTCCATCCATGCTTAGCTGCTCAGGTGCAAGCACAGAGCAGATGGATTATCGGGTGTAATTAGGGCTGCAGTGCTGCCATCTGAGTGTGATGGAGGGAGGGGGGCAGGCATGAGTAAGGGTGTTTGCAGGGAAATGCTTGAAGTCCTGAACCTTGGCCCGTATTTGAATGCTAAGCACTATCCATACAGGCCCTCATCTCATCTAACAGCCTTAGTTAGTATCATGGCTCAAATCTTAAAACTCAAACCTTAAACAAAAACATAATGATAAATATATGTATGTATATATGGCTCCTCCCACCCTCCCTCCTTCGGAAGCTTTGTTGTTTAAGGTGGAGAAAGAGACGAGAGTGTTAGCCTATAACATTTTTAAATTATGTTAAAGAGATAGTCACAATAGAGGCCAGAAGACACTGGAAAGTCATCTTTAAAGTGCTGAAAGAAAAAACCTATCAACCCAGAATGCCATATCCAGCATAAATATCTTTTTTTTTTTCCTGTTGTGTTTACTTTTTAAAAAAAATTTATTTTATTTATTTTGACTGTGTTGGGTCTTTGTTGCTGCGCACGGGCTTTCTCTAGTTGCAGCGAGCGGGGGGCTACTCTTCATTGTGATGTGCAGGCATCTCATTGCGGTGGCTTCTCTTGTTGCGGAGCATGGGCTCTAGGTGCGCAGGCTTCACTAGTTGTGGCGTGCAGGCTCAGTAGTTGTGGCTTGCGGGCTGTAGAGCACAGGCTCAGTAGTTGTGGTACACGGGCTTAGTTGCTCTGCGGCATGTGGGATCTTCCTGGACCAGGGCTCGAACCCATGTCCCCTGAGTTGGCAGGAGGATTATTAACCACTGCGCCACCAGGGAGGCCCTTTTGTTTTTTTTTTGTTTTTTGTTTTTGATGGAACAATGCTTTACTTCAGATGAATATCTTTTTTTTAAAAAAATTATTTATTTATTTTTTATTTTTGTCTGTGTTGGGTCTTCGTTTCTGTGTGAGGGCTTTCTCTAGTTGCGGCAAGCGGGGGCCACTCTTCATCGCGGTGCGTGGGCCTCTCACTATCGCGGCCTCTCTTGTTGTGGAGCACAGGCTCCAGACGCGCAGGCTCAGTAGTTGTGGCTCACAGACCCAGTTGCTCCGTGGCATGTGGGATCTTCCCAGACCAGGGCTCGAACCCGTGTCCCCTGCATTGGCAAGCAGACTCTCAACCACTGCGCCACCAGGAAAGCCCAGATGAATATCTTTTAAGGATAAAGACAAAAATGAGAGTGCGGGAATTCCCTGGATGTCCAGTTGTTAGGACTTGACCATTTCACTGCCGGGCTTGGGTTTGATCCTTGGTCGGAGAACTAAGATCCTGCAAGCCGTGCGTCGGGGCCAAAAAACAAACAAACAAAACAAAAACAAAAACAAAAAACTAAGAGAGTTTATTGTCAGCCAACTGCACCACAAGGAAATTCTTCAGGCTCAAGGGCTGTACTACCAGACGGAAAGTCGAGTCTTTAGGTGAATGGAGAACACTGGGGATGGTGACTGTGAATAAATATCTTTTTCCCTCAGTTTATTTAAAACACGTTTAACTGTTTAAAGCAAAGGAATTTTGCAATTGTATAGTTTTTTTTAATTGCTCCTGTCCTTTATGTTATGTAATATATATGACTAAGAATTTTACAGTTGCAAAGTTCTTATATTTTACATGAGGTGGTATAATATTTACTCTAGGTAGACTCTGGAAAGTTAAGGATATATGTCATAATGCCTAGAGTAGTGATTCTTAAAGTGTGGTACAAAGACTTTGGGGGTCCCCAAAACACATTCAGGAGGTCTGCAAGGTCCTCCTTTTCCCAACTACGTATGTTTGTAGGGTGTATTTTCTTCATATATGCCAACCCAAACAACATACCACAGCAGATTGAACACAGAAGTAGATTTGAACATCCATCTGTCTTTTATTAAGCCAGCCGTTAAAGAGTTGCAAAAATGTAAAACATTGCCTCTCTTCTCAATATAGTTTTGAAAATAAATTTTTCATAAAAATATGTTGTTTATGCAAACATGTAATGGTTTTCATGTTTATTTTAATTAAAAATAAATAAAATTTTTAGTTTAATTTTATCTATCTATATCTCCCACATAAAAGACCCCTCTTTGGGGGGGTCTTCAATACTTTTTAGGAGTGTAAAGGGGTCCTGAAACCAAAACACTTGAAAATAGCTGCTGTAGAGCAAACACTCAAAAATAATGCAATGAGAAGCACTATTCACAATAGCCAAAAAGTGAAAACAACCCAAATGTCCATCAACAGAAGAATGGATAAACAAAATGTGGTATATACATCCAATGGAATATTACTCAGGCTTAAAAATGAATGAAGTACTGATACATGCTACAATGTGGATGAACCTCGAAAACATTCTGTTAACTGAAAGAAGCTAAACCAAAAGGCCACATGTTGTATGATTCCATTTATATACAATGTCCAGAATAGGTAAATCCATAGAGGTAGTGTAGATTGGCAGTAGCCAGGCACTGAGGGAGGGGAGAATAGGTAGTGACTGCTTAATGAGTATGGAGTTTTATTTTGGGATGATGGAAATGTTTTAGAAGTAGACAGAGGTGATGGTTGCACAACATTGTGAATGTACTAAATGCCACCAAATTGAACATTTTTTTTTTCTTTTTTTCTTTTAATTAATTAATTAATTTATTTTTGGCTGCGTTGGGTTCTCGTTGCTGCGCGTGGGCTTTCCCTAGTTGCGGCGAGCGGGGGCTACTCTTCGTTGCGGTGCGCGGGCTTCTCATCATGGTGGCTTCTCTTGTTGTGGAGCACGGGCTCTAGGCGCGCGGGCTTCAGTAGTTGTGGCACACGGGCTCAGTAGTTGTGGCACACGGGCTCAGTAGTTGTGGTGCACAGGCTTAGTTGCTCCGTGGCATGTGGGATCTTCCTGGACCAGGGCTCGAACCCATGTCGCCTGCCTTGGCAGGCGGATTCTTAACCACTGCTCCACCAGGGAAGTCCTTCCATGACTTCTTAACCACACCTTTGCATGCCACCTGTAGCAAGAGTCAGAGGTACATAAAATAACCTGTGGTTGGGGGGCAGGAGGTGCTAAGAAAGTAGAAAAGGTGATGGTAGAGATAAATAACCTGTTAAGTACCCCAGACTATTTAAGTCAGACCCTTTTCAGGATTTCTGATCTCTATGGGTTCTGTTTGGATTTTAATCCTATGAGTTTTTCATGCCTCTCACTTACCCTTCCCAGCTGGTACATGGAACCTTTTTTTTTTTTTTTTTTAAAGAATGCTTCCTCCTCCTTCCCCTTCATTTTATTTTTTAATTTTTAAAATAAATTTATTGATTGATTGATTGATTTGGCTGCATTGGGTCTTTGTTGCTGCACGCAGGCTTTTCTCTAGTTGCGTCAAGCGGGGGCTACTCTTTGTTGCGGTGTGCAGGCTTCTCATTGCGGTGGCTTCTCTTGTTGCAGACCACAGGCTCTAGGCACATGGGCTTCAGGAGTTGTGGCAAGTGGGCTCAGCAGTTGTGACTCGCGGGCTCTAGAGCGCAGGCCAGTAGTTGTGGTGCACAGGCTTAGTTGCTCTGCGGCATGTGGGATCTTCCCGGACCAGCGCTTGAACCCGTGTCCCCGGCACTGGCAGGCGGATTCTTAACCACTGTGCCACCAGGGAAGTCCTGGAACCATTTTTGATACCTTGGAGAGTGGCATTTTTCTGTGCACTCTGTTCCTACAAATGCATTTTTGGCTTCAGCTAAAGCAAGACTCTACTTACTACTAATGTTGAATCTGATGGGATCTTCTCTCATCATCTCAGCTGCAGCCCCTAGCAGAGCATTCTTTACCTGATTGGCAGATAGAAAAGTGTACAACATCACTACCTTGGCTAACCGAGGTATTGTGGGTGTTTGTTAAAACTCATGTCAAAACATTTCATGGTGAACAGAAACAGACTCACAGACATAGAAAACAGACTTGTGGTTGCCAAGGGGGAGGGGAGTGGGGGAGGGATAGATTGGGAGTTTGGGATTAGCAGATGCAAACTAGTATATGTAGAATGGATAAACAACAAGGTCCTACTGTATAGCACAGGGAACTATATTCAATATCCTATAATAAACCATAATGGAAAAGAATATGAAAAAGAGTATATATATGTATAATTGAATCACCTTGCTGTATAGCAGAAATTGACACAACATTGTAAATCAACTATACTTCAATTAAAAACATTTTATGGTATATAATTTTTAAAAAACTAAAGCAAGATTGAATCTAGTTGATGATATGCATGCTGAACTGTTTAGAGGTAAAGCGTTCTGATATTTGCAACTGGCTGTGAAATGCATCAGAAATAGGATGAATTTAGAGGTATTCATTTTAGACAGTGGGGAAAAGGACTCAAAACTTGCAGACCATGTATAACAGAGCACCATCACTTAGATACTGATCTTTTTAAAAGTAGTATTTATTACACATTTTTCTAATTTTAGAAGAAGAGCATGTGTATTGTAAAAAAGCTGAAGATTAAGTAGTTTCATTTAAGCGTGGTTGTGAGTGATGGGGTTGTGTCGTGGGCCTGAGATGCTTTGGTGCTGTGAGGGGAGGGAAGGGCAGGTAAGACATATGGAGAGTGTGTCAAGGAGCCCAGCCCTGTGGCTTGGCAGTGCGCTTGACTAGCCAACAGTGCTCACTGGGGGAAGTGTCTGGGTAGCTTTCCCAGGGGCTGCACAATTAAGAATCCATTCTCAAGCCAATCATCTGTTGATGGGCACTTGGGTTGCTTCCATGTCTTGGCTATTGTAAATACTGCTGCTATGAACATTGGGGTGCATGTATCTTTTTGAATTAGAGTTTTTGTCTTTTAGAAGATGTGGTATGTAGACAATGGAATATTACTCAGCCATAAAAAAGAATGAAACATTGCCATTTGCAGCAACATGGATGGACCTAGAGAATACTATACTTGGTGAAGTAAGTCAGACAGAGAAAGACAAGTATTATATGATACCACTTATATGTGGAATCCAAAAAAATAATACAAATTAGTCTATATACAAAACAGAAACAGACTCACAGACATAGAAAACAAACTTATGGTTACCAAAGGGGAAAGGGGGGGAGGGATAAATTAGGAGTATGGGATTAACAAACTACTATACCTAAAATAGATAAGCAACAAGGATTTATTGTATAGCACAGGGAACTCTATTCAATATCTTGTAATAATCTATAATGGAAAATAATCTGAAAAAATATATGTATAACTGAAGCACTTTGCTGTATACCTGAAACTAACACAATATTGTAAGTCAACTATCCTTCAATTAAAAAGAAAAAGAATCCATTCTCCTATTAGAGTTGACCAAGGTCAGTGGTTCCTGTGGAGTGTTTTTTCCTTCCTTGAGAGAGTCTGGACTAAAGAAATTCTGTATGTAATGCTATGAAAAGATCTCCAAAAGTGAAAAGAATAGTGTGATTGTATGCTACTACTGTGTACAAAGGATGGAAAAAAACCACACATCCATATTTTCTTGTAGTGCTCTGGAAGGGATATACGTAAGGAAGAACAGTGGTTTCTGCCAGGAGTGGGTGGAGGTGGGGTCTGTCCCAACCAGGGATGCAGTGGGAGGGAGGCTTTCCTTGTATACTTCTTTAGAGTTTTTGATTTTGCAAGCTATGTAAATGCATTTCCTATTGAAAAATGAATAAATAAAATGTAAAAAGAGAGGAAATAGGATAACATGAGACAGTGGTCTCCAGTGCCTTGGAACACATCAAAATGGGAAATGTTAAGGCTTTGACATTCCCTGATTAATCAGAATTTCAGTTACAAAGACCAGCACTGCACTGTGAGAATCAGGGACCCTGTGTCTTACTAAGTATTCTGCACATGGCTCTGCCATCAAGGTGCATTATTTTGATATTGGTTTTACTTCTCTTTGCTTTTTTATTTATTTTTATTTTTATTTTTTTATTTTGGCCGCGCCACGTGGCTTGCAGCATCTCAGTTCCCCGACCAGGGATTGAACAGAGGCCTCGGCAGTGAAAGCATGGAGTCCTAGACACTAGATCACCAGGAAACTCCCCTCTTTGCTTTGTTTGGTATTTTGTGCGTGTATTCTACAGGTAAGTTTGTCATCACCCCCTTCCCCTTTCGCAAAGGTATAGGGGCAGACCCCTGCCTATATGTGCGATTTGGAGATGCAGAAGTGTGTTGGCTTCTAGAACACATGCTGCAAAGGCCGGCATCCTGTGATGGCTGTGCCTCCTGGGAATCAAATCAGCTTACTCGTGAGAGCATCCGAATTCCCTGCGGCTTCCTTCTTTCTTGTCGTTTGGGCTTTTAGGGATGGAGATAGTCACTCTGGCTTTGGTCTAGAGACATATGATGAGAAGCCCTTTCCGCAATAAGTATTTAATAAATTAACACAGATTTCCATTATCCCTTCCTGAAATGGGGCCACTGTCTGTCTGTAAGGATGTCTGGAGAGTGGAAAAGTAAACACAGAATTAGGAATCCCAACATTAATGCAATTTGCACTTGCTATCAGCTTACTGCCCTCGTCTTTGAGACGCCATTAAAAATGCATACAGGATGTGAGTGAGATAAAACATATCAAAATTCAAGCTGATTCCAATTCACATTGACACTCCATTTCTCTGGTCCTCTGGCTTCCAGCGGCTTTAACCATCTGGGACACAGGCCGGAGCCTGGGAGTGAGGGAAGAGAGCCTCTGAGCAGTGAAGGTGCTACCATAAAGCTCAAAAGGCTCAATTCAAAGGAGGGTCTTTGCCACACTCACTTGGTCTGTGGAATCAGTAACTTATTTTATATTAATAATGGTAGCTCTCCTTTACTGGGCATTTACTGTGTGCCAGGTAACATGCTTTCTATGTAGTAACTTATTTAATCCTCATAACAACCGAGCGAAATATGTAACTATTAGTATTCCCATTTTACAGATGAAGAAACTGAGACAGGTTAAGTGACTTGGTTAAGGTCACACAGACAGTGAGTGGTAGAGCAGGAATTTGAACCCATGCAACCAGGCGCCAGGGCCTAGCTTATTAACCACCTCTACTCACCTCCCATCTGAGTGTGTGTGTGGGTGTGTTTAGCACATATAATTCTAAAAAGCTCTGATATTTGGTTTTCTAATTCTTGGCAGATTAGGGAGTGGGGCCACTAGAAGCAAGCACGTGCATAATCTCAGGAGGCAGACTGGTGGGCTGGTGGTGACTGAGGAACAGAGAACCAGTAACCTCAAGCGGTCTGGTCCTTACTAGGAGGCAGTCCTGCACATTTCAACTGTCCTTGCAGGAACCACCAAACACAGTAGAGTAGCATGATTCAATTTATAAATACGACTGTGGCAGACACTCTAAGCTGTCCCTGCTATTCAATTTCCCCTTCTCTATCTTAGTAATAGAACCCTCAGCTATTCCATGGACCATGCTGCTGGATCTTATACTGCTAGGTGTGGCTGTGTAGCCCTTGGACCAGGAGCAGACGTGAGATGTACCAGGTCATACAAGCTCTGCCCTTCTGCCTTTCCTCTCCATGGGCTGGGATGCGGTCTCAGGGGACAGGGAAACACCCAGGGATTATAGCAAAAGATGTAAAGAGCATGGATCTCCAACTCTGTGGAGTCACTACGCGTGCCCTGGACTGTTCATTCTTGCATTGTTACATGCGAGAGAAACTAGCTCTCTTGTTGAAGCTGTTTTAAATCTCTCCTAGAGCAGCCAAACTCACAAGCCGATGGATACACCCAGGGCATCAAGGAAAGGTTATGTTACGTTTGCTGTATTTTGTTAACAAGTCAAGGAAATATTCAAAGCATTTTAGAAAGTGTTACGATAACAAGGTTTGAGGCCTAATGGGAGCAACTTTAATTATTTGGAAACATCCCCAGAAACTTTCGAAATGCTGGCAAAAAAAGAGCATACTCTACTTGGTTGATGTGATAAGGAGAATATGTAAATTCAGTTTAGTTCCACAAATATTTATGGAACAGCTACTTCATGCCAGGCAAGGCCAATAGAGTCCTTGTCCTCAGGGAGCTGACAGTTAGGGTTGGGGGTTGGGGGGTGCAGGAACACAGACAGATGAGCACATGGATATAAAAAATGATTAACGCTGGTGGGCACACACCCTGCCCTGAGTTGGGACATCAAGGAAGACTCTTCATTCGGAAGCTTTGCTGGCCGCTGTTCCACCTCTTGTGCAGGGTTAGGTTTTCCTTAAAGAGACAAGTACTTGTGTTTTATGGAAGTTAGGGCTGAAAAGCTCATTCAGAGGCCTTGAGAAATGTGACCCATGAAACTGACACCTTGAGTTTCCCCCTTTCTTCTTTCCTTCTTCTTCCAAGCTCCCTCCCATCCATGGGACAGATTCCAGCAAACTTTTAAATTCTACTTTATTATTATTTATTAAAGTACGGTTGATTTACAATGTTTCAGGTGTGCAACAAAGCGATTCAGTTATATATGTACATATATCTATCTATTCTTTTTCAGATTCTTTTCCATTACAGGTTATCACCAGATATTGAATATAGTTCCCTGTGCTATACAGTAGGTCCTTGTTTATTTTATATATAGTAGTGTGTATCTGTTAATCCCAAATTCCTCATTTATCCCTCCCAGATTCTAGCAAACTTTAGGGTGTTATGGTGCCCTCTTGGGATGTGGGTTAAAAGATACTCCCTAGGATATACCTTCCAGGAATCAGAAGGGTCTTCAGCTGAGTATCTTTTCTTTCATCTTTAAATAGTGGTAAAAGTGGAAGGAGCAGCCAAGAGCCTGAGGAATTAAAACAGTGTCCACAGAAGCATGGTCAGCTCTCTCTCTCTCGCTCTCTCTCTCTCTCTGTCTGTCCTTCTCGTCCTCAATGACAGGCTGATAGACGATGGACCAATTATCTCAGTCTGGCTGTCAGTTCTATGGATGATGATGTTACCCTTCCCCGAGCAGGGGACTTTGGGGATGATAAATTAAAGGTATTAGAAGGCACTTGGCAGACTGAGAGAAAGAAAGTCAGTAATTAATGACTTCAGAGCAGTCTTGCAGAAATATTGATGCCTGAGAGACACTTGATGTTTTCTTTTCCCCAGACAGTATTAACTCCGGAAAAGAGTCCAGATTATGATAGTTAGGGCAGAGGGGTGAGTTGCAGAACACAGAGGAGAAGCAAGGAAACTTGGAGTAGGGCGGTCATGAGAACTGTCTTTCCCTGAATGGTGGTTCAAGGCTGGCTTCCTTGGGGTCTCACTCCAAACTTTTTGCTGACCTTTCCGGTCCCCAAAGTTAAGACCTGGGCCTGATTTTAGCTGAGCCCTATGTCAAAGCCAAAATCTAGCAGTTTATGCTCATGAACTTAAAAAAAATTGCCTATAATTTTATTTTATTTATTTATTTGTTTAAATAAATGTATTTATTTATTTATTTATTTTTGGCTGTGTTGGGTCTTCGTTTCTGTGTGAGGGCTTTCTCTAGTTGCGGCAAGCGGGGGCCACTCTTCATCGCGGTGCGCGGGCCTCTCACTATCGCGGCCTCTCGTTGTGGAGCACAGGCTCCAGACGCGCAGGCTCAGTAGTTGTGGCTCACGGGCCTGGCCGCTCCGCGGCACGTGGGATCTTCCCAGACCAGGGCTTGAACCCGTGTGCCCTGCATTGGCAGGCGGATTCCTAACCACTGCGCCACCAGGGAAGCCCCTATAATTTTATTTTAAGGAAAATTGTTTTCTTTCACACACAGACACGTACATACACATACATAGACATGTATAAATGTATATACACACATCTGTAGACACATATATATATATATATATATATATTTTTTTTTTTTTTTATTTAACTTTTAACAAGGATTGATCACATTTGTTTTTCATGCAAAACTTTGTGACCAGATTTTTTAGGGAATTCTCTCCCTGGCAGACCAGTGGTTAGGACTCAGCGCTTTCACTGCCAAGGGCCTGGACTCGATCCCTGGTCGGGGAACTAGGATCCCGCAAGCCAAGTGGTGTGGCCAAACTGTCCCCCGCAAAAAACAGACAAAAAAACCCAGATTTTTTAAAAAGATACTAAAAATGGAATAAATAAAATACCTAAGCAAAAAGCCCTTGAATTTTGCTGAAATGAAATTTCAATTATAAATGAGAAGGCTTTGATTTATCCTGGATGAGTTAATATTGTCCTCTTTGATATAATAGATAAATATATTGAGCGGTAACTGTTTGGCATGCTGCACTAAGTACTTGAATTGTAATCTAATTTCTCCCAGAAAAAAAAAAAAGTATAAAATTGCTTCCTGATGTTCTTAGGAGAGAGAATGAAATCCATCGCATAGCCTTAGCAAGCCCTGTGTCCTGAGCCCTGCCTCTCTCTCCTTCATTCTCTGTTGTTTTACCTGATTTCATTGTCTTCACTGTGCTTATTTCTATCTCTCATTCTCATATTTCTCTGCTGTTTAAAAAAGTCATTGAAGGGAATTCCTTGGTGGTCCGGTGGTTAGGACTTGGCGTTTTCACTGCCGTGGCTCGGGTGCGATCCCTGGTCAGGGAACTAAGATCCCACAAGCCGGGCGGTGCGGCCAAAATTAAAAAAAAAAAAAAAAAAAAATATATATATATATATATATAAAAAATATATATACACATATACACATACGCACACACATATACATATATATAAAAGCCATTGAAGATATAGACCATAAACTAGTGATTAGCAGTGGGGAGGTGGGGGGGCAGTATAGGGGTGGGGCAGTGGAAGATACAAACTATTGGGTATAAGATAGGTTCAAGGATGCCCTGTACAACACAGAGAATATAGCCAATATTTTGTAGTAACTATAAAATAACCTTTAAAAATAGTGTAAAAAATTAAAAAAAATTTAAAAGTCACTGAAGTATAACATAGGTGCAGAAAGGTGCACTTAGGTGAACTGCTAGATGGATTTTCCAGTGGTCATGGACTTTAAAAACATTTATTTTTATTGTAAAATATACATTACATAACATCTACCATTTTAACCATTCTCAAATACAGTTACATTGTTGTGCAACCATCACCACCATCTGTCTCCAGAACTTTTTCACCATCCCACGCTGAAACTCTATACCCATTAAAGAACAGCACCCCATCCCCCGACCCCCAGCCCCCGTTACCACCATTCTTCTTTCTGTCTCTATAAATTTGACCACTCCAGGGACCTCCTATATGTCCGTGGACTTTCAATATGAAGTGGACTGGCTGTGGCCCTGAGACTAGATACCATGTGTCTCCCATTTCTTTTCATTTGATGTAAGTTTATTAATGTCCACCTGTGTGATGACAGTCCCCAGCCAGCAATGGTGCCTCGAAGACTGTTCTCATGGATTTTCCTCTGATTTTCTGTCATCACCGTGAGAAACTGCTATGCAGCTGATGTCTCAGTGTCAGATCACAGCCTCCAGTGTAATAGGAGCTGCCAACTTCACAGTTAATTTCCCTTGCCTGCCTCAGTAATAAGTGGATTCGGTTATGTGCTCATCGGTGATACGAACGCCATCTTTTAGAATAAATCTAAGTCATGTTCAAAGGATGCTGCCTTCCAGTAATGATGGTTTCTGAATGTTTCTTCCTCTGCGCTGAAAGACTTGCTTTCTGAATCTGAGGGCTTTGTATCCAAGGGTGTCTGTTGTAAAAGAAAAATGTGTTAAGTATGCAGCTCTACCTCTTTCCTGCCCTGACCCCTTCCCTAAATCTGAATCCTGTTTAGCTGAGGAAGGAACATCTGGAACTCTTCAAGGCCTGTTTCATCTGGGAGAAAGGCACATCTGGTTTAGAATGTTTCTGGAAAACGAAAAAGCAGAATAGGAATTTGAGAAGATGGAAGTGTGATGAGAGGACATGTCTATTCCTTACTTCAGAGCATGAACATCACGAGCATATTGGTTTGGAGGAAGTGGGCAGTCCTGCAGCCAAGGCCTTACTCTTTCCAAAGCCCCATAGAGTGAACCAGTGAGCAGTACAGGTGTCAGAAAAGTGGACCACAGTTTGTTATAGGCGCTGGAGATGACTGGAGAGGAAGATGTTTTTCCCTTCACTTGTATGGTTACAAGGACCAACAGCCTCCTAACCCCATGGCTGTTTTGGTGGAACTCTTGAGGATGGACGTGAAATTCACTGGATGAAATGATCATTCTCAATTCATCAGACCCTCCCTGTACTTGAATTATACATCCACACCCTGTACCATGGGACTTTGTATTATCCTCCACTGGTGTGGATGGAGTACATGTCCTCACTTCAATGGTTTTGAGTTTTCCCATGTATTATAATTTGCTTTGGCCAACAGAATATGGGTGGAAAGGACAGTGTGCCAATTCACTCAACCTGTCTTGTGCTTATGCCATTTGACATGAGAAGAACATGCCTTGGGGATGTTCAGCAGGATGCCTCCTGCTGATTTCAGGAGAATGAGCCAAATCCTGTGGAGTGAAGCTGAATCTAAGGGACACCCTGGAGCCAGGCTGACCTGAACCTGAAGTAGATTGATCTTAGCTGACTTCTAGACCCATGAGTGATAAGAATATATGCTTGTTGTAGGTCACTGAGTTTGGGAGAAGTTTGTTACAGAGCATTATTGTGGCAATAGCTGACTCATACAAAGACCAAAATGCAGAAGCAGAGAGAAAAATGGTAAGTGAAGTAGGTGGCTGACATATGAGTAAGGAAGGAAGTGGTGGTGGGATCTGAGGATAGAGCAAGTAGGGAAAGGCCTCCAAGAAGAAGAATGAGGTGGACGAGAGGAAAGGAATACTGCAGCTGCAGCTCCCTCAGACGGGTGGTGGGAAAGGAGCAGTGCACGCACACGTGCGTGCGCGCGCACACACACACACATCCCCTATGCCTCTGGTGAGCACTGGGCCTTTCTGCTGTCTTTGTTCAGTGTTGCCAATGTCTGAGAGGTTTCCAGGGAGTATAAGTTTGATTCCTAACAGGGTCTAGATGTCCAGTTTTGGGGTCTCCCTGGGCTTATGGTCACATTGTGTCAATGGAGCAATAAAAGAATCTAAAAAATATGACAATAGTGAATACAAAAAAGAAGCAGACTCACAGATACAGAGAACAAACTAGTGGTTATCAGTGTGCAGGGGCAATATAGGGATAGGGGAGTGAGAGGTACAAACTATTCGGTGTAAGATAGGCTACAAGGACATATTGTTCAACATGAGGAACATAGCCAATATTTTGTAATAACTGTAAATGGAGTGTAACCTTTAAAAATTGTATAAAAAATAAAAATAAAACCAGCAAAAAAAAAAAAAAGAATAAGAAAAAAATGAGTGCTCTAAGGACAGAACTCTGCTGAGTGTGTCTTGGCTCCATTAGCTGGAATGCTCCCTAACTCTAACCAGTTATTAACACAGGGAACCAGCCCTCCAAAACGCAGATGCCTGGTGTGAGCTGGGTTCTGTAAGGTCTTATGACCTTGAGGAAGTTAATTAACCTCTCTGGGCTGAGATTTGGAGATAATGGAAAGAAGAATATTACCCATCCCACGGGACTGTCATGTGGGTAAGCCAGAGTGAACATCTGACACAATGCCTGGCCCAGGGTAAGCCCTCCATAAATCAATACCAATAACCGTACTGCCATTTTGAAAGGAGAATGGATATCTGGTGTTGAGTAAGAAATGGACATATCTTGTTTTCCTTGAGCCCAGATATTTAGTAAAGGTAGGAGTCCCACCAAATGGACGATACCTGACCAAGCCCTGGACTGTCCCTGGCAATCCTCTAAGCAGAAAGCAACCCTCCCACCTTTGGTTACCTTCTTCCGCAGACCACGTCAGCCCATCTCCCAGCTTTTGTTTTCATTTTTTCTACTTTTCTCAGGGATGTCTGTTTATTCTTACGCTTGTAGGGAAAAAAAGGTGGACCTGAAGGAGCAGAGGGCAGAGGTGGGCAGGACACCCCATCTCACCACCAGCTTGGGCTGTGGCTGTACTATTTTCTAGCTGGCTTTTCCACCATGAGCTAGGTGACCTCTCTGTCACACCTACGTTTTATAAAATGGATCACATGACCTTTATCACAACATCAGCTGGGGTATTTTTCCTCACACTGGTCTCTGAACACTAACCTTTTTTTTTTAAGATTTTTCTCTTCTAAATTCTTTTTTAAAAATATTTCTTTTATTTATTTTTATCTTTATTTTGTTTTTGGCTGTGTCGGGTCTTTATTGCGGCACGCGGTCTCTTTGTTGCCGCGCGCGGGCTTCTCTCTAGTTGTGGCGTGCAGGTTTTCTCTCTCTAGTTGTGGCGCGTGGGCTCCGTAGTTTGCAGCATGTGGGCTCTCTCGTTGAGGCGCGCAAGCTCAGTAGTTGTGGTACGCGGGCTTAGTTGCCCCGCAGCATGTGGGATTGTAGTTCCCCAACCAGGGATCGAACCTGCGTCCCCTGCATTGGAAGGTGGATTCTTTACCACTGGACCACCAGGGAAGTCCCTCTGAACGCTAACTTGAATTTATTTTCCGAGTTTACTGTGTACATTTGCTCCAGTTCTGTCTTGCACCCTCCTTTTCCTGGGGAGAATTTCCTAGATTTGCCTGGATTCCCTAACCCAGCCATTTTTACATTTTTCTTTGAGTTTGTGTGGCAGAGCCCATCCACCCCAGGAAGAAGTCTTCCCCATTTGCATCCTAAAGCTGGTCCTTCAGAAGGCTCTTTGTCCCTGGTCCTGGCTCAACACCTGAGTGGGAGTGGGACATGAGGGGGTTAGCAGCCCTCCTCACAGAGTGCAGGGTGAGCAGGGTAGGGGGGATGACCTGACCCCTTCCCAAAGGCCTCTGGCTCTTCAACAACTTTCAAAAGTGAAAATTGCATCTACTGTTTTCTCTCCTCACCCCTTCCCGGGGACAACAGAACAGGCCAGATGCTGTTCAGCTCCTCTTGCATCTGATTTGAGTTGGTACTTCATAGTTAGAGAAATCAGTTATAGAAGGAAATGCTCTTAACAAAAGAGCATACTTAGTGGCTTCTTAACGCGTTCATGTCATGCTAAGCGCTTTACATGTGTTTATTCATTAATCCTCTCAATAACCTTGCGAGAGCACATACTAAGAATGCTCACAGTAGTGAGGGCCCTGGCTCTGAATCTAGAGGGAGCTGGTTTAAACTCCATCTTTGCCCGTTACTAATGGGACCAGTACTTTACCCCTCTGAGTCTGTTTTTCATCATCTGTAAAATGGGAATGATTCTTACAACACTTTACCATTGTAAGAGTTAAATAGGATAATGAATGTAAAGAGATTGGCACATCATAGGCGCTCAACTGGGGAAGGGACTGGGTTTTACTCACCTTTGAATCCCTGCCCCTAGCACAGTGCCTGGCGCATAGGAGGTGCTTGGTAACTGTTTCCTGACCTGAAGTGATGGTGCGGCCCTTTGAGCATTTGGGAACTGGTGGTGGTAACAGGTTCTGAGGTACTAATGCTCCCTCTCGTCCATCATTGCCAGGCCCCCTCTGCCTATCACTGAAGGTTTTCAAAGACGATGGTGCATCAGTAATCCACTCAACACCCATTTCCCCAGCGCCCTCTTTGTAGGAGGCTTGTGATGCCTCCGCCTGAAGGCATCAGTAGAGAATCTCCCATCACATTTTATTTCCCATGTCCTGGATTACACTGCCCTCTGGTGTGTGCTTATGGGACAGCACGTCAAATGAGGGTTTGTGGTGACTCTTTCTTGACTTCGGGGAAGAGAGGCTCCCATACTTGAGCTGTTTGCAGTGCAGCTGGGGGGAGAGGTAATGTTTAAGACCCCCCCCCCAATTTAGGTTGAAACTCTTGAGGTTTACCAGACACAAGAGGCTTTTTACCGGTGTCCCTGACTGCTGGCTATCAAACAATGCCATCCTTCTAGGCTCAAAGTTTCTCGCCACTGTTCTGTTAAGACCCGAAAGGAACAGGAGTAGAGTTTATTTGATATCATTCCCCCTCTGCTGCCTGGTTTCCTCTAATGCCCGGACACCTAGTTCTTACAGCTGCCTCACCTTGTGCTCTAAAGGGTCTGGGATCACAGCAGGCCAAGCAAGAATGAGAATGGACCCTCCCCATCCGGTGCCTGCAGCACCCGCGGGGTCCACCTGCTTCCACCACCTGCCTCACTCTGCTGTCCCTTCTCAGAGCTGAGCCCCCAATCAGTAAACGCGAAGGGGGGTTCCGCAGGGCAGAGGGGTCGGTGGGGCTAAGGTCCAGCTCACCTTCCTCTCACCTCGCCATGGAACCTGCTAGAAGCGTTTGCCTTTTACGATTAGGTTGGGTCCTGAAACTGCCGATATGCAACCACTTGTGACCCTCAAAAACAGCAATTTCAAAACAGAAACAAAAACAAGAACAGAAAAACATCATGCTTAGACACGTAAACCCTACTTCTGCTAGTGGTGGCCGCGGAGTCCCAAGTTCCCCCGTCTCATTCAGACCCAGCTCACGGCACGGAAGGATCCCAGACTGCAGAGCAGCAAGGAGGGCCCTACAGCCCGAAAGAAGGTCGAGTTGATTTCGGGGGCCCGGGATCGGCCCCACTTCCTGCGTCAACCCTCTGTTCCCACGCGGGTCCGCGGTGACCTCCACGCCGTGCTTGGTTTGGGGGGCGCAGCCAAAAGAGGAGACGCCAGTGGGAGACCCTGGAGAAGCCCGTCTTGCCGGATGGTGCTCGCCCTCCAGGTTGTACCAGCAGGCTTTTCCGGGAGCTTCAGGAGGTCTCGGGCTTCTGGACGCATCGAGCACCCCAAACCCTCACCTCTGCTGCTGAACCCGGGCAGCCCAGCTGCGCACGTGGGAGGCTTCCGGGGCTCCGCCGCCCGGAGAACCCCTTAGGTGACTCCCGTGCTCTGCCAGACCTCGGCCAAGCGCAGGAAGCATCTAAAACTTGCCCAAGGGATGAATGCATAGTGGCCCGGGAGGCTTTAAATCTGCAGAGTAACGGAAGGTTTACGAGCCCGCGGTACGCAGGACACCTAGGATGAGAGAGAGTTTCGGCTCTGCGATCTACCCGCCTGCCCCACAATCTCCGGACCAACAGGTCTTGATGTTTTGAAACCTGGTGATGCAGGT
The DNA here is from genome assembly GCF_028021215.1 of Eschrichtius robustus. Taxonomy (NCBI): domain Eukaryota; kingdom Metazoa; phylum Chordata; class Mammalia; order Artiodactyla; family Eschrichtiidae; genus Eschrichtius; species Eschrichtius robustus. Next base: position 77,139,456 of record NC_090835.1, read on the forward strand.
TAGAGGCCTGGTCTCTTTCTTTCCAGGAGGATGCAAATAGGAGAGGGGCTCAGCTCAGGCCATTTAAATCAACAATCCATCCACCCATTTATGCATTCATTAAACATGGTTATTGAGTGTCTATATGTGCTAGGCACTGTGCTAGGTGCTTGGTACGTAGCAGTGAACAAAACAGACAAAAATCTCTGCCTTCTTGGCATTACAGCATTTTAATAACTATGCTGTTGCCCAGCTAACATTTCTATTAGACATGTTACCTCTTCTACCATGGGATAATTAAACAGATAAAGTGTGGTTTAAAAAAAAAACTTTAGGGGCTTCCCTGGTGGCACAGTGGTTAAGAATCCGCCTGCCAATGCAGGGGATACGGGTTCGAGCCCTGGTCCGGGAAGATCCCACATGCTGCGGAGCAACTAAGCCCGTGCGCCACAACTACTGAGCCTGCGCTCTAGAGCCCGCGAGCCACAACTACTGAAGCCCGTGTGCCACAACTACTGAAGCCCGCACGCCTAGAGCCTGTGCTCTGCAACAAGAGAAGCCACCACATTGAGTAGCCTGCGCCCCGCAACAAAGAGTAGCCCCCACTCACTGCAACTAGAGAAAGCCCGCGTGCAGCAGCGAAGACCCAATGCAGCCAAAAATTAAATAAATGAATAAATAAATAAATTAAAAAAAAAAACTTTAATAAGAGGAAATGATCAGGATATAATGTGAAATTTTAAAAAGCATGCTAGAAAGTTGTATATGTAGTTAAACTCCACTTATGTTAACATATATGTTGGGAATTCCCTGGCGGTCCAGTAGGACTCTGAGCTTTCACTGCCCCAGCCCGGGTTCCAACCCAGGTCGGGGAATTAAGATCCTGCAAGCCGCACGTCGTAGCCAAAAACAAACAAACAAAAAACCCCAACAAAAGCAAAAACAGAAACACTTATGTGCATAGAAAAAAGGACAGGGAGAAAAGAACTCCTAAATATTAGTAGTGGTGTGGCAGGTTGTATTTTCTAAGATGGTTACAACAAGGTCCCCCACCCCCTAGGCTCTTCATACAATGTGACCTGGATTCTCCCAGTGAGAGGTGTAGTCAAAGTTCCCTCTGCTTACATCCATGGCTATGGATGCTTCTGCCTGATTCTCCTGGGATGCTCCTATTTGGAACCCAGACACCATGCTTCGAAGAAGTACATGGAAAAGCCATGCGTAGGTGATATGGCTAAAGCCCCAGCTGAGGTCCCAGTTTATGGTCAACACAAGTCACCAGACATATGAGTGAGAAAGGTCCAGCCACCTTCTGACTGCAACCACATGATCCCAAATGGAAATAGCCTAGCTTAGCCTAGCCAACCCCCAGAATCAGGAGATAATAATGATTGTTGTTGTTTAAAGCAATTTGGGGGCAATTTGTTATACAGAAATAGATATCCAGAAATAAGTGTTTTATCTAGATTGTGGGATTATGAGTATTAACAGTATTTTAAAATATCTTTCAAGATTTCTACAATGACCACTTTTTTGTAATAATCAGTAAAAAAATTTTTTTATAGTCAGTAAAAAGATTATTAAAAATAAAAACACAGTCTAATTTTTTTTTTTTTTTCACTTCACCAAGGGAGGAATTAGGCCAGAATTTGAATTGAGGGACTTAAACCAGACTTGGAGAAAAGCTTTGCCTGCACGATTGATTACATGCTGGTAAGTATTAGTAAGATAAGTTTAAGTTGGTATGATGGAGAGAGTGGTAGATTTGGAATAAGAAAACTTGGAAATGAAGCTCAGTTTTCTGGGTGACCTTGAGCAAGCCCTTGCTCAAATTCAGCTTTCTATTTTGAAAAACGCAGCTGGCAGCTTAAGGAAGATAACATCCACCAGGGAGCCTGGCCCAGAAAAGGCACTCTGAAGTGGCAGGTGATCTTGTCTAATCCATGCCGATTATAAGCGGGCATCTGCAAGCTCTGTGGAGGGTTTATCCTTCACTGCCACCAGAGGCTACAGTCCCGATAATGAAAATTGCCTGGAGAAGAACCACAACTCTTAAAAAGAAAAGAAAAAAATCCAGAAACACTAAGCCGCTTTTCCAGCGGTCCTTGCCCACGACGCCCCACCAAGGCTGGAGACTCTAGTTCTGCCCCTTCAAATGACTCCATCACGTGCGGAGGCCCAAAGAGCCCCGGGGTACAGAGGGAGGAGGCCCGGGAAGCCCCGCCTGGCCGGAGGCGGCTGCCGCTCGTTGCTGGGCAGGTGTCCTGGCAACCCCGGAACGCGCCGCCGCTGGAGGAGCAGGTGGCGGCGGCGTCCCTCTTGCCCTTGGTTCTTGGTTCCTCGGCCTGTCGTTCGACAGTTCGGCTGCCGGTTGGGGTTGGTGCGTTGATGTCGGCTGCATCCTCCTTGGAGGTCTCCGAGCGTAGAGCCAAGCCTCCCCTGGGGGAAGGGGTGGAAGGCGCATCTCGGTGGGCGGGGCGAGAGCCCAGGGGAGCTCGGCGGGCATCCAAACGGGGAAACGCCCAATCAGAGGGAGGGAAGCTCTTATTAAGAGGCCAACCCTGCCCTCTTGACTTTCAATGGCCCGTGGAGTTTCTGTTTGCTTTGACTGATGCCTTTCTTAAAAAGGTCTTTTCTTTGTCTCCAGGTTGCTTTTAATATTTAAAACCGACACATGCATAGCTGCGTCCATGGACACTGGAAACGGTCCACGGGGCTGTCATCTTCCCCCCATCTACACAGCGATCTGCAGCAGTGAGCTGGAGAAGGTTCAAGAGAAAGGAGACTCTGGCATGACCACAGGAGAGAGGAGATACAGTTGAGTTTAAGAAATCAGGAGGGCTGGGTGGGAGTTGGTTGCCCTATCCAAGTACACTAGAGTGAGAAGGCATTTTAAAAAAATTAATTAATTAATTTTATTTATTGATATTTGGCTGCGTTGGGTCTTTGTTGCTGCGTGGGCTTTCTCTAGTTGTGGTGAGCGGGGCCGCCTCTTCATTGCGGTGCGCGGGCTTCTCATTGCGGTGGCTTCTCTTGTTGTGGAGCACAGGCTCTAGGCCCGCGGGCTTCAGTAGTTGTGGCTCGTGGGCTCTAGAGTACAGGCTCAGTAGTTGTGGCGCACAGGCTTAGTTGCTCTGCGGCATATGGGATCTTCCCGGGCCAGGGCTTGAACCCATGTCCCCTGCATTGGCAGGTGGATTCCTAACCACTGCACCACCAGGGAAGCCCAAGAAGGCATTGTTGAAGTTTAAAAGGAGGCTAGTTTGGGAGCATGTAAAAAGAACTACTTGTATTAATACTGTCTGTATTAACCCAAGATCTGATAAGGCAGAGAGCAGCATCAAAGTAAAGCTTTCATAAATGACCTCCCCAGATCTCCTAACAGCAAAGAGGTATATTACAAAGAGTAATGGGGGCCAGAGGTTTGAACTGCCCAGTGCTTCAGTCAATAAACGATGAAACTGGGATTTGACATGAGTCTTACGGTCTACAAAGCCCAGGGCCTTTCTTCTTCTTCTTTTTTTTAAATCTTTGCTCATATATTAGATTTGTGGCATTGTTTATTGGATGGGACAACTCAGGTGGAAATTATGAACACTTTAGTGAAAGGTTTAAATTAAATAATGGATGGCATGATTGGTTCTTAAGGCTGAGGAGGATGTTTGGGAGCGCATTTGCCTTCAGAGAACAGTGCCATGGAGCAGAACAGCCCCAGTCTCTCAGAAAACCTCTGAGTGAGTACATATAGGTGGGTGGCCTTCATGCTGCAAAAAGGGATTGTAGAATGCTCTGTCTCTGCCCCATCAGATCTGAGCTTGGTCTCTGGTCTCCTGTATTCCAGGTCTGTGATCTCTTAATTTGTAAGTGCCGGGAGAGGATGGAGGTATGATTTACTACCCACCTACAAGCGGGCACCAGTAGAGCAGTAGGAGTTTGAGCCATTCACTGCCCAACGTGGCTAGTTCAGCAAGGAGAAAAAGGTTCTGGGATTCTAGCTTTAAGCTCCAGACCTTTCTGCAGTTTTCAGGTTGACCAGGGATAAAGGAGGGACCTGCTGTTTTAAGGGTGGGTGGAGGGGCTTCAGGTTTCTGAGTTAGGGGTACTGGAAGGGCACCAGCATCTGAGATCTCCAGACCACATTAACCAAAGATCCATGGCTTCTTTTTCTGCTGGGTAGGTGTGTCTACTCAGGAGACCACATCTGAGCTCAGCTTCACGTGGAGCCCACCGGTTTCAGGAAGGAAAGGGGCTCCATGAACCAGCCGAGGATGAATGCATAACTGTGGGGATATATGCATTTATCCAGCAGAGAGGGCCCACTGCTTTGATTAATTCTTGGGGGAGTCTGTGATCCAAAAAAAGGGTTAAAAACCACCATCCTAGATCTTTAGTTTGTTTGTTGAGCAGATAAGCAGGGATGGGAAACTAACTTGGCTTGCTGTATTATTTTCTCCCCACCAGACAGTGCTATGGTGTAAATCTGCTGAGATGACAATTGTGTGAAAGTGCCTTGGTTATGTAAGATGTTATTCCTGCCTAAGGAAATGGAAATAATTATCGTGAATTCCACAGATGTTACGAAGAAACAGACTTTCTATCTTTTTTAAAAAAATTAATTAATTAATTTTTGGCTATGTTGGGTCTTCGTTGCTGCGCGCGGGCTTTCTCTAGTTGCGGTGCGCGGGGGCTACTCTCTGTTGCGGTGCGCGGGCTTCTCATTGCAGTAGCTTCTCTTGTTGCGGAGCACGGGCTCTAGGCACGCGGGCTTCAGTAGATGTGGCACACAGGCTTAGTTGCTCCACGGCATGTGGGATCTTCCCGGAGCAGGGCTCGAACCTGTGTCCCCTGCATTGGCAGGTGGATTCTTAACCACTGCGCCACCAGGGAAGTCCCAGAAACAGATTTTCTTCTAAACTTCTTCTTTTTCTTCTTTTTCTTTTCTGATTCCTTTCTAGTCATCAGAACCTTCTCTTGGTCCTTAAGGCTGGACCATCTTTTCATATTTCATAGAGTTTTAGTGACTTGTTAGGATTTTCTATCTTATGGCTCACTGGATTTTTATTGCATTTGAGTAACAATTATCAAGATGAATGGTGACCCTTTCGAGAAGGACGTTCCTTAGCTTACAGTGCCTCACCCCAGCCTACAGTGCTAGATAGAGAGGTGGGACACGCATTGGGAGCTGGGCACGACAGGTCACTGATTTGCTGAAAGTAACTCAATGTTACTCTACGCAGTGGGAACATCAGTATCAGAATGGGTGGGTTCAGACTTGCTTTTCCAGTCCTCTTCTCCTACCTGAGGAGATGTGGAGGGGCAGCCTGAGGTCATGCTTAAGTGTCTCTAGGTCGTGTATGAGGCTGAATTACTACTAGGAAGACCCGGAAGTCAGCTGGGTCTGGAGAATGTGCCATTTGAGCAGAGAGACTGCTCTTCCCACCCTGGCCAGTCAGACAAGTCTTCTCTTATAGCAACCACAGGCCACTTTCTAGAGTGTTGCCAGCACGAAACTTCTTAAGCAAACAAAGAAATAGGCTACATTTGTAGATGTGATTTCACTGCGTGCTACTCAAGGTTGCATAATACATTTACATTTTGCCCCTCAAATTAAAAAAACAAACCCAAAAATCTTATGAGGGGCCCCCTCTGATACCATCCCTAGCAGCCAATCCCTGCTTTGGTGAGCTCTCCTGTCCTCTAGTGGCCAATACAATATACAATGTAAAATATTTCCAGGCTATGAAAAGGCAGCTCCTCTTAAAACCTCTGGGCAAATACTGTCATAAGTAAATGCTATGATAAGTAACTCAGAACTGACATACAAGTCTCAACCTAGAAGACATCTCTGCCCTTGATCTTATTTTTTCTCTACATGTGTGGGTCCCTTCTGCATCCTTATACATACATTTCACACCTTTTTCATAGATGTGTTTCTAGAAGTAGAACCTTGGATGAAAAGGGCACTTCTCATAGGCTTTGGAGGACATAAATGGCCAAATTGCTCTTCAGTGAGATGGAGATATTTTCAGCAACAATGTACAAGAATGCCATTTCTCCAAGCTGTGCCAGCTGTGGGTATTTGCAAAGTGATAGTGAATAATAGTATCTCATTTTAAGTTCAGCTCTTTTACTAATGTAAGGATGAACTTTTTTTCCAAACGTGTGTAGGCTATTTGTGTGTGTGTGTTTAATGAATTACCTAATCATGTCTTTTGCCCATTTTTTTCTCTTGGGTATTTATTTTCATCTTACAAATTTTAAAAAACTCATACTTTGTCATGATTATTAACTCTTTTTCTTATCGTGTATGTTATAAATTTCCTCCCAGTTTAGAGTTTGCTATGGAAGTTTTAAATGTATATGTATTTAAATCTATGCATCTTTCTGTTATTTTGCCTGTATTTGATATCTTTCTTAGAAATAACTTCCCCACTCTGACATTATGTAAACATTCACTTATCATTTTTCAGGTATATCTTTTAATTTTTACATTCAAATTTATAATTCATTTGGAATTTATTTTGGGATAAGAGAGATTTAATTTTATTTTCATGCCAAATGATTAATTAGTTGTTCCAGCAATCTTTTCTGAATGATCTATCCTTTCTTCACTGAGATAAGATGCCACTGTTATCACATAAAATTTTATTCTATCTACATTTGCTATTTGTTCTATTGATTTATCTGTCAGGGTTTGTGTCAGTAACATTAAACTACATTTTATAAATTATACTCCATTGCTCTGTAACCTTGAGCAAGTTATTTGATATTTCTGGTACTCAATTTCTTTATGGGTAAAGTTATTTCTATTTTATTTGTAATTATGGCTTCTTTTTCACTTCTTATACTGTTTACTTGTATTCAGATTTTTTTCTTGAACTTTATCTACATTATTAGTTTTTCCATGAAGCCATAATTCTGATAATCTTCTTTATTTCATTCATTTCTGCTTTTATTTTATGATTTCTTTCCTTATCATTTTGAGATGTTTGCCTTTTTCCCCCTTATTCCTTGAATTGAAAGCTTAGGTCATTAATTTTGGAATCTTTGTTTTTTAACACTATAACCTGTTACTTGTAAGATGGATATTTTTCACAGTTTGTGTCTCTGAGATTGGATTGGTCTTACCAGTGCTGTGGGCCTAGTAGCCCATGTGAAGTAGTTGTCATAAACTTTGCTGGATGAGCACTGAATAATGCAGGTGTGAGGTCAATTTAGGTGGAAAATCTGACCGTTAGGGGTTGAGTTGAAAAGTGATTCAGTAATCAGACTTTTGAATGTAAGGTTTAAGAATGCCTTAACCAATTTATTTTGCTTATATTTTCCTTCTTTAAATATGCACACGAGTGATATGTGATTAAAATCTATATCTAAGTAAGTCTGAAATAAGTATTTCAATAAGTATTAAATAAAAGTCCTAAGTGATAAAGCGTGTGCCGTAATTTAATTGGCAGCCTCTGTTCTTTGTGGTACGTAGAATAGTAATATTATTACAATGTCTTACATTCAGTAAAATACAGTTTATGCATTTAAGGTTCTAGGTTCTGATTACTGCTTTAGTTGAATCCCACGGTTTTGATATATTGTACACATGTCACTGATCATTAAGTACCTCATGAGTTCCATTATGTTTTCTTCTATCATATGAAATATTTAGAGGTGTGGTTTGAGTTTCCAAGCTTATGGATGTTTTCTGGCTGTCTTTTTATTATGGATTTCTAATAGTATTGCATTGTGGTCAGAGAGTGTGGTCTGTGTTATATTTGTTGACACCACATTTGTGGTTCCGTGTCCGGGGCTGCGGCGGACCTGTGCTCTCTCTTCACAGCTTTGCCCTCCACTGGGCCCCACTGCAACCCAGCTACTCACCCCCCAAGCAACCAGTTGGCCCTCACGTACCGAGGGCTGCTCTAGGCTCTGTGCCATGTTCCAGAGCAGCTCTTCCCACACTTGGCTGGCTCTGAGAATCACCTGAGGTGCTTCTTTTTATTTTTAAAAATATTTATTTGGTTGCACCGGGTCTTGGTTGGGCCACGCAGGCTCCTTAGTTGTGGCATGCTAACTCTTAGTTGCGGGATGCATGTGGGATCTAGTTCCCTGACCAGGGATTGAACCTGGACCCCCTGCATTGGGAGCGCAGAGTCTTATCCACTGTGCCACCAGGGAAGTCCCCTGAGGTGCTTCTTAAACATACTGATTCTCGGGTTGTCCCCTGTAGGTCTGGGTCAGAGCCCTGGAATCTGCATGTGGAACAAGTGCCTCAAGGTGATTTTCATGACTGGACACATATAGGGAGTCAGGAAGAGGGACAGGATAGAATGCAGGGCAGTGATGGAGCTGGGCTTGAAGAGGAGGAAGTTCACTGCCAAGCATGGGCCTAAGAGGTAGAGGGAGACTTATTAAAAATGTGGGTTCCCAGGCTTCACCACGTGAGATTCCAGTTTGACGGGTCTGTAATAGGATTTGGGAATCTGTATTTTTAAATTATTTGTTATATTTTTTGTTATTTTGTTTTTGTTTTTATCTTCCTTCCCCCACCCCCCTCTTTTTTTTTGTTAACTCTGTATGCAACAGTCCTTACCCTGAGAAACCCCAGGATGGGGGTATTGTGAGGGGAGGAAGTAGCTCAGCTGGCCTTTAAACTTTGTAGAGTCACAGGCAAAGTCCTCTTAAGAGTAAAGGGTTTGGTGGTAGGGTTGGGACTTAACAAAGGTGGAAAAAATATGATTCACTTGGTGGATGAATTTGAGAGGGAGTTGATAGGAAACGAATAAAGAATTGGCTAAGGGTCAGTTCCTCTGACAGATGGTGGGAATTTGCCCAGGTGCCTGGCATATGCCACATACATGTGAATCATGATACTGTGTAGGTGGAACAGCAGTCAGTCTAAAAATGTACTCCAGAGTCAGAGAAGTCCGACTCTTGTTTCTTAAAATTTTCCTATAACTGAGAGCTTACATTTTATCTGTGGAGCGTCTGTGCTCTCTGAAGGTGTGCATAAAGAAGTGCAATATCCAGTCATCTGATTTTTTTTTAAGTGACTGGACAACGCACACACCTATATAAAATGATGAGAGAACAGATTGACTTTCGCACAGGAGTCATTGTACAGCAGAGTGAAGACAGTGGGTGTGCTTCTCTATCTGACTGTCCTTGGGTTTCAGGACTTGTAATGTTGGGTGGTTGGGGAGTTATAATGCTTTGCCCTTTATTCACTCAAACATTTATTGAATATCTATTTGTGCCAAGCACTGCTCCGAGTGCTACTAAGATGAATATGACACAGTCTGGTGGGGAAGATGTGATATAAAAGAATGATGACACTGCAGTGGGAGGGGAACCCATAGAAGTTCTGAAGACAGTTCTTTGGATTGTGATCACCAGCTATACTCGCTAGTCTTTCTATGAATAAATCCTTTGGGGAATTTTCTTGAGATGCTCAGTACAATGTACAGTGATATATAGCTCAATTCAGACCTTCTTTCTTCCACTTAGTTTAGAGTAGGTGAACTATGTGGCCGGGGGGCAAGCAATCTAACACAGAAGTTAGCATTTTTAGACTTTAGTGTTACAGGAGCTGTGATCCAACCTGGGCCAACATGTTTATTTTCTATGTGGTTTTGGTTGCTCAACATTCTGAGCCTCAGTTTTCTCATCTGTAAAATGGAAGGATAAGTAATACTTCTGTCTGTGCATTGTTATGAGAATTAAATGAGATAATGTGTGAAGATGTTAACACAATCTCAAGTATACAGTAAATGCTCAAACTTTTTTTTTGTCTACGCCATGCAGCCTGTGGGATCTTAGTTCCCTGACCAGGGATTGACCCCGGGCCATGGCGGTAAAAGTGCTGAGTCCTAACCACTGGACCGCCAGGTAATTCCCACAAATGTTATTTTTTAAAAAGAAATTATTTATCATCTAGGGAACAAGATAAAGTGGGAGGTATTTTCATGAATGTAATCAAATGGTGATATCTATGTGTTGCAGGTACTAAACTCAATGATTTGCTGGAATCTAAGGGATGCTTTGCCAACATAATGTCCTCTGGCAGAAGTGTCAGCCCCTCATCTTCTATTGAAACAGGTCTAAGCGTCAGTGGGCCTTTCAGCCCCGGCAGAGGGTCTGTTCACCCAGAGTAAGTAAGGGTCCAGGGAAGCGCTGTAAACGTTGGGGTCAATTCTGACCAGGCGGCCAACAGTCTGAGAGGTAGTGTGACATATTTGGTAAGAGCATGGATTCTGGAGCCAGACTGGGTTCAAATCTTACTCTGTCACTTGGCATCTGAGTGAATTTGGGCAAATACTTCACCTTCCTGGTGAAGCTTTCTTATCTGAAAAATGGGGGTAATACTTCATAGTTGTGAGGATTAAATGAGGTAATACATATACTGTAAAGAGATTAGAGGACTCCTGGCATACAATACAGGCTGTGCAAGTGCTGGCTATTATGAAGGTGAAATTAAACTACATATTTTTTGGGAATACATACATACATACACAGGTGGTAAATCTTAAAGAAAATCAAAGAAATGATTACCATAACAGTCAGAGTCAGGATAGTGGTTACCTCTCTGGGAAAGGGACACACAGATGGTTTTTGGGGAATGGGAGGAAAGGGCTGGCCATGCTTTATTTCTTCTCCTGGATGTTGGCTTTAAAATTATTTGTAAACCTGTGTTTAGAAAAAAAGTATTCTGTACTTTGCTCTGTTTATATTTCTTTTATGGTCAAATGTTTTGAAAACCTTTTTCTAACAATTTTTGTTATAAAGAAAGTAATTTAAGTTCGTTGTAGAAATTTTGAAAATATAAAAAACAGTATTAAAAATAACAATCACAATAATCTTATCTCTTAGAGAATCAATGTTAACATTTTATTTTTTTATATGCATGAGAAAAAATCGATTTCTTTCTTATGCATAGAAATATGTATTTATTTTTCACAATTAATATCATATTATACTACTTTTTTGCAAAACCTGCTTTCTCCAACTCTGCATTTACCCACTCTTCCACAATCATCTGTTTATCTGTCCATGTCCTCTTCCCCTTGATCCTAAGCTCCTGAGAGTAGGGACTGTTTGGATCCCCAGTGTCTAGAGCAATGCCTGCCACAAAATGTACTCAGATAAATGTTTGTTGAGTAAAACAAAGTAGATGGACATTTCTAAAGTTCTTTTGGAAAGTTCCCTTTATCCTTGCAATCTTTTCTACACAGTTTGTTCGGCAAACACAAATATATAAAAAATATTTAGAAGAGACATATTTCACCCCAGTGTCAAAATTATCATACGTTTTGAACTGGGAGGGGGACTCTTGAGTTGTTGCATTTTTGCTCTATCTGCACACTGCAAAAGTTCAAAGTTATTAGTGTAGATATGTTTATTAAAAACTAGAGATCGAGGACTTCCCTCGTGGTGCAGTGGTTAAGAATCCCCCTGCATGGACTTATATATACTACCAAATGTAAAATAGATAGCTAGTGGAAAGCAGCCCCACATAGCGCAGGGAGATCAGCTCTGTGCTTTGTGACCACCTAGAGGGGTGGGTTAGGGAGGGTGGGAGGGAGACGCAAGAGGGAGGAGATATGGGATATATGTATATGTATAGCTGATTCACTTTGTTATAAAGCAGAAACTAACACACCATTGTAAAGCAATTAGACTCCAATAAAGATGTTAAAAAAAAAAAAAGAATCAGCCTGCCAATGCAGGAGACACGGGTTCGAGTCCTGGTCCGGGAAGATCCCACATGTCGCGGAGCAGCTAAGCCCGTGTGCCACAACTACTGAGCCTGTGCTCTAGAGCCGGCGAGCTGCAACTACTGAGCCCGCACGCCACAACTACTGAAGCCGGTGTGCCTAGAGCCCGTGCTTCGCAGCAAGAGAAGCCACTGCAATGAGAAGCCCGCGCACCGCAACGAAGAGTAGCGCCCGCTTGCCGCAACTAGAGAAAGCCCATGCGCAGCAACGAAGACCCAACGCAGCCAAAAATAAATTAAAAATAGTAATGATAATAATAAAAAAAATAAATTAAAAAAAAAAACAAACTAGAGATCGAGCTATACGAGACTTGTGAGTTATGGAACTCAGGTTCTTTATGACTTTTAGGCAACATAGTCTGGAATTAACCTGGAGATCCAGCTCTGCCTCTGTCTAGGGTGTGTTTTATCGTTAGCTGCCTTGAGGGCGCATTTCCTTTGCAAATGGAAATGATTCTATTGACCCCACCTATATCACAGGATGTTTGCAGGGAGCAAACAAGACTATCAGTATGAAGTTGGTTTGAAACAATTCAAATATCAGGGTGATGTAATATTATGAAAAAAGATCCTGTGACTTGATAACAGATAACTACATCTGAAAGCATTGTCCAAGGCCATCTATCAAATACAAGGCCACTTAGACCAGAAGTGATTGCTTTTTCTGTTGACACTCACGACAGTTTGCTGTAGGCCTTTCTAACTGCCAAGAAGTTCGGCATTAAACATAATGCTCTGTTATTATAGCCATTTCAGTCTAGGTTTGTTTTTGATTATTTCTGCCTCTTCTCTTTATACTGACTGATTTTTTCTTTCCAGTCAATAGTTTAATTGAACACGTATCTTTTTTGGCAACAGTTTTATTTGAAGCATAATTCACATACCATATAATTTACCGGTTTGAAGTGTACAAGTCAGTGGTTTTTAGTGTATTCACAGGGTTGTGCAATCATTACCACAGTCAATTTTAGAACATTTTTGTCACCCCCAAAAGAATCCTGTACCCTTTAGCAGTCACCCCCATGTCCCCTATCCCCCCAGCCCTGGAAACCACTAATCTATATTTTATCTCTATGGATTTACCTGTTCTGGATGTTTCATGTAAATGGAATCACCAGTATCTGGTCTTTGGTGTCTGGCTTCTTTTATTCAGCCTAATGTTTTCAAGGTTCATTCATGTTATAACATGTATCAGTATATCATGCATTTTTAATTTTAATTTTTATATTTATTTATTTGGCCACACCGCATGGCTTGTGGGATCTTAGTTCCCTGACCAGAGATCGAACCCGGGCCCTCGGCAGTGAGAGCACAGAGTCCGAACCACTGGACTGCCAGGGATTTCGCATCATTCATTTTTTTAAAAATTGTGGTAAAAAATATGTAACAGAACGTTTGCCATTTTATCCACTTTAAGTGTACAATTCAGTGGCATTAAGTTATACTCACACTGTTGTGCAACTGTCACTACTATCTATTTTCAAAACATTTTCATCACCCCAAACAGAAATTCTGTGCCCATTAAGCAATGATTCTCCATTCTCCCCTCTCCCCATTTCCTGGTACTCTACTCTAATCTAATCTAATCTACTTTCTGTCTCTATGAATTTACCTATTCTAGATATTTCATATAAGTGGAATAATACAATATTTGTCCTTTTGTGTTTGGCTTATTTCACTTAGCATAATGTTTTCAAGATTCTTCCATGTCGTAGAATATATCAGAACTTCATTCCTTTTTATGTCTGAATAATATTCCATTGCATGTATATGCTACATTTTATTTATCCATTCATCTATCAATGGACATTTGGGTTGTTTCCACCTTTTGGCTATTTTGAGTAATGGCGCAATGGACATTCTTGTATAAGTATCTGTTTGAGGGTCTGTTTTCAGTTCTTTTGGGTATATGCCAGGAGTGGAATTGCTGGGTTATATGATAATTTTTAAAAAATATTTATTTATTTGGCTGCATTGGGTCTTAGTTGCAGCACATGGGATCTTTGTTGCAGCATGCCGGATCTTTTTTTTCGTTGCAGCGCATGGGCTCTTTGTTGCAGCTCACGGGCTTCTCTAGTTGCGTCGCGCGGGCTTAGTTGCCCCACAGCATGTGGGATCTTAGCTCCCTCATCAGGGATCAAACCCGCCTCCTCTGCATTGGAAGGTGGATTTTTAACCACTGGACCACCAGGGAAGTCCCCGATAATTCTGTATTTAACTTTTGGACACTAAACTTGGTAAGCATGCACCTTTTGAATATATTTCAGTTCCCTCAAATTGTGAATATATAAATTATATGCTCATGGACTTTTATCGAAGAGTAGTCTTAGTTCTCATACATGAGGGGAATTCTAGGGTAAGATCAGCTTCTAACTTCCAGTTTAAGCACATTGAAGAATCTAACCCTTCTGCTTCCTTTCCAGCCCTGCTGCAGATTTGGATCTGAAATCCTCCTCCTCACATTCTGATCAGTCCTCTGAAACCTCACTGCCTGAAGCCCGAAAGGATAAATATCCCCAGGAATTCAGCCTGCTTAAGTTGCAGACAAGTGAGTAAGTCATAGGTCCTCCTCCACTCCCAGGGTCTTTGCAGAAGGCTGCCATACTGTTGGGTGCCATTCACTGAAGGCCCATTAGGTGCCAGGCATTCAACACACTTCATCTCTAATTCTCACAACAACTCTGCTGGGCAACTATTTTCATGTATTTTGCAAAAATAGAATGCTTTTATGTAAAAACCATAAATGTACTGTAGCAAAATACTAAAACAATAAATAAGTATGTAGAGTATAAAAACCCATACCCCAATATTCTCCAATAATCTTCCCATTCTGCCCCATAGCTGTGAAGAGTGTCATATATATTCTTTGAGAATTTTGAAATGTATATGTATGTATACGTTTATATATATGTTTGTATATATATATTTATTGCTTGTAATATACCACCATATTTTCACTAGTAGAAAATAGTACACAAATTATTTTCACTCAAAGTAAATAGATCATGGACCTCTTTCTTTGTCAATACATATAGACCTGTGTGGCTAATACAGACCTACCCATTTTACACAGAAGGAAACTGAGGCTTGGAGAGATTCAGTCACCCATACAAGTACACGAACCTAGGAAATGGAGGGATGGGATTAGAACCCAAACTTGCTTGCCTCCAAAGCCTGTGTTCCTTCTCGGCCACCAAAGAGTACAAGAGTTTCTTAAGCAACCCTAGAGCTGTCAGGAGATCTTTTATTGTTTAAAATCACTTTAGCCATTTTACAGGAAAAGGGTCAAATGAGGAAACAGAGACACTGAGAGGTCCAGTAACTAGCCTAAGGTCTCACAGCAACCTTTCTCCTTGGTCATAATCGTATGTACACATTTCCCCGTGTCACTGTAGTGCATGCATGTGCCACTGTCGCTGCCAACACCATGTATCATCTGGTTAAGATGCCACGGGTGTTCCAGCCCTTCCCTGGTTGATGGGCATTCTGTTCTTCCTGCACACTTAGAAGAGAAAGGTTGGATTGTAGGTGCTTGTAAAACTGTCTCTGAGCTTCCTAACCCATACATCACTTCCAACCATAAAACTGGCTTTATTTTTGAAGGGGAGGGTAAAAGGGGAAAAAAAGAGAGCCCTCTTAGATAGCTTTCTTCCTACTTTCCTGCCTTTTGTGCCTAGTCCCACAGAGTCTGACACTGCCCGCGATGTGGAACCAAGGAATTATACACGTTAATAAAGGCTGTATAGCCAGATAGTGCCTGGGGGGGTTTTCACAGTGTTTTGTCCTCCAACTACATTGTGACGCTGGGAGCAGTGCTGATGGAAGGAATTCTGATGTCTTGCAGAAGATGGGCAGCGTCCTGAGTGGACATTTTACCCAAGGCTTAGCAGCAACATCCACACCTACCATGTTGGAAAGCAGTGTTTCTTTAATGGGGTCTTCCTCGGCAACAGGAGGTCTCTATCAGAGAGGACGATGGACAAGTGCTTTGGGAGGAAGAAATATGGTAACGTTTTCCTCCTGGACCTTAACTGTGCAATGTTCAGAAATACTCCTGAGTCATGATTCTGCAGGCCCAGCATCACGTGGCTGGGGGCAGCCCTGCGGGGTCACCAGGTCACCCAAGTGCAGCCAGGAAGATAGGAAAGCGAAGGGGATGGTTGGCAGACTGCACTTTTTGGCATAGAACTCACAACATATGCTGATCTACATTTTTGTTTTTCTCTGGATTTCATAAAATGCTAATGTGACATTTAAGTCATCAGATAAGTTCTCTCAGATACTTATTAATAGAAACCTCCACTGAAGTCCGAGGAAAATAATTCATGTTTTAATTAAATGCTGCCTGTCATATGCATTTAAATCGTACTTTAGATTCTCTTTTTTTTTAAAGTGCATTCTTTTTTAAAAAAATTAATTAGTTAATTTATATTTCGGCTGCGTTGGGTCTTCGTTGCTGTGCGTGCGCTTTCTCTAGTTGCGGCGAGCGGGGGCTACTCTTCGTTGCGGTGCGCGGGCTTCTCATTGCGGTGGCTTCTCTTGTTGCAGAGCATGGGCGCCGGGTGCCCGGGCTTCAGTAGTTGCAGCACGTGGGGTCAGTAGTTGTGGCACGTGGGCTCAGTAGTTGTGGCTCTCAGGCTTTAGAGCGCAGGCTCAGTAGTTGTGGCACACAGGCTTAGTTGCTCCGCGGCGTGTGGGATCTTCCCGGAGCAGGGCTTGAACCCGTGTCCCCTGCATTGGCAGGCAGATTCTTCACCACTGCGCCACCAGGGAAGTCCCCGTACTTTAGATTCTTTATAAGGAGAACATCCTGTAAACCTTAGCCTGAAGCACGTGTTGTTATTTAGCAGCTGATTTAATAAAAGGTAGTTGAGATGAGGAGTTATATACATCTCTCCTCAGCTTTAACTTGGTGAGTCCTCTGTCCCAACCTAGCCATCGTGGATTTACTGAAAGACCCTAAAGAGTTTCTGAATACTAAGGGACCATTTATGGCACACGCTTCTATAGAAATACCCCTACAGGATTCAGCCATTGCTTCAGGGAAGAATAAGATTGCTGTAGTAGGAATACAAAGAGAAAGAAATGGAAAGCTCTTATTTTTGAGTTTTAAAGTAGACTTTTAAACTCGTAGCAGAGATAAAAGACCAAGGCTTCTGTTTGGATAGAGAATACACCAAAAGCCAGACTAAAGTAGTCACTGATATGGGGACTTCGAGGAGTCCTGTGTCCTGCCGAACTCCTGAGATCAAAAGCTAGTGGGTGATCGGATGTGAATCTAGCTGGGGCTTCTGCCTCACAGGGTGGCTACGGGAAGACCTTGAGCTTCAAGGTGAAGTGGCATCTGGCCTGACTCTGAGCAGGAGAGTGGTGATAGCTATGGGCAATGTTTGGGTGGAAAGCCAGCCTCAGGGTCTCATCCAGCCAGGAGATGTGGAAGAATAGCAGCATTTCTGTGCCTTGTAAAGACTGTGGAGGTTAGGACAGAGAGAGAGAGAGAGAGAGCAAGCTAGGAGAGCTGGTCTTACAGCTGGAATGCTGGGAGGCCACTGTACGGTGCACTTTCGACCATCAAGCCAGGGGTCATCTGAGAATAAATGTGTGCCTCACCTGATGCATTGTGGAGGGGGATGGCTTCTGAAGGATCAGACTAGACGACCCATTTTAGCAGACAACAGAAATAGATGCCAACTCTCAGAGAGTAACAGATACCCATGTGGTTTGCAGACAGTGACCCAGGACCCAAAGCCTTCCACTAAAGCCTTGATGTCATGTAATCCTGTTGTGCACACCCCGACTTCCCACTCCTAATTGAGATGCAGCCATAGGGTAGAACAGGAAGGATTTATTTTTTAATTTTAATTTTAATTAATTTATTTATTTTGGCCACACTGCGCGGCTTGTGGGATCTTAGTTCCCCAACCAGGGATTGAACCCGGGCCACAGCAGTGAAAGCGCAGAGTCCTAACCACCGGACCGCCAGGGAATTCCCAGGAAGGATTTATTTAACTGGTTTATGTCTGAAAACAACTGAGAAAAATCAAGAAGGGATTAAGTTTAGCTTTCTATTGCTTAGGCATGCTCTTGGCTACAAGTAAGAGAAAAATCAAATTATCAGAGACAAATCATAAGATATTTATTATGTAATTAACAAGAAGCTTTGACATCTAGGTGACCTATATAGTCTGGTTGCCCAGTGATGTCATCAAAGATGTAGGCTCGTTTCGTTTTTTTGTGTGTGTGTGTGTTACCATTCTTTGTAGTGTTGGATTTTCTTGTCTTGATGCTTGTCACCTTATGGTCACAAAATAACTGTTGCAGTTCCAAGAATCATTTTTATATTCAAGACATGAAAAAGAGGAAAATCTCTTGTTGCCTTCCCCTTTTAGAAGGAAGGAAAAGTTTTCCCATATGGTACTTGGGAGATTTCCTTCCACTCGTGTCTCAATGGCCAGAACTGGGCCAACTGCAAGTACGTATCAAAAGTAAATGAGATTATCATGATAATCCGAATCCTAACCCTAACCCATCACTTCCCTCCTAACTCGAAAGTAAACATTGTCCTGAATTTTGTGTTTATTATTCCTTTTCCTTCCTCCCACCCTCCCTCCCTCCCTCCCTCCCTTCTTTCCTTCCTTCCCCCCTTCCTTCCTTCCTTCCTTCCTTCCTTCCTTCCTTCCTTCCTTCCTCCTTCCCTCCCTTCCTTCCTTCCTTTTACTGTTTTTATTTTCTTGTCTCCCCAACTAGATAAGATTCCCTATTCTCTAACCTTGAATTTTCCAGATTAAAAAAAAAATTGGGATGCGGGTGGTATTAGCCTAGTCCTGATTTCAAATAATAATAACAACTGCTACCATTTCTTTTTTTTTTTTTTTGGCCACGCCGTGTGGCATGTGGGATCTTAGTTACCTGACCAGGGATCGAACCCGAGCCCCCTGCAGTGGAAACGCAGAGTCTTAACCACTGGACCGCCAGGGAAGTCCCCATTTCTTTTTTTTAAGCATTACGTGGGTATACTATTTTTATTTATTGACGTTTAAATTTAATTTCACCATTAAACATGGAACAGAAGTATATGCTGGCCCTATGTTCAGATTTTTGAAATAAAGATAAATGGACGGATAGCTTTAAGGGTGCAACATAATAAACATTGCACAATATATATTAAACAACTTAGATTATATCTTTATACATTTAGTAGCACAAGTATAGGGATAAGCCATGCAATTGAAGGAAAAACCTGTTCAGGACTGAACAGAGAGGTCCTTGGTTGCTGACAGAATCTCCCCTTGACTTCAGACTTGAGACAAACCAAGGAGTTTGTCAATAAACAAAAACCACTGAATTCAGGACAAACAGTAGCAACTGGGTAGATATTAAGGAATTGGCTCTTGCTAATGCAGATTGTGGGGACCAGTCTGAAGGGTTGGCTGGATGCTGGAAATGCTGCAGCTCAAGTCCAGGATCTATAGATTAGAAGAGCAGTCTAGAGACAGAAGGGTTAGTGCATTCTTCAAAAAGCCCCGGTTTTCCAAACAAGTTCCTAGGATACTTTCCCCAAACAGGGTGCTACCATTTCTTGAGTGCTGATTATGTGTCCAGATTATTCTCATTCAGTACTCATGATAGCTATGCAAAGTAGACATTTGAAATAAACAGTTTATAAATGAGGATTCTAAGGCTTAGGGAAGTTAAACTGCTTAAGGGCACAGAACTAGAAAGTGCAGAGCTGAATTTGGACTCAGGTGTGACTGATTTCACAGTTCAAGCCCTTCTCACCACTTCTTGCTGTCACCTGACCTTTACTTGTCAGTACCCTGGTTTGGGTTTCCAAAGATAGGGTCACGCCACCCTCCTTGCTTTGAATCCTCAGCATTTCATCCTCAGGAAGCACTCAATGCACAGATGTAGTTGATGTTATTTCCCTGCACTTAAGAGCTAATAAAAAGTTTAGCCGAAGAGTCTTAGCTATTGAAAAGGGTTTTGAAAGAGTAAAAAATGGAAAATTAAAAAATCAAGTACTCCAGTAACTCAAGTACTTCCACCAATTGTGCAGATGGCTTTTCTGAGTTAGCTAGAGAAATTTGGGCAGGTAGGAAACAGCTTATTAAAAATCTTCCCCAGCTCTCCCTTTGGCTTGCATCTTGTGGGTACAGGTGAATGGGGCAATATCAAAACAAGCATTTAAAAATTAGAAAGAGGGTCCTGTTCATTGGGTGTGTGAGCAAAGAAGGAGGTTGTGCTTCCAGCCATGCATCCTTGCTTCTGATCCCAAGGTGGTTAGTCTTGCAGTCCAGGATTATTCCCTTAGCAGATGCATCTGGTGTAAGAGGTGCAGGTTTAAACGACCATCCTGTACCAGGCTGACTCCATGTGGTTAGTTACTTGTTCCTGGGGCATTGGAAGCGGCTGGGTTGGGTGTCAGAGCATGGGCTGAGGAAGCGGTGTTTGCTCAGCATCAGTAGACTTTTTCGTGACTCCTCTTCACCAGGAAGGCCACCTCCTACTGCTACACTACCCTAGTCTTTGAGTCAGAAGGAGTAGCAGAACCCTTATTAGTTGATTTCCTCCTGAGACCCAGTCGGAGAGGCAGAGCCCCAATTAGAGCTGCCTCTAATCCCGGAGGGATTCAGGGATTCAAAGTGCACTAATGTTCAGAAATGAAAAGATTTCAACTCAGAGTTCATGCTGATCATTTCAGATACTTTTCATTCACCATTCATTTTAAACCAAAACATCCCATCCAAACCTGAGCTATTCTTCTCTCTCAGGGTGAGGTAATCATAACAACACCTTTTAAAAAACGTCTCAAACATAGGCTAGCACTTTATTTGTTTTTTAAAATCTGTTTTATTAAAATTTATTTTTAATTTTTATTTTATTTTATTTTAGGCTCACACTTTTCATCTCCTTCAGGCGAGACAATCACAAACAGAACATTAAGATACCTATATGCACCTCATAATAAAACACTAAATTATCCTGTTTCCATTGTCAATTCTTTTTTTAATTTTATATAAATTTATTTATTTATTTAATTTATTTTTGGCTGTGTTGGGTCTTCGTTTCTGTGCGAGGGCTTTCTCTAGTTGCGGCGAGCGGGGGCCACTCTTCATCGCGGTGCGCGGGCCTCTCACAGTCGCGGCCTCTCTTGTTGCGGAGCACAGGCTCCAGACGCGCAGGCTCAGTAGTTGTGGCTCACGGGCCTAGTTGCTCCGCGGCATGTGGGATCCTCCCAGACCAGGGCTTGAACCCGCGTCCCCCGCATCGGCAGGCAGATTCCCAACCACTGCGCCACCAGGGAAGCCCGTCATGTCAATTCTTACAGCAAATCTGTGGATCATCTTCAGCCCTTTTTATGATTTTGTTTTCAAACACCATTCACAGTTATTGACCCCAGGAATGGAATCCCAAAGGTAACTCCAGGAGATAATCCATATATGTATCCAGAACAGAGTAAAGGCTTCCACAAAGCAGGATCAACTCTCCCACCAGGGAATTTTTCACTGTAAGTGTATGTTAATACTAGGGTTATTTAGTTAACTTTAAAGGAATTGTATTTCTTTCTACTACATATAAATTATATTTTACAAGGGGTGAATCTCAACAAGACATATTTGGTGAGAATTTCTAAAAAAATCTATACCTAGTTCCTTAGTGTATGCACATGTACATGTGTGTAATTGAAATCATACACAGGATCTTGACTACAAAAAGGTGGTTGTTAATTTTGTTCCTGTTATTATCAACAAATATGAAGACTTCAATTTTCATACTGAATCAGATTGTTGGTTAGTGACTACTATTTGGATTGACTTGTACTTGCAACTAAGCATTGAGGAGAAAGGGAGGGTCATTAAATTAAAAGAAAAAACAGTTGGTATAGTATATTAAAAATATTTTAAAAAATCAATCATGTTCCAAAGAAAACAAAACCACTAATTTGAAAAGATACGTGCACCCCAATGTTCATAGCAGCATTATTTACAATAGCCAAGATATGGAAGCAACCTAAGTGTCCATCAGCAGATGAATGGATAAAGAAGATGTGGTGTATGTATACAATGGAATATTACTCGGCCATAAAAAAGAACGAAATTATTGCCATTTGCAACAACATGGATGAACTTGGAGGGTATTATGCTTAGTGAAATAAGTCAGACAGAGAAAGACAAATACTGTATGATATCACTTATATGTGGAATCTGAAAAGTAAAACAAACTAGTAAATATAACAAAACAGAAACAGACTCACAGATATAGAGAAAAAACTAGTAGTTACTAGTGGGAGGGGAAGGGGCAACACAGAGGTGGGGGTTAAGAGGTACAAACTACTATGTATAAAATAAATAAGCTACAAGGACATATTGTACAGTACAGGGAATATAACTGACATTTAATAAGAACTACAAATGGAGTGTAACCGTTAAAAATTGTGAATCACTATGTATACACCTTAAACATATTATAAATCAACTATACCTCAGTAAAAATTAATCATGTTTGTTTTAATGATGTTTACTAAAAAGGGTAAAAAAGTAAAAAGAATTATGGCCCTTAACAGTTTTGAAGCCCATACGTAACAATTAAAACCAGAAAATAAGACATTTTATTGAACACAATGATGTATTGATCTCTTTGCCATAGAAACCATGCCAATCTTATGGTTGCCTTTTCTGTTTTTCAGAATGCCTTATGAAAAGAAATTTGATACCTTTATTCCACTTGAGCCTCTTCCACAAATTCCCAAGTGAGTTCTCTCAGCATGTTTCATATTATCCCATCTTTATGAAAATATCAATTGTTTATTTTCTCCTATGGAGGAGCTCATAGACACCTAACACATAGGGACCTTTTGAATCCCAGCAGGTGGGTGAGGCAGTTTGAATGGAGGGTTTTTGGTTTTGAAGGTCAAGTGTCTGTGGAGTCTGGCACCTGGGCTGCTCACATCTTCAACAGATATGATTGACAAATACCAGATGCCATGTGTAGTCCTAGGTGTGCACTGTGAGGGGTTTTATGTGTAGCAAAAAGTCAGGGTCCCTGCTTTCCAAAACATAAGAGTTTGTTAGAAAAGACAGGGCTTTCCCTGGTGGGGCAGTGGTTGAGAGTCCGCCTGCCAATGCAGGGGACACGGGTTCGAGCTCTGGTCCGGGAAGATCCCACATGCCACGGAGCAACTAAGCCCGTGTGCCACAACTACTGAGCCTGCGCTCTAGAGACCGAGAGCCACAACTACTGAAGCCCGCGCACCTAGAGCCCGTGCTCTGCAACAAGAGAAGCCACCGCAATGAGAAGCCTGCACACCGCAACGAAGAGTAGCCCCTTCTCACCGCAATGAGAGAAAGCCCGCGCACAGCAATGAAGACCTAATGCAGCCAAAAATAAGTAAATAAATAATTTATTAAAAAAAGAAAAGAAAAGAAAAGAAAGACATATGCTTAAATGAGTGCAGCCAGGGAGGACGGTTAGAGTTTGAAGAGGCAGAGATCAAGCTATTGGAGTATTTCTGTATTTGAGGGAAGTATCATTCCTCTGATCTTATATGTTAGCTCAGCTCCATTCTGAACCTTATACATTTTGATATGTAGGTTATCCTTATTTTTTGAAGAATTCTGCAGTTCACATTGGTAGTTTCCTTTTGACTAAAGAATTCCTTAATAGAGAGATTTTGAATTTCCAGGTAGGAGAGCTTTTTGGTTTTTATTTTGTAATTCATTTTTACTTTTATCACCTCGTGATCAGAAAATATTGTTTTTATTATTTTTATTTTATGGAACTTATCAAAATTTTCCCTGTGATCTAATATACGTTCGATTTTGGGACTCTCTCCACATGCATTTGAAAGTACATTCTATTTCATCAGGATGCGAAGTTAGATACATACCCAGAAGATTTATCTTATTGATTATTCTGTTTAGTCCTTATATTTTCTTACTCATTTTTGTCCACTCATTTTGTCCACTCGGACCAAGAGTTGGTGTGTTATAATGTCCAAATATTAGTGTGTTTCTACCTTTATTTTTTTTATAGATTTCTTTTTTTTAAAAAAACTTACTTATTTATTTATTTATTTTTGGCTGCGCTGGGTCTTCGTTGCTGCACGCGGGCTTTCTCTAGTTTCCGCGAGCGGGGGCTACTCTTTGTTGCAGTGCGCAGGCTTCTTGTTGCGGTGGCTTCTCTTGTTGCGGAGCACGGGCCTAGGCACGCGGGCTTCAGTAGTTGTGGCTTGCGGGCTTAAAAGTGCAGACTCACTAGTTGTGGTGCACCGGCTTAGCTTCTCCGCGGCATGTGGGATCTTCTCAGAACAGGGCTCGAACCCGTGTCCCCTGCATTGGCAGGCGGACTCCCAAACGCTGGGCCACCAGGGGAGCCCTATCTTTATTGTTCATTGTAGCCATTAGCATTATAAAAATATCTTTCTTTTTCTCATTTAATGCATTTGTCCTATGTTATACCTAGCCAGATATTAAGATTACAAATCTTACTTTGTTTTGTTTGCATTTGACTAATATGCCTTTGCCCATTCTTAGACTTTCGAATCACTTTGTTTTAGGTCTTTCTCTCAGACAAAGAATTGGATTTTGCTTTGTGAGCCAACTTGAAAATCTTTTTCTTTAAGGGGTGAATTAGGGCCATTTGCATTTATTGATTTGACAGATTTGATTTCAATTCTATCATAATAGTTTATGTTACATGTATTATGTGTATTATATTTACCCGGAGTCTTTCACTGTTTTCTTTGATTATTTCAACAAAAGTTAAAAAATTATTTCTTCTGATGTTTAGGAATGCTTGTGTTCTTATCCTGCTCGTTCTTTATGCTAATACCTTTCTATATTGCTCTTCGTCCTGCTTTTCTGTTTTTTCTTTTTGGCCACTGCCTCACGGCATGCGGGATCCTTAGTTCCCTGACCAGGGATTGAACCTGTGCCCCCTGCAGTAAAAGCACAGAGTCTTAATCACTAGACCACCAGGGAAGTCTGTCGTCCTGCTTTTCTTACTTGGGCTTCTACTATTGGGTTGTCAGCTTTAAATGATAACCATTACTCCCACCTATTACTATGTGTGATAATCCTCCTCTTCCTTCTCACAGGAAACTTCAGCAGGTTTATCAGGGTATTTTCTCAATCATGATGCATTTCTCCCTAAAAATATGAAAATTTTAGCTGCCAAAAGATGAAAACATTCTTCGTCTTCCTGCTCTGACTCATCCCAGGAATCTCATTTCCTGGTACCTCTCGGAACCCACACACTGCAGCCCAGCATATGCCCTTTTAAATCTCAACAGACCTGGGAGGACGCTGGGTGTCTGTATTAGCTGAGGTCCCAGCAGAAAGCAGAAGGCACACTCGGGTGGGATTCTGAAGACAGTTTAATGAAAGGACTGTTTACTAGTGTGTGGGCAGGTTGAGGAAACTCACATGGGAGGGTGAAGCACCCAGGGGCTCCCACCAGTGGGAAGCTCTTACTACTCCTAGGTCTGAACAGCAGGAGGAGGGCCCGTGGTTCACAGAGCAGCAGGAGATGGAGAAGGACTGTCTGAAAGGACCTGCGGCAGAGGAGAATACAGCGGCTCCAGAACTGGGGTACCTCAGGAGATAGGGCGGGAGCCGAGGAGCTCAATAAGACATACCCCAACCTCTGTCTTTCCACCTTCTGATATCCTGTTGGTGCCTCCCATTAGCCAAGCCCAGCTCAAAGGTGGGGGCAGGGAGGAGTCAAGGTGATGCAGGCTACTGGGGTCAACTTCTTGGGTAGAGAGGGACACAAAAGAGATCTGGGTTTGGGGCAGGGGCAAATGGTGAAGACTAACACGGTGTTTGATTTTGATACTTTGTCTCCAACATGGGAGGCCTTCTTACTTTTGGAGGATGTAGTGCCTTGTCTGCTGAAGGTGTTTGTAAATTTTGCATCAGACGAACTCAACTCAGGGTATTGTTTTCTTCCCACAGCTTGCCTTTCTGGGTGAAGGAGAAGGCCAACGAGCTGAAGAATGAGATAAGAGAAGTTGAAGAGCTTGACAGTTGGCAGCCAGCGGTCCCCTTGCTACAGAGTTTGCTACCTGCTGGTGGGTCAAAGAACCTTCAAAAAGTAGCATAAAAACTGGAGGCAAGCCCAGAAGAGCAGGCTTTTGAGAGGCTTCGCAATGGAGACGAGAGAGGCAGAGAGCCTCTTCCGGAGTGGATGGTGCCCTTTGCCCCGAGATGGCCCTTAGGCAGATGTCATGGTCGTGTGTCACCGTGTGTGGTTGAGAACTGTTAGTCTTGTAATGGAGCACAGCTTTTAACTCCGTGCCTCTATCCACAGGTTCTTTGGACTTTCCAGGACAATCTTGAACAGGAACAGGTCCAGGAAGCAGGCACTGACTGTCCTCTGGAGAGCCTTTTCCTGTTAATTGATTCTGTTAGTGCGACTGTTCTAAATCAAATGTTTGACTTGGATGCAGAATCACTGTGTTTTGCCTCTTTTAACTTTTTTTTTTTTGGCTGCGCTGCACGGCTTGTGGGATCTTAGTTCCCCGACCAGGGATTGAACCCGGGCCCTCCACAGTGAAAGTGCTGAGTCCTTACCACTGGACCGCCAGGGAATTCCCTTAAGTTTATATTTTGAAAACTTTCAAACTGATAGAAAAGTTGCGAGAATCGTACAACAAACAGACACCTACATATTCTTCACCTAGAGTCTACAATTAACATTTGTCCAAAGTTGTACACATTCTCTTTTTCTCATATTATTACTATTATTATTTTGCTCAATTATTACTATCATTTTTGATAAATATATTTATTTATTTATTTTTGGCTGCGTTGGGTCTTCGTTGCTGCGCGTGGGCTTTCTCTAGTTGAGTGGAGCGGGGGCTACTCTTCGTCGCGGTGCCCGGGCTTCTCATTGCGGTGGCTTCTCTTGTTGCGGAGCACGGGCTCAAGGCGCACGGGCTTCAGTAGTTGTAGCACGCGGGCTCAGTAGTTGTGGCTCATGGGCTCTAGAGTGCAGGCTCAGTAGTTGTGGCGCATGGGCTTAGTTGCTCTGCGGCACGTGGCATCTTCCCAGACCGGGGCTCAAACCCGTGTCCCCTGCATTGGCAGGCGGATTCTTAACCACTGTGCCACCAGGGAAGTCCCTTCTCAATTATTTGAGAGTGAGCGGCAGACATCATAACCCTTTACTCCTACATACCTATATACTTCAGTAGGTATCTCCTAAGGTCAAGGGTAATCTTGTGGTTCACTGAGAACCTGATAGCTGTGCCGGGCTGACAGCTGGGACATCTAGGAGTGCCCATCTGAGTGCAGGGCACCACTTGGTCCTGCCCAGCCCCTGATGAGACCAGGGCTGCCGCCTCCACGGGGTCTTTGGACTCATTCCCTCTCCCTTGACCAGCCTTTGGCTGGTTTGGCCACACATTGCCCCCTGCCTTGGCCCCTCTCACATCTTTATGCCCTGCGACTTTTCTTCCCGTCTGGGCCTGAAACGCGCTGAAGACCCCCATCCCTTGCAGTAAGGAGCTCTGACCCTGACTTAGCACATCTACTGGCCAAATTCCCAGTGGACTCTGGGGAAGGACTGGGAGCCCATTTGAGATGCCTTCTGTCCTTCCAACGCTGGGGAACTCCAGGAGGGGTTGTGGCCTGAGCCTCCCTGGGGGGTGGGGCGGCCACTACTGACTTGAAGAGTCAACACTGAGGCTCCCAAACCTGGACTTTGTAAGAAATACATACAAATTAAACATTTCTTGGTGCACATGGAGGAACCCTGCCTCATATCAAAAAAGAAGTCAAAAATCCCAATGGCTTATTTTCTGAGGAAATGTGTGTTTCTACCAAGTACGGAGAGGGTGTGAGGGCACCTTCCAGTGGTGATGGTGTGAGCATGGGAGCGATCATCTGGCTAGAAATGTGTTCTATTGGCTGAGCGCAGTGTGGGCTGAAGGAAAAACCAGGGTTCTCTAGGAAAGGGAGGACAGAAGGAATGCCTAAGTCACAATTATGCTAAAATTCACTTGCTGTTTATTTGAAATTCAAATTTAACTGGGATTTGACTGGTATTTTAATTTGCTAGGTCTGGAAACTTACAGCAGAGGTGGACAAAGGAGATGGATTGGAGGGCTACCTAGGAGATAAAATTGGCAAGACTCTGGAATGACTTGGATGTGGGTGGGAGGAAGGTATGGGGGAAGGAAAAGTGGCAATAGGTGGATGGTGGTGCTGTTGCCAGGGCAACATGTAGTGCCTAGCCCATGTGGTGGCTTCATACACCTAGAGAAAGATGCTTTCTTGGTGGACACAGTCCCGTGGACGCATCACCTGGTGAGCAGTGTGCAAGCTAGATTTCACTAGCTTGTGAAAAGTGCCCCCACTTTTCCCTTATGCAATGAACCCTTTACACAACCATACACGCCAGTCCTGTGCTATCCCTTGAAATAAGGAATGCTGGAGAAGTGTAGGTTTTCTAGGGGGAGCTCTTCTTTTTTTTGGGGGGGGGGGCAGCACTGCGAGGCTTGTGGAATCTTAGTTCCCCAACCAGGGATTGAACCCGGGCCCTGGGCAGTGAAAGCGTGGAGTCCTAACCACTGGACCGCCAGGGAATTCCTGGGGGCTCAATTTTTGGAAGATGAATTTGAGAAACCTGTGACACACCCAGGTGGAACTGTCCAGGATGCAACTGGGCTTGTGAGTCTGGGGTCTGGTATATGAGTGTGGAAAAAAAAAGTCTCCTGTGAGAAATGTAAAACCCAAGCCTGTGCCCTGTGGATGCAGGGTTAGTTGTAAATTACCTGATTGGACTATTGATCCTAAACTGAGAAATGAGCTCACAAAGACTCTTGAATCTCTGGAGCCTGAGAATAAGCATAGTCTCTTTGGGAACACTTCCCCACCCCAGGGCAGAAGGGAATCCCCAGAAATAACAAGAAAAACCTGAGAAAAAAATTACAAGCTACAACTGGACTCACCACAAGGGAGTATCAGTAGGTGAAACTCAAGCCAATTTAGATGATTAACCATGGTTAGCATTACGGTATGAATTACCAGCATTTAGGGTGCATGGAATTCCATTTTGTAGTAACTGGACACCCAGATATTTGTTTTTCCCAACACTAGCTGAGGAGTTTCTAAATGGGAGAGGGCCTTACAGGTGGCAATCGGGTGGATGCGGGCAGGGCTGGAGGACCTGTCTTGAAATTGTATTTGCAAAGCAGCGCAATATTTCTACTTAAATTCCATATCCTTATTTGGGGACATGATGAAGATGATGAGGGTGGCTAGCCCCAGCTCCTCGCCATCCCTTGGTGTTGTCACAGGCTTTTGACCCTAATTTTAGCCCTTGCACAGTTTCTTTTTGTTTATTTATTTGGCCGTGTCAGGTCTTAGTTGCAGCACAAGGGCTTCTCTCTAGTTGTGGCACACGGGCTTTAGAGTGCGCGGGCTCAGTTGCAGTGCATGGGCTTAGTTGCCCCATGGCACGTGGGATCTTAGTTCCCCGACTAGGGATCGAACCCGCATTCCCTGCATTGGAAGGCGGATTCTTAACCACTGGACCACCAGGGAAGTCCCCTGCACAGTTTCTTGATGGTAAAAAACTGGACAAGATGGAAACTAGAATATCGATTAGACATGCAGTCTGCATGTTCAAGGGTGCCTTGGGGGACTTTTGACAGGGCTGCTCTGTCCCAATGGGCAGGTTGTAAAACGCATGCCCCTAAGGGGGTGCAATTTGTATCATAGGCATGGGAGATCTAATTTTCTTGTAGTAAGTGTCTTGTTCTCAAAACATCAGTATTTTGTGACAATTTTCCAGCAGGTGTCAATAAAGTGTCTTGAGGAAGGGGCACTTTTTCTATTTGGTGAAAAGGTGACATGGAGGGGGTGTAAAGGTGGTGCTGAGTGGGAAGGAGAAGCCATCATCATGAGCTCTTGGAATATTAGATCTGAAATGGCTCCTGAGAGAGGACCGGTTCAACTCTGGATGTGTTAGGAATCTGGCTTACAAATAACAGATACCCAATTCCAACTGACTAAAGCCAAAAGGAGAACTAATCATTGGAACTCAAGGACAGGGGGCTTCCCTGGTGGCACAGTGGTTAAGAATCCTCCTGCCAATGCAGGGGACACAGGTTCGAGCCCTGGTCCAGGAAGAGCCCACATGCCACGGAGCAACTAAGCCCGTGTGCCACAACTACTGAGCCTGCGCTCTAGAGCCCATGCTCCACAATGAGAGAAGCCACCGCAATGAGAAGCCAGCGCACCGTGACGAAGAGTAGCCCCTGCTCCCCGCAACTAGAGAAAGCCCACGTGCAGCAATGAAGACCCAACGCAGCCAAAAAAAAAAAAAAGGAGCCCCCACTCGTCGTAACTAGAGAAAGTCTGCGCGCAGCAACGAAGACCCAATGCAGCCAAAAATAAATAAATAAATTTAAAAAATTAAAAAAACAGTAGATTGTAAAATAATATTAAAAAAAAAACAAACTCAAGGACAGGGATGCACCAAGGACAGAGGAACATATTGGATCCAGGGACAGTGGTGCAGCCAAGACCTACCTCTGTCTTTCTGTACTCTCCTCTCTGCTCCTCTCAATGCACCTGGGACCTGCTTTCTTCCCTTCTTAGTCTACGTTGTACAAAACATGGTGGCAGGCAACTCCTGGGTGTCACATGTTAGAGATTCATTGGCCAGCAGAGAGACTGGCTTCTAGGTTTCAGTGTCAAAATTCCTGGGGAGGAGACTTAATTGGTTCAACTTTGATCAGATCAATCACATGGCTAGTGTGTGTGTGTGTGTGTGTGTGTGTGTGTGTGTGTGTGTGTGTGTGTGAGAGAGAGAGAGAGAGAGAGAGACACTTGTAACCACTGCAGCTGAGTGCATGTTGGTGGGGTTGGCAGGAAGTAATGGTCACACATCCTACAGAGAAGCATTATCTCTGGACCTCCGTCCAGAGACAGAAAATGGCTTGTCACCAGAACACACACCTCTGTGTGTTCTTCATAATCTAACACTGTCCTCTCAACAAACTAGTGATTTTATTGCTACAATTTCCCATTTCAAGGAAAAACAGTATATATATATATATTACCAGAAAGTTCTGTAGTTCTCTCAGAAGAGGCAAATGGAGAAATGAAGAACTATAAAGAGAAAGGCATTATTTAAATTCTTAGGGTGTTTCCCAGTCCACTAAACATTTTCATGCCTTCCAGGGCTGGCTCCAAAGAGATGTTTTTGAATGGTGAAGGAGATCAAGTGAGTAATGGGGAGGTGGAATGGCAGTTTGGCAATCCCTGTCTCACTGGGTTTTAGGTATCTTTCAACTAATTTGTCCCTCAAATTTATGAGGTATGAATTGTTAACTCCACTTTTCAGATGAGGATACTGAGATTCAGCAAGGTTATTACCCAAACTGATGAGAGAGCCAAGATTTCAACCCAGACCGAGTCTGTCTAATACCAGTACCTATCGATGGTAACTCTCTACTATTAATCCACACAGACTGAATAGCAATGAATGAAAAACTCGGACATGACATTTCTGTGGATTTCTGGGACAACCACTGATCACTTGGGGTTGCGCTTCTTGTAATAACAGTTGCCACTTTTGTGATCACTAATTATGTATCAGATGCTATGCTAGGTTTACGATCTCATTTAATCCTTAGGACGACCCTACGATGTTGGTACTATTATTACCTCCAGGTTAGGAAATTTAGGCTTAAATAAGCTGTTGCCTTTTCCTGAGTATTCTGTGAATAAATTCCTATCAGTTAAATGCCTAATAAAGTGCTAAATTAATAAATTGACAAAGTTCTTTTTAGACCAGCTGGGCTTAAACTCTACACGCGTCACGTTCCTATTCTCTGCCACTAGGTGACGTCACAACCAACCGCAGCACTACATTCTCTGCCAAGAGCCACCGCCGATATCTCGCGAGAGCCATGGCTTCTTCCAATCTATTTTGGGCATGCGTGCGGCGTAGGGCGCTTTGGCTTAGAGTGGTTTGATGATTTTCTGTCAGTCTTCTTAGAGTAGAGCTTTAACAACAAAGCACTTATTTCCTTTCAGTCACTCGAGTTCTCGCGAGACTTGCTACTCATGCTTCTCCCCACCCCCCCAACCCCGCCTTGCGCCTGCGCAGAGCTCTTCAAGGCAGAAGGTTGCGCTCGGAGGAAGTGACGGCTTTGGGTGCCGTGGCCGTAGCGCCGTTACTACTTCTCAGAAGCTTCACTCGGCCGCTTGCCGAGACACCCCGCCGCCAAGATGCCTCGAATTATGATAAAGGGGGGCGTGTGGAGGAATACTGAGGTAAGTCCCCTTTTCCCGCCGTCCGCTGCCCTCCGCCCCTCCGGCTGCTGGTGCGCAGGCGCCCGGAGGTCGGGGAGGCGGGGAGGTTGCCTGCGGGGTCTGCGTGGGGGGCGGTGTGGGGCCGACCCTCGGGGCCTTTACCTTGTGCCCGGTCCCATGTTATCTGAGCACCTCAAGGACGGGGACTGTGATTTAACCACTTGATTACCTGCCGGGCACTCGTTAGGCCCTCAGTGAACATTTGTTGAATTGAGGACGCGCCCTCTGCCCTGGTGGAACTCACAGTGTGGAGGGAGAGCTAGGATAACCGCTAGAGTCGGTCTTTGGGGCACCCTCGTTCCTCAGCCCAGGCATCGTGCCTCTCTCTGATATTCAAAAATGAAGAAGTGCTGTGGCGACAACTTTGTTTTTTTCTTGACTTCCTTGCAGACGGGAAGCAGTTTGAGTGCCAGGTTCAAAGTGCCCGTTTATGCCCGCATCCCTGCGGTCATCTGTTATCAAGGCATAACTTGTCCGCCCTCCCGTCAGATCCCAAGGCCTGTGTCTTCCTGTCATTCCGCTTCAGCTTGGATAGAAGCCAGATAGGCCTACAGTAGTCTCTTTGCTTCCAGAAATGTAGTGGATCATGCCATTGGTGAGCCAGAGAACAGTAGAGAATGAGTAAAATAGAAACGAGGTTTTAGTGGAGTTGGTGTTAATAGTGCACTGAATTTGTCAGTTTCCCGAGAACACCATATTTTTTCATGCTCTGTTTCTTTTAACATCTTATGCCTTCTTGAAATATCCTCCTACTGCTTGGCATCTTTCTGACCTTCCTTCAAAAACCAGTCCAGAGGGCTTCCCTGGTGGCGCAGTGGTTGAGAATCTGCCTGCCAATGCAGGGGACACGGGTTCGAGCCCTGGTCTGGGAAGATCCCACATGCCGCGGAGCGACTAGGCCCGTGAGCCACAATAGCTGAGCCTGCGCGTCTGGAGCCTGTGCTCCGCAACAAGAGAGGCCGCGATAGCGAAGAGGCCCGCGCACCCGATGAAGAGTGGCCCCCACTTGCCGCAACTAGAGAAGGCCCTCGCACAGAAACGAAGACCCAACACAGCCAAAAATAAATAAATTAAAAAAAAAAAAAAACAAGTCCAGAAACTCCTCTGGAATTTTTGCCTATTCATCCTGTAAAAAGTAGTTGCACTCCCAGTGGTCCTATGACAACTCTTTCATCCACTTGTTATAGTTTGCTTTGTCTTCTTGCAAGCATCACATCCTTCTGTGTGATGCTGGGAGGGTTTCTTAACCTCTCAGAGCCTCAGTTTTCTAATGGGGATGATGATAAATACCTACCTGTCTTGGGGACTAAATGAGTCACTACATTTGGAACATTTAGAACAGGGTCTGTCACATAGTAATCTTTTAGTAAGTGCTAGTTGCTGTTTCTTTTCCCCAGTAGACAGCACTGCAAGAGGGCAGGACCAGATCTTGGTATCTTTAGAACCTAGGACAGTACCAAACAAAATTTGCTTGGGAAATTTTGCTGAATGGATCTAGTAGGGTAGATAACTGTTGTATATACTTCCTTGAAGATGTGATTAAGTATAGCAGTACTGCAGCAAAGTTACACATAAAGTCAGTGAGAACCTTGCCTCAGCTTGCACAGAGGGAACCAACCTAAGTTGGAGAAGAGACGACTTCTGTGGGAGAGACAGGTGTACAAAAATCAAGTAACAGCAGGATTCCTATGATGTGGCCCAAGCCCCACAGTCTTTGAGTCTCTGATGATAGGGGTGTGGAGTGGTGTGGAGTGGCTTATGTATGAGGCATGTAGCTCAAGTTCAATGTGGAAAAAAGCCTAAAAGTAAAATGCGCCAAGTGCATTCTTCTAATATCCCTGGTGTCTGTGATTTAGCTTGCCGGCCTCTCCTGGGATTGGTGAATTCCATATTGGAATGGGTGCCCTGGTGAAATAGTATCTAGAGACTGGGGGAGTCTGGAGACAGAGTTGACTGGTGAGTTAGGGGGAAATACTTAATTCTTAGGTTAGACCTGAGATGTGGATTCTTGGGTCAGAGTTGGGGTTATGGGACTGAAGAGAAAATGCTGTTCGTAAGCTGGAGGCAGGAAGCCTGGGTTAGAGATTGGATTCACCTCAGTCTTTTTTTTTTTTTTTTAAATTTAATTTTATTTATTTATTTTTGGCTGTGTTGGGTCTTCGTTGCTGTGTGCGGGCTTTCTCTAGTTGCGGCAAGCGGGGGCTACTCTTCGTTGAGGTGCACGAGCTTTCTCATTGCAGTGGCTTCTCTCATTGTGGAGCACGGGCTCTTGGAGCACGGGCTCTAGGCGCGCGGGCTTCAGTAGTTGTGGCACGTGGGCTTCAGTAGTTGTGGCTCACGGGCTCTAGAGCACAGGCTCAGTAGTTGTGGCACACGAGCTTAGTTGCTCCGCGGCATGTGGGATCTTCCTGGACCAGGGATCGAACCCGTGTCCCCTGCATTGGCAGGCGGATTCTCAACCACTGCGCCACCGGGGAAGCCCTCACCTGAGTCTTGACTTGCTTCTTGAGGGCTGGATATGTGCTCTTTGATTCTCTTTCCCTAAGTACACAAGACCTGGTACAAGGTTGGTATTCAGGGAATGTTTTTTGAGTGAATGAATGAATGAGCCATATTTTTTTGAAGAGAGTAACAGCCACACACTGTACCCACTCCCAATTATTGGACGGGATAGGGAAGGGGTTGTGTGTAAGGGAGGGTAGGATGTCCTTCTAAGGGAGTTCTTTTTTTTTTAATTAATTAATTTTATTTATTTATTTTGGCTGCATTGGGTCTTCGTTGCTGTGCGCAGGCTTTCTCTAGCTGCGGCGAGCGGGGGCTGCTCTTCATTGCATTGCACGGGCTTCTCATTGTGGTGGCTTCTCTTGTTGCAGAGCACGGGCTCTAGGCGCACGGGCTTCAGTAGTTGCGGCACACGGGCTCAGTAGTTGTGGCTCGCAGGCTCAGTAGTTGTGGTGCACGGGCTTAGTTGCTCCATGGCATGTGGGATCTTCCCAGACCAGGGCTCGAACCCGTGTCCCCTGCATTGGCAGGCGGATTCCTTACCACTGCGCCACTGGGGAAGTCCCTCTAAGGCAGTTCTTAATTTATTGCATTTCACTGATTCTGGCTTGCTGTTTTTTTATTATTGTAATGAAGTTTTGTACTTTCTTCTTAAATCTAGGATATATGTGTGTGTTGATATCTCTAATTCTCCATAGCACAACTCTGTTAGAGTTAATTTTAATTTTGTCTTTTCTCACTTGGAGTTTTGTGATTGAATACACTGTTTTTCTTCAACAATTTACAGGATGAAATTCTGAAGGCAGCGGTAATGAAATATGGGAAAAACCAGTGGTCTAGGATTGCCTCACTGCTGCATAGAAAATCAGCAAAGCAGTGCAAAGCCAGATGGTATGTACCAGTTAATGAGTGGAAAACACAAAACGACCTTAATTATGATGAGGAAAATGTCATTTCTTTGAACCTTACCAAAGAAAGCAGGCATTGTGATATAACAGAAGGTATGGAGTGGGAGATGGGAACTTAGATTTAAGAATTAGCCGTCATTTGCTTCCTATGTGATCTTAGGCAAGCCATTTTCTAGCCCCTCTTTCCTGCCACTATTTTCTCCCAACTGGGGATAATACTTGGCCCTAACTGATGGAGATGTGAGGCTCAAATGAGTTAATGTTGTTTGAGGGTGCTTTGTGAAGCATGAAATAAAACTACTTTTAGGTACAGATGGGCCCTAGCTTATAAATGGATTGTATTCCAAAAGTTTATAAGTGGATTGTTTTAGAACTTACTTTCCCAAAGAAATAAATGATAAATAATGGTTAATTTTCTAGGCTAGCTTACAGTAGTTGAGTTGCCTCATGAATGGTTGAAACATTGTATATTTGCTTCCCCAGAATATAACATAACCCAACATTACATCTGTGGTGTCCCCTTTGAAGTCACAGGGTAGTGGACATATTAAGTTTTTTACATGTATTTTTGGCATGAGTGATCTGGCCCCAGCCCTGACCCATGTGGTACTAGGATCATATTTTGGATTGTATAAGAGTGACCTAATTTCCTGGACACCTGGGTAGGGGAAAGGATCAGAATGTAGAGATTGGCCCACAAAGAGGAAGATGGTCCTCAGCCTGCATAAGTGGTTCTGATTTCTGCTTCTGTTAGTGGAGCTAAGCTCCTACCGCTGTGTTTGGTAAGGCTTATATATTGTTTGCAGGCCTCTCATCCAGCTAAGTAGACTGGATGTGGAAAGGTGGGTCAGGTGGAGCATGAGGAAAGACAGAGCTGACATAGTAGTTTTACTTAAATTAAAAAACTCACCAAACAAATACAATTTTGAAAAGCATTTAGTGAGTGTAAGTCAAATGCTTAAAGAAGTAAGCCAAGGTGTTGTAAGAATCAAATCAAAGCACCAGAAAGTACTATGAAAACTAGAAACACTATGAAAATATGAGGTGGTTTTTGTCTTATTTATAAATGCAAAATGTCTAATAAAGTGTAAGATGAATGAAAACAATTGGTAGTTGAGAAGGAAGGCATATGATCATATTTCAGTCATGTTACCTTTCTTAAACATTACTAACCTTGCATAATTAAAATACAGTAGAATTTAGTGAGATAGGGTATTTGGAATGGGGTAAGTTTAACCAAATAGGGAATATTCTGTTGTAAAAAAAAAAACAGCTTTTGTGATTGAAGGATGAGAGTTAGCTTGCATTTTTCAGATACTAGAAGCCAGTATGTCTATTACATAAGGAGGATATTCATGCTGGGTGACTGATTAAGGTATAAAATGATGTCTTTTTAATAGGTATGAGTGGCTGGATCCCAGCATTAAGAAAACAGAATGGTCCAGAGAAGAAGAAGAAAAACTCTTGCACTTGGCCAAGTTGATGCCAACTCAGTGGAGGACCATTGCTCCAATCATTGGAAGAACAGCTGCCCAGTGTTTGGAACACTATGAATTTCTTCTGTAAGTGAATCTCCAAAAGCAGTGTTAAAATGTGTGTATATCTTCTGAATGAGGCTGAATACACTTTTAGCATTTTCTGTCCTTAAACATTAGTTACAGATCTGAATAAAGCCAGAGGAGCTAAAGCTATTGGATTGTACATTCCAAGTCTCGTGTGGTTGATCAAGATTATGTCTCCTGTTACATACTTTTTAAAGGAATATTTAAAAAATATTATACAGGGACTTCCCTGGTGGTCCAGCGGTTAAGACGCCACGCTCCCAGTGTAGGGGGCCTGGGTTTGATCCCTGGTCAGGGAACTAGATCCTGCATGTTGCAATTGAGAGCCCACATGCTGCAACTGAAAGATCCCGCATGCTGCAACGAAGATTTCTGCGTGCCCCAACTAAGACCCAGCGCAGTCAAATAAATAAGTAAATATTAAAAAAAAAATTATACAAATCATACATGTTCATCATAGAAAATCTGGGAAAAAAATAGTGAAAAAGCAAATAAAAATCACCCATAGTCATACTGCTGAGAGTTAACCATTGGAACATCTTGGTTCTTCACTAAAAGCTTTTTTGTGTGGCTCTGCTGCATTTGTGATTTAGGGAGCTGCTTGGATCCTGTTTCATGGTGAATGGAAACACTGAAATTAGAGAGAAATTTAAAACCATCTCTTTCAGGTGAAGCAATAGTAGAAATGCTTCATTTTTGTTAATGCCCATCCGTTGGGTTTTTCAAAGAAAAGGGTGCCAGCACTAGGGAACCTGGTATTTCTAAGACTAAACGGGTGGTAGTGTGACTGATTACTCTGGGCTCATTCCTAGGGATAAAGCTGCCCAGAGAGACAACGAAGAGGAAACAACAGATGATCCACGAAAACTTAAACCTGGAGAAATAGATCCAAATCCAGAAACAAAACCAGCACGGCCTGATCCGATTGATATGGATGAGGGTAAGTGTATTTTTGTGAGGAATTTATTTCTTTGGTAACCATAGACTTCTCAGGCCTTCTTTTAACTCTCTTCGTTCTTATCTAAACTCCTCTGACTTTTTCGAATTGCGGTTCTGTCTGTAGTTGTTACTCTAAGTATCTTTCCAAGTGTGTCCAACCTTCTATCGTAGAGTAATTTTACTCTAAGTATCTTTCCAAGTGTGTCCAACCTTCTATCGTAGAGTAATTGCTCTTTTTGGATAATGTCCCTTTATCTTTTGATGTTTCAATTCATTTAGTAAGTTAAGCAGTGTGATATTACTGGACATTTCCTGGTGGCTAGAGGTAGGCTCTTTAGGATTCTGTGTTCTCATTCCTATTCCGAGGAGAGAGGCAACAAGTCAGGATTTGGGGATCCAGTGCTCCTATTAACTACTTTTTTGACTTCAGACAGGAAGTTTGATCTTCTTGAAAGGGCAACACTACAATACCATGAGGGAGACTTACGATGCCTTTTTGAGACACTGAATCAGGAATCAGAGGAACTAGATTTTAATCTAGTTTAGTGCCATGTCTGCCACTTATTAGCTATTTGACTTTACATGAGTCATATAATCTCTCTGAACTTTGGTTCTCTTTCCTGTCAGATGGAGAGTAATAATATCTATCTTACTTCACAGGGTTGTCGTGAAGCACTCAGTGAATATTTGTTGAGTTTTTAATTTAAAAGTTTGAAGGTAGTTGTTCCCAAAGGCAGACTGTGGCTAGGCTGGCTGCATCACTGTCACATGGCGAACTTTAAAAAATAAAGGTACCAGGGCTTCCCCAGGAGGTCTGCGTCAGTAAATTGGCGGGGGGAATGGAGGGTAATCCTGGAATCTGAGGGTTTTTTTGTTTTTTGTTTTTTAAAGTTCCCTTGTGATTTCATTGGACACCCTTGTGTAGGAATTGCTCTAAGGTATCAGTAATGAAATTTGTTTTACTCTGGGGAGCTATGGAAAATGTACTGGAGGAGAGAAATAGTTCTGAGGAAAAAAATGAAGGAAAAATGATAATGAAGATTGTCAGTCCCCTTATAATTAAACAGTAGTTTTTACAATATTTCACAATTTGTGCTGTGCCAGATAGTTGATGATAATGAAGGATATGATAATTATAGCCACTGTTTAATGAGTATTTGCTAGATGCTTTACCTATTTCTTTTTCCTTAGTTCTTCTCAACATCCCTGTGAAGTAGGAATTGTTATTCCCATTTTATAAATGGTGAAACGTTACTATCCAGAGTCACATAACTATCCAGTGGTGGGCATGATTTTTAACTTAGGTTTCTCTGACTTCAAAACCCAAGCTATTTCCTTTATGCTGCACCATAAAATGATTATATTGATGGGTTTTCTCATCTTAAGCACTAGGGTATGTCTCTCACCTTGCTTCTGTTGGAGAAGTTAGTTTTTGTTCTCTTTATTTTTGCAGATGAATTGGAGATGCTTTCTGAAGCTAGAGCCCGCCTGGCTAATACTCAGGGAAAGAAAGCCAAGAGGAAAGCGAGGGAGAAACAGTTGGAAGAAGCAAGGTATGGTTGTTTTCCATCTATAGTTGAACAAATTAGTCTGTGCATCCTTAGGCCCAATAAAACTGTGTGATTTATCAACCCTGTTGGGTGAATGATAACTAGAGTTGTCTAATTCCAATTTTGCTAATAGTCCTTAGTTCATTACTTTGGAAAAGTCTTATATATATTTTCCTAACCATTTCAAGAGTAGTTATAGGAAAAATACATATTTAAAAAAAGTTTTGTAAGACATGGCAGAAGTAATGCCCGGGTATAGACATACATGTATGTCTTGGGGTGTTGGATTTGTTCTGTTAGCATGGGGGAGCTTCATTTGTTGTAGCCATCTTGGCGTCAGATGGCTGGAGGACACACGGGGCTCTGGGACTGTGGTGTGACTGCCAATAGTTACTGTCCTTGATTAGTGTTGGGCAGGCACCGGCTGTGAAATAGGAGACTCAGCTGAACGTGGAGGGAGTTAATGAGCCTTGAACCACATTTTAGGCTGTCATAGAAATTTGTATTTAAAAAGTGAGTGGAATTAAGTATTGCCCTCTACTCAAGGTTTTCTCCACTTTCCCCTCCCTTTTGGTCAGATCCATGGTTGACATCATTCCTAATGGCCTAGAAACCCAGATGAAGTGGATAAAGGGAAAACTTGAACTTTATAAGAGCTTATTAGCTTTTGGAATTCAGGCATTGGAATAGCCTCCCCAGCCTCCACAACTACCTTTTATGGTCCCTAAGCTGGGAAGTATTGATACTTCCTGACCTAATAACTAGCATTGTGTTGATGGTTTCCCCAATAATGGCTGTGAAGTGCCAGATCCTGGGATGGAGGATTCTTCTATGCCAGAGGATGCTTTTTGGCATAGCTGGCCAACCACTAGCCCAGAATAGTTACTTATGATGGGAGTATGACTGGCCTGGGACAGTAAACAGAAGCTAAGAGGAGGTTCTAAATTTTCTGCTGAGTTTTAGTCATCTTTCTGTTCCGTATACTATTTAGGGTTAAGTAATGTGAGTAAGGTAAAAAAATTCACTTTTCCATTTTTGTCCATGGTTGTTTGGGGACCAAATTGTTTGAGCCTTTTAACCATGTGGATTGGCCCAGGGATATGACAGGTGTATATATGAAAATCTCCAAGTATGGTTGGTATTGCTTGCTTTAACAAATACATTTTTCCAGATTTAAATTTACCCTACACTTTCTTGTAGATGTTCTTGTAGAACATCTTTATAACTTGTGCATGTATCCTTTTTTTTTTTAACAACTATTTTTTAAAAAAATTAATTAATTAATTAATTTATGGCTGCGCTGGGTCTTCGTTTCTGTGTGAGGACTTTCTCTAGTTGTGGCAAGTGGGGGCCACTCCTCATCGTGGCCTCTCCTGTTGCGGAGCGCAGGCTCAGCAACTGTGGCTCACAGGCCCAGTTGCTCCGCGGCATGTGGGATCCTCCCAGACCAGGGCTTGAACCCGTGTCCCCTGCATTGGCAGGCAGATTCTCAACCACTGCGCCACCAGGGAAGCCCTTGTGCATATATCTTATAATTAACTAGATTGGTGTGTATGCAGAGTGTACTGCAGGACTATGTACTTTAAATGTTAAATTACAGATCTGTTTTATAACTTAAAGCTTTTTATTGATTATAAAAGTAATAACACTTTTCCTACAAAATACTGGTATTGTACTATTTTCTTTCTGGGGCATGGTCGATACAATGCTATATAGCTTGGTTATATTTACTTAGCATTATATTGTAAAGGTTTTCTAATGTCGTTAGAAGTCTTTATTTAAAGAATAAAATTACTTATGAAATGTGTGCCTTCAAACCTTTCTCTTCTCAATATAGACATACATTTATGTGTACTACACATACAGTAACATTTGTATAAAATTAGATCATACTGTATAGACTGTTTAGATGAGAAGTTAGCTCTTAATCTTACTGGGGTTCCCTTGTAAGTGATGAATCGTTTTTCTCTCTCTGTTTTCAAGATTTTCTCCTTGTCTTTGGCTTTCAGCATTTTTAATGTAATGTTTCTGTTTGTGCATTTCTTAATGTTTATCTTACTTGCAGTTCGTTGAGCTTCCTGGATGTGTAGGTTAATGGTTTTCAATAAATTTGGGAAATTTTCAGTCAATGTTTTATTCTCCTTTTTCTAATGTTTTATTCTCCTTTTTCTCTTTCCTTTTGATATTCCTACTGTGCATATGTTGGTGCACTTAACGGTGTTCCACCTTTCTGTGAGGCTCTGTTTGTATTTCTTCATTCTTTTTTTTTTCCCCTTTTCTTTGGATTGCATAATCTTTATCCATCTGTCTTCATCTTGGCTAATTCTTTACTTCGAATCTGTTCTAGTGAAGTTTTCATTTCAGCTTTACACTTTTCAATTCCAGAATTTCCACTTGGTTCTTTTTAATCATTTCTTTTCGTTAATTTTCTCTATTTGATGAACATTTTCATCCTACCTTCCTTCTTTAATCGTGCTTACCTTTTGTTCTTTGAACATATTTGTAATGTCTCCTTTGAAGTCTGTCAAAGCTGACATCTGGTTGCTCTCACAGGCAGTTTCTGTTGCCTGCTTATTTTCTGGTGTGGGTCATGCTTTCCTGTTTCTTTGCATGTCTCACCTTTTTTTGTTAAGAACTGGACACTTTGGATGATATACTGTAGCAGTTCTGGGTACTGTGTTGCCCCCATCCACTCCTTGTTCC
Organism: Eschrichtius robustus; assembly: GCF_028021215.1. Classification (NCBI taxonomy): domain Eukaryota; kingdom Metazoa; phylum Chordata; class Mammalia; order Artiodactyla; family Eschrichtiidae; genus Eschrichtius; species Eschrichtius robustus. The sequence continues at coordinate 77,181,690 of NC_090835.1, forward strand.
TGTTACTTGCTTGCTTACTCCTTTAGTGACTAGCTGGATTGTTTTAGTGAAGTCTGTTCTCCCCATCCCCCACCTAGAAATGTGAAGCTTCTGATGTGGCTCCTCTTGGGGACACAGTCTTGGGTGTGCCCACAGTCGCCTTGGGATGAGGTGGTTTTGAGGGGACTTTCTTTGACATCTTGTTCCCTGGCTACACCCAGCTGTTAAACTCTACTAATTGCCAGCTTATTGCTGTATTGTTTTCAAGGATGGCTTGAGGCGTTAATTGCTCCACAAAGTGTTCCAATCAAACTTCGGCTCCTTTGAAGGGATAGTTTCTGAGGTCAGTGTTTGGTAGTTGTTCTCATCCCAGGAGGGCTTCTCCCACTTTTTGGAAGAGATTGATTCTCTCTGGCAAACTAGTGGGCCTGCAGTTTAGCTGCACCTCCAAAGAATCTGTCAGTTTCTTCGCAGTTGCCTTTCACCAGGACTTCCACTGTTTTTGAGAGTGCCCTGAGGCCTGAACATCTCCATTTCCTGTTGCAAATGAAGTCAGTTTCTTTGGGGAGAGTTTGGAATTCTCTGTTCTATCCAGGGGTGCTGATGTACTTGTCTTTTGAGTGGCACCCCCACTTTAGGAGCTGCGTGTTCAGTGTCGGGGGTGGGGGTAGGCAGCAGCCCCAGGTCCCCTAACCCTGACCCTGACCCTCATCCCACAGGCCCAGGCAAGGATCGTTGGGCTCCAGTATTCTCAGTAGCACTGTGCCCAACGTAGAGCCCCTGGGCAGAAGAAGGAAACCCCTCCTTCTCAGTCACTCTTGTCTGAACTTAGCCTCTGCAGTGGCTTCCAGGAGGCAGGATGAGAAATGCTGCTGTCCTGCCCCTCCTGGAATGAAAGCCAGGGAGCTGGAGGGGAGAGAGAGCTCTGTGTTCTTGGCTGCACCAACAAGTGTGGAGTGGAGTTTCTGTCTCCCTGAGCTGGGACGGGGGAAGAGAAGAGGGAGTGGGTCTTGATTTGAATACTACAGGCTCTCACTTTTCTTATCAAATTTTTGTAGATTTTCTTGAATAAACGTTTCTTCATTTGCTGTATCTCCTTTAGGATCCTTCCAGAGACTTAACTTTTTTTTTTTTTTTAATAATTTTTGTCAGTTTTGCTGGGGAGTGGGTTTGTGAAATTGCTCCTATATACTGTTTTATAATTTGATTTTTCTCCTCTTTAATATTCTGAATAGCTTTTCTAATCATTGAATCATTAACATTATAGCATCTTGGGAAAGCACAAAGGAAAAAGTAAAAAATGAAATTCCAACCTCCTATGATTATCACTGTTACTGTTCGGGTGAACACCCTTTACATCTCCCCATGCACGTATTCACTGATAGATATGCATATAATTTTACATGTTGCTCCATAACATGTAAACTGTGTAACATTGTTTTAAACAGCAGTGTGTCTTGAGCATCTTTCCATGTCAGAGTAGATTTACAGATTTCTTTCTATCTATCTATCTATCTATAGATTTCTTTCTATTTATCTATCTGTCTCTCTATCTATTTATTTATTTATTATTTTTGGCTGCGTTGGGTCTTCGTTGCTGCACGTGGGCTTTCTCTAGTTGCGGTGAGCGGGGGGCTACTCTTCGTTGCAGTGCACGGGCTTCTCATTGCAGTGGCTTCTCTTGCTGCAGAGCACGGGCTCTAGGCGTGCGGGCTTCAGTAGTTGTGGCACGTGGGCTCAGTAGTTGTGGCTCGCGGACTCTAGAGCGCAGGCTCAGTAGTTGTGGTACACGGGCTTAGTTGCTCCGCGGCTTGTGGGATCTTCCCGGACCAGGGCTCGAACCCGTGTCCCCTGCATTGGCAGGTGGATTCTTAACCACTGTGCCACCAGGTAAGGCCCTACAGATTTCTTAAAGGTTATTTAGATGGCCGTATAATACCCTGTCTTATAGCTATGTTATAAATTATTTTAACTAATTTCTTATTGTTGGATGTTTAGGTTGTGTCTATTTATCTGCTTTTCTGAACAGTGCTTGGTAACCAGTCTTGTAGCTAAGGCCTTGTACATGTCCCTATTTATTTCCTTAGGCTAAAGGCTGAAGAGTGAAGTTGCTGGGTTAAAAATGTAAAAAAGTTAGGGGTATTAATGTGTATTTCCAAATTCTCTTTGGGGAAAGCTATACCACTGTACTTTCTCATTACCATTGTGAGAGACTGTCCACTTTTTGCACCCTTGCCATTAAAACAAAGCAAAAATTGAATGCTGTTGATTAGATATGTAAAAATGGTACTTGATTTGATTTGTGATTCTTTAATTATTAAAGTACACTCTGTCATTTTAGCTATTTGCATTTTTTTCCTTAGTGAACTGTTTATTTCCTTTTGTTCTTCCTTTCCCTTGGGTACATTTTTAAAAAACTTGCTTAGATTCTTTATATCTAACCATTCTTAATACTAAGTGCAAAATTTTTTCCTATTATTTGCCTTTTAATATTGTTTTATGATTTTTAAAAAATGGTGCTACAGGGATATAAATTTTAAAAGTCAAAGCTGTTGATCGTTTTTTTCACCCTTTATTTAATTTATATTAAGTGAGTATATTCCCATCCAGAGATTAGATACCTATTTACTTATAGTTCCTTCTGGCTTTTCTCTTTGCTCTAGTGTATGTGTGTACCTTTAAATCAAAACTGGAATTGATTTTGGTGAACGGTGTGAGGTGGGGATTTAAATAAATATTTCTTCCCCAAGTGACCGGGTAGTTTTCTTAACTCTGATGGCTGATCCATCCTTTCCCAATGGTGTATGATTTTGAAGGTGATTTGCGTTCTCTTTCTTCAGGCGTCTTGCTGCCCTCCAAAAGAGAAGAGAACTTCGAGCAGCTGGCATAGAAATTCAGAAGAAAAGAAAAAAGAAGAGAGGAGTTGATTATAATGCTGAAATCCCATTTGAAAAAAAGCCTGCTCTTGGTTTCTATGATACTTCTGAGGAAAACTACCAGGCTCTTGATGCTGATTTCAGAAAGTTAAGACAACAGGATCTTGATGGGGAGCTGAGATCGTAAGTTGCCTTTCTGTTTTTATAAGTGGAAAAGTATAGTAGTAATTTTATGGAGGGCCAAGTATTATCCTTGTCAGAGCCAGATATTTCTTAGCACAACATGGTTTACATAATGCTTGTACTTATTTAATGGATTCACCTTTCTGAGCAAACCAGTGACCCTGGCTGTAACGTTTTTAGCACAGAACACTGTTCGAAGCTCTCGAAATGTCAGCGCTTGGCTCTTAGTTAACTGTCTACTCAGAATCACAGTCTTAACATTTACGTACCTTTGGGAAGAGGTTAGTTATTTTACTAATGGCCTGAAGGAATCTGTCAAAATCTGTTCTGCTGCTTCTTAGTTTTTTTTCTAGTGAAAATTTTATCTTGTTTTTCTGGGGTTTTTTGGCCGCGCCATGAGGCTTTGCGGGATCTTAGTTCCCTGACCAGGGATCACACCTGGGCCCCGGCAGTGAAAGTGCCGAGTTCTAACCACTGGACCACCAGGGAATTCCCTCTTGTTTTTCTTAAAATGAAATTAAAAGGAAAAACATTACCAATGCATTTTAAAATCTTTTCACTTAATGGCGATTAGTAGGTATATTTATAAAATGTCTTAGAATACAGAGGATTTTGTTTATTTCTAGGGATTTTTAGAGTTTTTAAATTGTTATATCTGAATGTTGTGGGGAGAACCTTTTAGGATTATCAAAGATTTTTAGTTTTCTACTCCCCCAGTGGCCTTCCATTTCTGTTGACATAAATTGTTAGTAAACAACAGATGTCAGTCACTGTGAAACAGGATTTTCTTGGATGTACTCTGTTGTATTTATTTTTCAAATTAGGACCTTGCTTTAGGTAGTCCCTACAAATAAAGAGATTGAAGAAAAAACAGTCATTTGGAAGGAGTAGACTAGATGGAAGTAGAGGATGACATGCAGAGGGGGAGAAGGCATTCCTGGTCCTTTAAAAGATGGCCTTGAGCCTGGCTTTAGACCCTAACAACTTTCTGGTGTCATTTGTCAGGACTTAAATATCCTTTAAAAAAATTTATGAATTAAAAAAAATCATAGCAAACAATTGAAGAATAGTTTTAAAGGAAAACTTTAAAACTCACGTTTTAATTCTGTTCCCTTCATTTAATTGTTTCTGTTTTTGTATACTTCATCATTTTCCTATGTGCACACACATATTTTTACATGAACATAGTCACAGTGTAGGAGTAGTTTTATGTTTTTCTTTCCATGTTATATGTAACATTTTGCTTATCATAGTCTTTATAGTTACATAGTTTAATATTTATTACTTAAATTACTTAGTATATCTTATTTTCTTAATAATTCTATTGATATTCTAAGTCTGCATTCCTCTTGAGTATAGTGGGTAGGTAATGGTGTAGGGAACAACTTAATGTATATTGTTTTGTCTTTTCATCATAATTTTATTAGGAATGGGATTATTTCGTTCAGAGCATATGACTATTTATATGGCGTTTAATGTTGTTGCCTATATGTAACTTTAAAAAATCTGTTCTCCACCTTGATCCATGACAGTGAAAAAGAAGGACGAGATAGAAAAAAAGACAAGCAGCATTTGAAAAGGAAAAAAGAATCTGATTTACCGTCAGCAATTCTTCAAACTAGTGGTGTTTCTGAATTTACTAAAAAGAGAAGCAAACTAGTACTACCTGCCCCTCAGGTAATCTGATAAAAGCAGGTTTTTCATTGTATGAACTCATATGCTTACCATTTATCCAGCAAATGTTTGCGGGCCTATGTGCCAGGCTTTTGCTGGGTGCTTGGTACCTTTAAGAAATATCAGGCCTTGAACTGCTCATATGATGGTTTAGTAAGTAATTGTCAGCTCTTAGCAATTTTTCAGTAGGCTAGGGCTCCAGACCTCTTTTTTGTAGCTGATAAAGGTGGTATTTGGCCTTGTGGACTTCAGGCCACTTTCTTTTAGGGAAGGTTTTGTTGTGTCACACCTCCTTCTCTTTTTGAGACAGTAGCTGTGAAAATCAACATGGGAGTTGTGGAGAAGAGAAAATTCATTTAGCTCATCATAGGCTCTGTTCCTTTGAATTATAGTTGGTCAGAAACATGGGGATTTTGAATAAGCTCTTGTTTTGTTTTGACGAGTACAGCTCTGTATAATTGGGCAGTTAAATGGAGCAGCGGGATGGATTTAGGAGGCTTGAACAGCTTCTTTCCACAAATGAGTGCCCTGGCTGCACCAATACAAAATTCTTGGGCATAAACATAAAATAATTTTGTTAGATGCTGTTATTCGTAGTAGTGATATTTCTTAAACTGAGATTTTGCCTGTAATTTTTTTTTAGTTCTTAGGATATTTAGTTTGGTAAAATTACAAGGATAACACCTTTTGATTTTCTTAGGGATATTGTGGCTCTGTGGACTCTGTGTGATATTTTAATTGGTTTTTAGTACCCACCCTCCCCCCAATTGATAAATGGTTTTGTATAAACACTATTATTTTATGTTCTTGATTTATAAATATTTTGGTTTGAAAGAATTTCAGTATGGAAATACTGAAAAGGAATTTAAGTATTTGCAGCTTGATTCCATGTCACATATGGGATTCCCCCCCCGCCCCCACATTAAATAGGGAAGACTTTTAAAAACTTTATTATGGAAATTTTCAAACCCACAAAAAGTAAAGAGAATGCTACAATGAGCCCCTGTGTACTCATCACACAGCTTCAGCAATTCATTTTCTGGAATGTGGAAGTTTTCAGCTGTGTTATTCTCGGTTAAAATATTGCTACTGTGATAACTGTGTCTTTAGATTTCAGATGCAGAACTCCAGGAAGTTGTAAAAGTAGGCCAAGCAAGTGAAATTGCACGTCAAACTGCTGAGGAATCTGGCATAACAAACTCGGCTTCCAGTACTCTCTTGTCTGAGTACAATGTCACCAACAACAGCATCGCTCTGAGAACACCACGAACACCAGCTTCCCAGGACAGAATTCTGCAGGTAGGCTGCCATATGGTAGAGTGAACCTTTCACTTTGTTTATTGTCCTTAGAAGTATTTTAAAGGAGAACACTAAATGGTTTGGTTTTGTGTGTTTTAGGGTAAGCAGTTTGAAACAGTCCTGAGTGCATAGCTGCTAGAGATTTCTGTAGTAGGGAAGCTAAATCCTGTCAGTAAAGCATAGCATTTAAAAATTTCACATTGCCTAGCAGTCCTGGAAAAAAAATCAAACACGTGTAGTCAGTAACTTTTAAAACTTTCTTGTGATTCTGTACTTAGCTTGGCATAGACTGCCTTCAGTACTATTTCCCTCTCTCTCCTTAGCACATAGGGTGTACAGCTCTGTGTGTTCTTTAGGGTGTCTGCATGCCAGAGAATAGACAAACCTAACAGAATACTACTGAGTCTTTTAACACTCTTACATCTCAATTTTCTAATAGTCAAATATAATTTTAAGGTACTGATTCAGGAGTCAAATAGTCCTGCAAGACTTCGTAAGAAAAACAGTGCCCTTCATTGCTTGCTCTCTACAGGCACCAGTGATAGCTCTTTGTTTTTACCACCTTACTGCTAAGACACTTGTTACATTTTGGTTTTATTTTCAGTTTTAGGCACCTTTCCACCAAGGATTTGAACATCTGGCTCTCTCACACCTTCTGCCTCTACTGTGCATACACACTCTTTCCATTTTCCCATCTTCCATTATAGTTAATCATAATTTTGGTTAGCTCCATATTTATGGTTTATGTTATGACTACGTAAACTGCATTCATTCACTATGTAAACTGTGGGTCAAACTGCACTTGACCCACAAAATGCCTTATAATTACTGTGCAGTATTTTGTTTTTCTTTGAATTAATACTTGTTTTATTTAGGTGCTAAATTTTCTGATTACTTAGCACACATTCAGTTCTGGACTTTATACCAACTGTAAATCTCCTGTAATCTGGTCACATTTTAGGTATTCTTACTTTTTTCAATGACTTGAAGTCATTCCCAGAACTTGTGAATGTTCTAGTCTAGACTGATTACTCTTTAGATCTTGTTACAGCTTGTTCTCTTGCTTTCCCTTCACTGTCGTCCTAGAAAGTCCCTTGGGTCTCCTCTTTCTTGGCTCCCATGTCTCTGGCTTTTTTGGTTGACTCCCTTGTTGGTGAAGTGTATCTGTCAGTGGCTTTCTGAGGAAGGTTTCATGGGAGATGGAATTTTTAAGACCTTGAATATCTGTAAATTACTGTCCTATCCTCTTATCTGATTGATAGTACAACAGGGTATAGAATTCCAGATTGAAAGGGTTTTTGTTCACAGTTTTGAAGGCAGTGCTCCAGTGTCTTCTGGCTTTCATTGTTGCTATTGATACGTCCTGTGCCATTCAGGTTGTTAATAAGAAAGCTGGTTTTTTCTTTCTCTGGAAGCTTATATGATCTTCTCTTTTTCACATGCGTGTTTCTTTTTTTTTTTTTTTTTTGTTTGTTTTTTTATACTGCAGGTTCTTATTAGGCATCAATTTTATACACATCAGTGTATACATGTCAATCCCAATCGCCCAATTCAGCACACCACCATCCCCACCCCACCGCAGTTTTCCCCCCTTGGTGTCCATATGTCCATTCTCTACATCTGTGTCTCAACTTCTGCCCTGCAAACTGGCTCATCTGTACCATTTTTCTAGGTTCCACATACATGCATTAATATACAATATTTGTTTTTCTCTTTCTGACTTACTTCACTCTGTATGACAGTCTCTAGATCCATCCACGTCTCAACAAATGACTCAATTTCGTTCCTTTTTATGGCTGAGTAATATTCCATTGTATATATGTACCACATCTTCTTTATCCATTCATCTGCTGATGGGCATTTAGGTTGCTTCCATGACCTGGCTATTGTAAATAGTGCTGCAATGAACATTGGGGTGCATGTGTCTTTTTGAATTATGGTTTTCTCTGGGTATATGCCCAGTAGTGGGATTGCTGGGTCATATGGTAATTCTATTTTTAGTTTTTTAAGGAACCTCCATACTGTTCTCCATAGTGGCTGTATCAATTTACATTCCCACCAACAGTGCAAGAGGGTTCCCTTTTCTCCACACCCTCTCCAGCATTTGTTGTTTGTAGATTTTCTGATGATGCCCATTCTAACAGGAGTGAGGTGATACCTCATTGTAGTTTTGATTTGCATTTCTCTAATAATTAGTGATGTTGAGCATCTTTTCATGTGCTTCGTGGCCGTCTGTATGTCTTCTTTGGAGAAATGTCTATTTAGGTCTTCTGCCCATTTTTGGATTGGGGTGTTTGTTTCTTTGATATTGAGCTGAATGAGCTGTTTATATATTTTGGAGATTAATCCTTTGTCCGTTGATTCATTTGCAAATATTTTCTCCCATTCTGAGGGTTGTCTTTTCGTCTTGTTTATGGTTTCCTTTGCTGTGCAAAAGCTTTGAAGTTTCATTAGGTCCCACTTGTTTATTTTTGTTTTTATTTCCATTACTCTAGGAGGTGGATCAAAAAAGATCTTGCTGTGATTTATGTCAGAGTGTTCTTCCTATGTTTTCCTCTAAGAGTTTTATAGTGTCCAGTCTTATATTTAGGTCTCTAACCCATTTTGAGTTTATTTTTGTGTATGGTGTTAGGGAGTATTCTAATTTCATTCTTTTACATGTAGCTGTCCAGTTTTCCCAGCACCACTTATTGAAGAGACTGTCCTTTCTCCATTGTATATCCTTGCCTCCTTTGTCATAGATTAGTTGACCATAGGTGCGTGGGTTTATCTCTGGGCTTTCTATCCTGTTCCATTGATCTAGATTTCCGTTTTTGTGCCAGTACCATATTGTCTTGATTACTGTAGCTTTATAGTCTGAAGTCAGGGAGTCTGATTCCTCCAGCTCCATTTTTTTGCCTCAAGACTGCTTTGGCTATTCGGGGTCTTTTGTGTCTCCATACAAATTTTAAGATGATTTGTTCTAGCTCCGTAAAAAATGCCATTGGTAATTTGATAGGGATTGCATTGAATCTGTAGATTGCTTTGGGTAGTATACTCATTTTCACAGTGTTGATTCTTCCAATCCAAGAACATGGTATATCTCTCCATCTGTTGGTATCATCTTTAATTTCTTTCATCAGTGTCTTATAGTTTTCTGCATACAGGTCTTTTGTCTCCCTAGGTAGGTTTATTCCTAAGTATTTTATTCTTTTTGTTGCAATGGTAAATGGGAGTGTTTCCATAATTTCTCTTTCAGATTTTTCATCATTAGTGTATAGGAATGCAAGAGATTTCTGTGCATTAATTTTGTATCCTGCAACTTTACCATATTCATTAATTAGCTCTAGCAGTTTTCTGGTGGCAGTTTTAGGATTCTCTATGTATAGTATCATGTCATCCGCAAACAGTGACAGTTTTACTTCTTCTTTTCCAATTTGTATTCCTTTTATTTCTTTTTCTTCTCTGATTGCCGTGGCTAGGACTTCCAGAACTATGTTGAATAATAGTGGTGAGAGTGGGCATCCTTGTCTCGTTCCTGATCTTAGAGGAAATGCTTTCAGTTTTTCACCATTGAGAATGATGTTTGCTGTGGGTTTGTCATATATGGCCTTTATTATGTTGAGGTAGGTTCCCTCTATGCCCACTTTCTGGAGAGTTTTTATCAGAAATGGGTGTTGAATTTTGTCAAAAGCTTTTTCTGCATCTATTGAGATGATCATATGGTTTTTATTCTTCAATTTGTTAATATGGTGTATCACATTGATTGATTTGCGTATATTGAAGAATCCTTGCATCCCTGGGATAAATCCCACTTGATCGTGGTGTATGATCCTTTTAATGTGTTGTTGGATTCTGTTTGCTAGTATTTTGTTGAGGAGTTTTGCATCTATATTCATCAGTGATATTGGTCTGTAATTTTCTTTTTTTGTAGTTACAAGTCTTTGTCTGGTTTTGGTATCAGGGTGATGGTGGCCTCATAGAATGAGTTTGGGAGTGTTCCTTCCTCTGCAATTTTTTGGAAGAGTTTGAGAAGGATGGGTGTTAGCTCTTCTCTAAATGTTTGATAGAATTCACCTGTGAAGCCATCTGGTCCTGGACTTTTGTTTGTTGGAAGATTTTTAATCACAGTTTCAATTTCATTACTTGTGATTGGTCTGTTCATATTTTCTATTTCTTCCTGATTCAGTCTTGGAAGGTTATACCTTTCTAAGAATTTGTCCATTTCTTCCAGGTTGTCCATTTTATTGGCATAAAGTTGCTTGTAGTAGTCTCTTAGGATGCTTTGTATTTCTGCGGTGTCTGTTGTAACTTCTCCTTTTTCATTTCTGATTTTATTGATTTGAGTCCTCTCCCTCTTTTTCTTGATGAGTCTCGCTAATGGCTTATCAATTTTGTTTATCTTCTCAAAGAACCAACTTTTAGTTTTATTGATCTTTGCTATTGTTTTCTTTGTTTCTATTTCATTTATTTCTGCTCTGATCTTTATGATTTCTTTCCTTCTGCTAACTTTGGGTTTTGTTTGTTCTTCTTTCTCTAGTTTCTTTAGGTGTAAGGTTAGATTGTTTACTTGAGATTTTTCTTGTTTCTTGAGGTAGGCTTGTATAGCTATAAACTTCCCTCTTAGAACCGCTTTTGCTGCATCCCATAGGTTTTGGGTCGTCGTGTTTTCATTGTCATTTGTCTCTAGGTATTTTTTTATTTCCTCTTTGATTTCTTCAGTGATCTCTTGGCTATTTAGTAACGTATTGTTTAGCCTCCATGTGTTTGTCTTTTTTACGTTTTTTTCCCTGTAATTCATTTCTAATCTCATAGCGTTGTGGTCAGAAAAGATGCTTGATATGATTTCAATTTTCTTAAATTTACTGAGGCTTGATTTGTGACCCAAGATGTGATCTATCCTGGAGAATGTTCCGTGCGCACTTGAGAAGAAAGTGTAATCTGCTGTTTTTGGATGGAATGTCCTATATATATCAATTAAATCTATCTGGTCTATTGTGTCATTTAAAGCTTCTGTTTCCTTATTTATTTTCATTTTGGATGATCTGTCCATTGGTGTAAGTGAAGTGTTAAAGTCCCCCACTATTCTTGTGTTACTGTCGATTTCCTCTTTTGTAGCTGTTAGCAGTTGCCTTATGTATTGAGGTGCTCCTATGTTGGGTGCATATATATTTATAATTGTTATATCTTCTTCTTGGATTGATCCCTGGATCATTATGTAGTGTCCTTCCTTGTCTCTTGTAACATTCTTTATTTTAAAGTCTATTTTATCTGATATGAGTATAGCTACTCCAGCTTTCTTTTGATTTCCATTTGCATGGAATATCTTTTTCCATCCCCTCACTTTCAGTCTGTATGTGTCCCTAGGTCTAAAGTGGGTCTCTTGTAGACAGCATATATATGGGTCTTGTTTTTGTATCCATTCAGCCAGTCTACGTCTTTTGGTTGGGGCATTTAATCCATTCACGTTTAAGGTAATTATCGATATGTATGTTCCTATGACCATTTTCTTAATTGTTTTGGGTTTGTTTTTGTAGGTCCTTTTCTTTTGTGTTTCCCACTTAGAGAAGTTCCTTTAGCATTTGTTGTAGAGCTGGTTTGGTGGTGCTGAATTCTCTTAGCTTTTGCTTGTCTGTAAAGCTTTTGATTTCTCCATCAAATCTAAATGAGATCCTTGCCGGGTAGAGTAATCTTGGTTGTAGGTTCTTCCCTTTCATCACTTTAAGTATATCATGCCACTCCCTTCTGGCTTGCAGAGTTTCTGCTGAGAAATCAGCTGTTAACCTTATGGGAGTTCCCTTGTATGTTATTTGTCGTTTTTCCCTTGCTGCTTTCAATAATTTTTCTTTGTCTTTAATTTTTGCCACTTTGATTACTATGTGTCTCGGCGTGTTTCTCCTTGGGTTTATTCTGTATGGGACTCTCTGCGCTTCCTGGACTTGGGTGGCTATTTCCTTTCCCATGTTAGGGAAGTTTTCGACTATAATCTCTTCAAATATTTTCTCTGGTCCTTTCTCTCTCTCTTCTCCTTCTGGGACCCCTATAATGCGAATGTTGTTGCGTTTAATGTTGTCCCAGCGGTCTCTTAGGCTGTCTTCATTTCTTTTCATTCTTTTTTCTTTAGTCTGTTCCGCAGCAGTGAATTCCACCATTCTGTCTTCCAGGTCACTTATCCGTTCTTCTGCCTCAGTTATTCTGCTATTGATTCCTTCTAGTGTAGTTTTCATTTCAGTTATTGTATTGGTCATCTCTGTTTGTTTGTTCTTTAATTCTTCTAGGTCTTTGTTAATCATTTCTTGCATCTTCTCAATCTTTGCCTCCATTCTTATTCCGAGGTCCTGGATCATCTTCACTATCATTATTCTGAATTCTTTTTCTGGAAGGTTGCCTATCTCCACTTCATTTAGTTGTTTTTCTGGGGTTTTTTCTTGTTCCTTCATCTGGTACATAGCCCTCTGCCTTTTCATCTTCTCTATCTTTCTGTAACTGTGGTTTTTGGTCCACAGGCTGCAGGATTGTAGTTTTTCTTGCTTCTGTTGTCTGCCCTCTGGTGGTTGAGGCTATCTAAGAGGCTTGATGGGAGGCTCTGGTGGTGGGTAGAGCTGACTGTTGCGGTGTCGGTCAGAGCTCAGTAAAACCTTAATCCACTTGACTGTTGATGGGTGGGGCTGGGTTCCCTCCCTGTTGGTTGTTTTGCCTGAGGCAACCCAACACTGGAGCCTACCCGTGCTCTTTGGTGGGGTTAATGGCAGACTCTGGGAGGGCTCACGCCAAGGAGAACTTCCCAGAACCTCTGCTGCCAGTGTCCTTATCCCCACGGTGAAACAGAGCCACCACTCGCCTCTGCAGGAGACCCCCCAACACCAGCAGGTAGGTCTGGTTCAGTCTCCCCCAGGGTCACTGCTCCTTCCCCTGGGTCCCGATGCACACATTACTTTGTGTGTGCCCTGCAAGAGTGGGGTCTCTGTTTCCCCCAGTCCTGTCAAAGTCCTGCAATCAATTCCCACTAGGCTTCAAAGTCTGATTCTCTAGGAATTCCTCCTCCCGTAGCCGGACCCCCTGGTTGGGAAGCCTGACGTGGGGCTCAGAACCTTCACTCCAGTGGGTGGACTTCTGTGGTATAAGTGTTCGCCAGTCTGTGAGCCACCCACCCAGCAGTTATGGGATTTGATTTTACTCTGATTGCGCCCCTCCTACCGTCTCATTGTGGCTTCTCCTCTGTCCTTGGACGTGGGGTATCCTCCTTGGTGAAGTCCAGGGTCTTCCTGTCAATGATTGTCCAGCAGCCAGTTGTGATTCTGGTGCTTTCGCAAGAGGGAGTGAGAGCACGTCCTTCTACTCCGCCATCTTGGTTAATCTCCTCCTTACTTCTCACATGCGTGTTTCTTGATGTGGGTCTATTTTTAACCACTGTGCTAGGTACTTGGTGGTTCTTTTAATTCTGTAGACTCATGGCCTTCAATTCTGGGAAGTTATTTTGAAAATTAAAAAATTTCCTCCCTTTCATTAATTTATTTTGCTACTTATTACTCTCTGGTGTTCTGTCTTAATTGACTTTAATTTCATTGCTAGGAGATTTTCCGAATTTTATCTTTTTTTAAAATTTCTACTGTCATATTTTTAATTTCTAAGAGCTCTTTTTTAAATGTGTTCAGTTTTTAAACGTCTCATTTAATTAATATCTTTTTATTCCTCTGAGGCTGTTAATGATGGTTTTGCTTTGTTTTTATAAGTTTTCTTTTTCCTGCTCAGTGTTTAAGTTTCATTTATTTGTTTTGTTCTCTGTCTTTCATATTAGATATTTCCTCAAATACCTTTTGATCTTGTTCTTTGCCTATATCTAGGGAATAAAGGTAGGGCAATTAAAAGCTGACTAGACACTCCTTGGGTGTGGGTAGGACCCCTTGACTCCAGACTTTCCTGTGGGCTGAACTGGCTGGGATGTTTTTTTTTTTTTTTTTTTTAAATTTTAATTTATTTATTTTTGGCTTCGTTGCTGTGCACGGGCTTTCTCTAGTTGCGGCAAGAGGGGGCTACTCTTCGTTGCGGTGCGCGGGCTTCTCATTGCGGTGGCTTCTCTTGTTGCAGAGCACGGGCTCTAGGTGCGCAGGCTTCAGTAGTCGTGGCGCGTGGACTCAGTAGTTGTGGCACACGGGCTTAGTTGCTCTGCGGCATGTGGGCTCTTCCCGGACCAGGGCTCGAACCCGTGTCCCCTGCATTGGCAGGCGGATTCTTAACCACTGTGCCACCAGGGAAGTCCTGGCTGGGATGTTTTATTAGGGAGATTTCTTTTAAAATTGTTTTACTTTTAAAATATATTTATTTATTTATTGAAGTGTAGCTGACTTACAATACTGAATAAGTTTCAGGTGTACAACATAGTGATTTGATCTTTTTATAGATTATATTCCATATAAAGTTGCTGTAAAATGTTGGCTATATTCCCGGTGCTATACATTACATCCCTATAACTTATTTATTAGGGAATTCTTATTTATTTATTTATTGGCTGCGTTGGGTCTTCGTTGCTGCTTGCAGGCTTTCTCTAGTTGCAGCGAGTGGGGGGCTGCTCTTCACTGCGGTGCGCGGGCTTCTCTTTGCGGTGGCTTCTCTTGTTGTGGAGCATGGGTTCTAGGCATGCGGGCTCCAGTAGTTGTGGCACGTGGGCTCAGTAGTTGTGGCGCATGGGCTTAGTTGCTCCGTGGCATGTGGGATCTTCCCGGGCCAGGGCTCGAACCCATGTCCCCTGCATTGGCAGGCAGATTCTTAACTGCTGCACTACCAGGGAAACCCTATTCCAGAACTTCTGACATGCTAATGTTAGGTTGACAGAAGGAATGGAAGTATTGAATTCTGCCACAGCTCAGTATTCATTTTCTCTCTTGGTTTTCATTGAGAAAAATGTATAAGAATTCGGCCTGTTTCAAGATTTGTGTAGTAGGACCAGAAGAGAGGAATTTGCTCTTCTGTCTAAACTGTTAAAACATGCTTCTTTATCTTCTTGTTAATCAGGAAGCCCAAAACCTCATGGCTCTGACCAACGTGGACACCCCATTAAAAGGTGGACTTAACACCCCTTTGCACGAGAGCGACTTCTCAGGTGTGACTCCACAGCGGCAGGTTGTACAGACTCCAAACACAGTTCTTTCTACCCCATTCAGGTACTGTAAATAAATAACTGTTTTCTGTTTTAGAAAAACTTGAATCCGAGGACTTGGACAACATGTTTGCTTTAGAAATGCTGGCAGAGAATGGAAATAAGTGTTTAACTTGCTTTTTGATTTCTCCTCACTCATAGTAGCAAATAACATTATAGTATCCAGGAAATAGTCAAATACCAAATGGAGCTTCCTTTCTTTTTCAGGGTTTCTGGTGCTATCACCTCGTTTCTGAATACTTTTAATCTGATTTAAAAGAGCAGATCAATCCATTGTTAATGATGATTTGGCGAATTTTATAAAAATTCTAAGCCTTTTTATGTATGTATTACTGTTGCTTTTCCCCCAACATTTTATTGTGAAAATTTCTAACATTCAGAGAGGTTGAAAGAATGGTAAAGCAAGCATCCATATACTCACCACTCAATTCTCCAGTTAATATTTTACAGTGTTTGCTTTAATCACATATCCGTCCATCAATCTATCTTATTTTTAATACATTTCCAAGTAAGTTGCAGGTATTAGTCCATTTCACCCTGAACACTTCCTCGTTGTGTATATCATTAGCTAGAGTTCAGAGTTCAGTATTTGTTTATACTTCTTTTGTTTTAAGCTACTGTTTTTAAAGAAGAATTTTTAAGATACAAACATTATAGAAGCAATTTGTATTAAAATGGAATTTGAGCTTTTAAGGTTAGAAATATTTAGGGTTTACTTTTAATTTTAAAATATGTCCTCCTACTGGTTGTTAAGTATATGAAGACTGTTAACAATTGCACATGACAGCAGGATCAAGAAACATTGGCACCCAAAACCTTATATAAAAAAAAAAAAAAAAGGCTTTGAACAATTAAACTGTAAGGTGCAAAGTCTATGGCTTTTATTCCTAAGAGAGTTTCTTAGCCGTAACTCAGAGCTATTCATATTTAGATGTGATTCTAAAAGCCTGGTGTTTGGTTTGCAAACAAAATGTAGAGGGAGGAAGTATTTCAAGTATGCACATCTATGATGATGATGATGTGATAGCCAACAGCTACAGGCAGGGAGGAGACAAATGATAAGTTGAAGATACTGAACTCAAAAGGAGTCATTTGGGATCTTGATTGTGGTGGCCAACTTCTCTGCCCACTGTGTGTTCTCAGCCACCCTGATGTGTCAAGAAAAGGTTGTGGGACTTCCCTGGTGGCACAGTGGTTAAGGATCCGCCTGCCAGTGCAGGGGACACGGATTCAATCCCTGGTCCAGGAGGATCCCACAAGCCGCGGAGCAACTAAGCCCGTGCGCCGCAACTACTGAGCCTGCGCTCTAGAGCCCGCGAGCCACAACTACTGAGCCCACGTGCCAGAACTACTGAAGCCTGCGTGCCTAGAGCCCGTGCTCTACGAGAGAAGCCACCGCAACTAGAGAAAGCTTGCACACAGCAACGAAGACCCAATGCAACCAAAAATAAATAAATAAAAATAAATACATTTATTAAAAAAAAAAGGTTGAAAAATGTTTGGTGGACCTAGTTATTAATAAGGTAAGAAAATATCAGATGTAATGACTTTATTTGAAGTTATTAGAATAAATATACTGTGTGTAAATACTGAGTAGCTGAACCAAACCTTTATTTTAACCTAGAGGTCTAACTAAAAACCAGGTAGGGAGATGGAATTTCTGGAATCTTTATTTCTTTTCTGTTTTCCTTGTAAAATAATTTATGTGAAAAACATTTGAAAGCACGATCCAAATAAAATTGGCACTTTCATTAATTGGAATTTCTGTCTTTCTAGAACTCCTTCTCATGGATCTGAAGGGCTGACTCCCCGGAGTGGGACAACTCCCAAACCAGTTATTAACTCCACCCCGGGTAGAACGCCTCTTCGAGACAAGTTAAACATTAATCCCGAGGATGGAATGGCAGATTACAGTGATCCCTCTTATGTGAAGCAGATGGTACATGTCAATTCCCTTTTAGTATTCTTTTTTTTTTTTTTTAATTATTATTATTTAGTTTTGGCTGTGTTGGGTCTTCGTTTCTGTGCGAGGGCTTTCTCTAGTTGTGGCAAGTGGGGGCCACTCTTCATCGTGGTGCGTGGGCCTCTCACCATCGCGGCCTCTCCTGTTGCGGAGCACAGGCTCCAGACGCGCAGGCTTAGTAGTTGTGGCTCACGTGCCTAGTTGCTCCGTGGCATGTGGGATCTTCCCAGACCAGGGCTCGAACCCGTGTCCCCTGCATTGGCAGGCAGATTCTCAACCACTGCGCCACCAGGGAAGCCCTATGGTTGGTCTTAAGGTAGGGAAGAAATGGAGATAGAAATTAAACAAAATCTTGTTTCAAATCTGAAGTTAGGGGTCATTTTTCTAGAATTAAAATTAGGCTAATTACTTTTTAGAAACTCTTACACAATATTAGTTGCATATTTTAATGTGTATGAATTGAGAAGGACCAATTTTTTTCTACAGGAAAGAGAATCTCGTGAACACCTCCGTTTAGGGTTGTTGGGCCTTCCTGCCCCTAAGAATGACTTTGAAATTGTTCTACCAGAAAATGCCGAGAAGGAACTGGAAGACCGTGAAATAGATGATACTTACATTGAAGATGCTGCTGATGTGGATGCACGGAAGCAGGTGGGTGATGACTGTTACATGTCTCAAGATCTCTACTTAAAAGTTCTTTCAGTATTAAAAAAAATTACACTGAAGAAAATTACTTACATCATTAATAATATTCACTCACATAGTTCATAATATACTTAGAATATCTTGATAGGTATTCTTAAAATGTATAATTATATGGATAGCCATTTAAATATCCTGTCAAATTCATTATGCTTCTTTAAAATACATATAAGTAGTCTTATAGACATTGCTTTCACTCTAGCCAAGAAAAGATGTTATTATCAGTCTTAAAAACAAGTACATCTTGGATTGGTTGAGTAAATGGTTTTTCGTCAGTGTAAACTAATAAAAAATGTGGCTTTGGATATGTAGCGAGCGTCAGAATAAAATTAGTAACACCTTCTACTAATACATCTTCTAGTTAATTACTTTCTCATTTGCGCATAACAACCAGGTGATGTAAGTAGGGTAAGTGTCAGCTTCGTTTTAGAAATGAGGAAACAGGCTCAGGTGAATTAAGTTAACTTCCTCAGGTCTTGTGGCTGGAAACTGGTGAAACTTGAACTAAAACTGAGATCATGTGACCCACTTCAGGCATTCTTGCTGCAGTCCATTTCAGGATGGTTTTAGAAATTGAATAATTTCCCGGGGTTGGATTGAGAATGGCATCAATGGAAATCGTTTTAGAGGGAAACCACATGAATGTGCTTTTTGGTGGGGAATAGATGATAATACTTTATGTGTTTAGTTCTCTTAGCTATTTTGAGTTACATTTACTCTCAGAACTGGTTTGCAGTTCTAATGTGTTAACCCACATTATTCATAATTTAAGAATCAGGAAACAACACATTCATTGGCTGGCTTTTTAAATTAAAAATCAGTAGCTTTTGAGGTGGAAGGGAAAGGTTGTGTTGCACGAGGGATAATTGGAAGCATCCCCTCTACATTTAGGATTTGATTTAGACAAGAAAAGAATGATTATCTGATGGAGGGAGCCATGTAAATCTGGAGAATGCTCCTGGTAGACGTTGGAAGTTCTTAGTTTCTACTGTAACAGGAGAAAGAATAGGCTGATTAATTTTAGTGGCCTTATATTGCCTTTCTACACACTTAACACAGATTCCTACAGCTTTAGCTCTTGAACATACACATTCTTACAGACTAAAGTGTTTTCAGCTTTACTGAAATGTGTCAAATACTGTTTAGCTGCAAAAATGGTTTTTAAAATAATTTTTTAGGCCATACGAGATGCAGAGCGTGTAAAGGAAATGAAACGAATGCACAAAGCTGTCCAGAAAGATCTGCCAAGACCATCAGAAGTAAGTATTAGAATTTCTGGCTTAGGAAGTTTTAAGTTTCTTTTTATGTGATTGATGTTTTTTATATTATAAAGTCTATAAAACGACATTTCATCTACTTTCTGGAATATAGTAAAGCAGTTCCCAGATCCAGTCTTTGAAATGCTTCACTGGTACAAATACGAATTTTAAAAATAAATTGATTGATGATTGATTGATTGATTGGCTGCGTTGGGTCTTCGCTGCTGCATGCGGGCTTTTTCTAGCTGCAGCTAGCGGGGGTTACTCTTCGTTGTGCTGCGCCAGCTTCTCATTGTGGTGGCTTCTCTTGTTGCGGAGCACGGGCTCTAGGTGCACGGGCTTCAGTAGTTGTGGCTTGCAGGCTCTAGAGCACAGGCTCAGGAGTTGTGGTGCGTGGGCTTAGTTGCTCTGTGGCCTGTGGGATCTTCCTGGACCAGGGCTCAAACCCGTGTCCCCTGCATTGGCAGGCGGATTCTTAACCACCGACCCACCAGGGAAGTCCCCAAATAAGAATTTTGAAGAAAAAAAGAAAATAATTTCTTTTGAAAATGTAAAACTGCTTTAGGCATACATCGGAGATATTGCAGGTTTGGTTCCAGGCCACTGTAGTAAAGAGAATGTCACGCAATAAAGTGAGTCACACGAATTGTTTGGTTTCCTTGTGCATGTAAAAGTTATGTTTACCTAAACTGTAGTCTTTTAAGTGTGTAGTAGTAGTATGTCTAAAAAAAAAAGTACGTAACTTAATTAAAAACTACTTGATAGCTAAAAAACGCTAATTATCATCTAAGTTTCTGAGCCTGAGTTGTAATCTTTTTCCAGTAGTAACATTAAAGATCACAGCTCACCATAACAAATAGAATAGTAATGAAAAAGTTTGAAATATTGCAAGAATTACCAAAATGTGACACAGACACAAAATGAGCAAATGCTGTTGGAAGAATGGTGCCAGTAGACTTGCTCAACGCAGGGTTGCCACAGACTTTGAGTTTGTAAAAAAACACACTACCTACAAATCACAGTAAAGTGAAGCCCAGTAAAATAAGGTGTGCCTGTATTTAATTCATGCTAGTAGAACTAATAACGTTAGTATGTTGCAGTGACATGTTTAATAATTGTACTTGTTTTAAAATTTTAGGTAAATGAAACTATTCTAAGACCCTTAAATGTAGAACCACCTCTGACAGATTTACAGAAAAGTGAAGAACTAATCAAAAAAGAAATGATCACAATGCTTCATTATGACCTTCTACATCACCCTTATGAACCATCTGGAAATAAAAAAGGAAAAACTGTAGGATTTGGTACCAATAATGCAGAGCACATTTCCTATCTGGAACATAACACTTATGAAAAGTTTTCCAAAGAAGAGCTGAAAAAGGTATCATTGAATATTTCTGTCTCAAGATTTAAGTATTTGTTAGATACCATGTATCATGGACAAACATTAACATATTTTCCCTTATTGATGTTCATAAGCAACTGAAATATATGGTTAAGAGATAAATATTCATATTAAGTGTTATGCAAAGGACATACCACCCCCCCCCCACCCCTTCCCACGTTCAGTGGCAGGCCTTTATCAGATAAACACTGGCTGTGATGGCAGAGTGTTGTTGTCTCATGGGTGTATGCCTGATTGATAGTTGCTACAGTTGCTATTTTCTGTGTTTAACTCTGCTGTCTCTGAATAGGGTGGAATGCCTTTAATACTTAAACCTCACTTATTTAGAATACTATGAAAAAACAAGAATATATTAAAAGTATTTACAGATTAAATCTTTCACCTATTCACAGAAAGGAAATATTCACTGAATTCATTCCCCTGACATGATTTCCCCCTACCCTTTTGGATAAGGAAATAAAGAAATGTTTTGTCTAAAGTCTGTCCTGCCTCTTCCTCCATATGCATTTTATTCTTTCTGCTTTGACAGAGCAAACAGCTGTGATTTTGACTAGAAATCTGTACAGTGGCATAAGATAATAGAGTTAGTTTCATGGTTGGAAGCAGAGTGGTCATTAGCTTAAAAGTCTTTTTTCTTTAGTCTTTCGCCCTGAGGGGCAGTGATAGACCCATCCATTATAATGGGCTAACTTGGGAGAAAACCAGTAAGGTTCCTTTGTCTGGCTTCTCTCCTGCACTTTCCCTCTCTCCTCTCTTTTTCTTACTTTCTCTTTTTCTTATTGCATACGTGATACATGTGTATTATAGGACTTTTAAAAAGAAAATAGAGAAAGGAAGGAGGGTTTAGATTTGTGTTTGTTTGCCCCTGATTCATGAGTAATTTTGACTTGCTGCCTTTTAGTAAGTGCCATGGAAGCTGTCCTCTGTTGAGTGCCTGCGCTTTGGCAGGCACATTCAGTCACCGAACCGGGTGAGAATTAGACAATGAACTTGATGCTTGAACAGTTTCCTCTTTTTAGAGTGAAAATATGAGGGGAAGATGGAATTTAGGAAATAAATTTTCCTAAATTTGTTGTATATATGGAAACCTGAAATAAAGATCACGTTGTTGCTAATAGAGATTCTATAAGGGACAAATTGTAATAAATTTTTTGATAATAATATAAGTAGTGCTTTGGAATTATTTGAAACGATTACACAGTAGTTTAAATATCCTCCCATATTTTATTTATCTATCTATAGTCCCCTTTGTTCCGAAGAATTTGAAGCAGCTATTTACTTAGCAGATTCTTTAGGGACGGTTTAAATAGAACTTAGCTGTACTCTCTCCTAATTATTATAAGAGCTGAATTTGTAAATTTTTACTGTGTACAGTTTCAGAGTGAAATACCATTTCTCTGATGATACAGTGCCTGATTTTCATTAAGTGTGTTAAAATTGGTTTGTTTCCATTATTTCCCCTAAGAGGTATTGTTTAAAAGTATCTATTCCTTATCTTCTAGAGACTTGATTTTCCATTTTTTTGTTTAAATTTTTTCATATGCTGGTTATTTATCTTGACTTTATGTATTTTGGCCTGTGTTTATTTTCTGATGTTCCTGGAGTGATTGAAAGCTTTCTATAAAGCACAAAAAGTAATTGTCAGTTTTTCATGAGCCATGAAGCAAAGGGCTGGAAAAAGTTCATGTGGTATGTTCATGGAGTCTGTGTGTCTGGTGTTGGGCTGGCTCTTTGTGTATACTGTATCACTTAATTCTCATAACAAACATGTTAGGTATTATCTCCACTCTACAGATGAGAAATGGGCTCACAGAAGTTCAGCAAGTTCAGATAGCTACTTAAATGCTAAATCTGTGATTGGAGCCCACGCTTGTCCAGCTCCATCCTCATTCTGTCATCTTAAACCGTATCTTTTCTAGTGAACAGAAGCTGGTCTATGACCCATCATTATTTGATTTGTGCCTCCAGTCTTATTCTCTGGCAATGGCAGGGACATTCTTTCAGATGAGAAAAAAGGCAGGTGTCAAAAAAACGCCTACTTCCCCTTCACCATACTGGGAAGTCCAGAGTGTAGCGGGGGATGGTAGAGTGGGAGGAGCACCCGCACGTGTTGGTGCCCAAGCATTGGCTTGGGTGTGACCTTGCCTTGTCCGCTTACTAGTGTTGTATTTTTGAACAAGTGGTTTAACCTCGCTAAGCCTTAGTTTCATCAACTTTAAAGTGAGGTTAACGTTGACTGCTTTGTAAGGGTGGTGTGCTGTTTGGAGATAAAGTAGGTAAAACTTCTCAGTTCAGTTCCTGGCACATAGTAGGTATCTGAGAAATGGTAGCTGCTATTACAATGAGTGAAGGCAAAGGACGTTTACATTATCAGGGATGATAATGGATGCTTGGCTTTTCAGATCAACCTGCATTGACTTCTAGGCTTCTTAATTCATTTTGCTTAGGTATTATAACCCCCTTCCAAAAAAAACAGTTAACCAGAGCTCATTGTCTTTGCCCAGAGGAGTAAAAACTAGTCTTTTAAAGCTTTTTGTTGATGGCAAGTATCTCTAGTACTCAAGCTTATTGTTACTATTATTGTGAACAGGCCCAGGATGTTCTGGTACAGGAGATGGAAGTGGTAAAACAAGGTATGAGCCACGGAGAACTCTCAAGTGAAGCTTATAACCAGGTGTGGGAAGAATGCTACAGTCAAGTTTTATATCTTCCTGGGCAGAGTCGCTACACACGGGCCAACCTAGCTAGCAAAAAGGACAGAATTGAGTCACTGGAAAAGAGGCTTGAGGTTGGTATCCTTTTAAAATTCTAATTTAAATGTACTTTGATTGAAATAATGAACCAGATAATACCACTGGAGACAACTTCAGAAAAATAGATCTAAGGTAATTGTTTTCGAATTTCTTGAGGAAAAACTACACTGAAGTGTTTTATCTTCCTTGGCCTTCTTCATTGGTTTTTCAGAACTGCTGGCCTTCGTGATGAAGAGTGCCCTCCAAGTTGACCACAGGTCAATCAGAACCTTTTAGATGTGGGGGCAAAGAGCCAAGAAGTGAACACTGGTCACTCAGAAGAGTGTAGAGCAGTGCTAGAAGAGCAATGCAGTTTTCTCTAGGGGGGATCTCAGTGTACCAGGGAGCTTTCTTTCTGTAGCCAGAAGGGCACACTTACAGAACTTTGGTACCTTTCTGCTCATCCTCGGATTCCTGTCAGTTTGTTACAGAGAGAGCACTGAGCTGGATTATCCAGACAATGGCTTCCGTGATTTTTCATGTCTATGAAAATGTTGAAACGTACTAGATGGGAGTTTCATGGCATGTGGTCTCTTAATATAGTCTGCATGTTTTGAATTCCAGAATCTGTGTATGCATTTTGCCAATGGTATGTAAATTGTGGTTCACAGACCGCTAGGCTGCCTTGTGAATTCTTAATGGTGGTCTTCAGGGATGTTTCTGAGGCCAGCATATCTTGGGATGGGAAGGAGAAAGGGGTGCTTCAGGCAATCAAAGTGGCCTCAAATTCCGCTTATGTGATTACCAATTTCTCTGCAGAAAGTAGATTTGGAAATATTTTTATTTGGGGTTAAAATAAAAAAATAGTAAAATCACTTAGGGGTGTTTGGGGCTGCGTGGGGCTAGGGAAATGAACTGGAAAAAGCGATATCCTATTAAAATTAACATTTTTGATTTTACCTTTAAGGTCACATGTATAGACCCTAATGGTAATGCCTGTGCACATCTTTTATCATTTAGTGGGAAATCAGACTTTCTGAAGTAATTCTCATCTGGGCTGAAATTTTAGCAATCCAGTGCTGCTGGTTACTCTAGCTGTGTTACTAACTTCCAGCAGGGTGTGCTGTTGCTCTGTGTTTTAATTCACAAAGTCAGGGAAAGTAAAAAGAACATCAGTGGTTAAATTTAAGTTATATTTTCTGTTATGGAGGCTTCATTTCTTAAAAGTGGTAGTTAGCAGTGTAATTCTGATCTAAGGTCAGTATCATAATTGATTGGAAAGCTATTTGGAAAGCTTCCTGTAACACTTATACATAAATACTTAGGTCTCTCACTTAGTTTGAAAATCTCATTTGAGGTGGGTAAACTCTTTCTTCCTCAAGTGGTAAGGACATTTTGTGCTGCTTAAAATATAAAAAAAAGTTTTTCCCTAAATCTCATTTACTTTGTTGAGGCACTAACTTTCATGACAGCAAATAAATGTGTCACAAAGTGAGTGGTGCCATAAAGTACAGTAATTTTTATTTCTGTGTTGAATTGGTCTTGTGAGTTTTGAAGGGAAAAATACAGAGAGAACCACTGCTGTTCTTTTGGAGATTTATTTGGGTTGTTTATAAGCAACCATTAAAAACATGTGGTTCTCTTTGTTCAGTTCAGTACCAGGAACTGAAATCTTCCGTTGAACTATTTTTGCTGAAGGATTGGTGATTTTGGAAGAATATTCATAAAACGGTCTGAAGGAATTTTTCTTTTCTTGACTCCTGGATAACTTGCTTTAATGTTTACCCAACTAGTTACTTTTAAAGAACACGTAATCAAATCCTTTAATTTAGTAAACTATGCTTATTTCAAACGAAAGTTATTAAATCTTTAAAAAGAAGAAAAGAGACTCAAAAACCCAAATAAACAAGTCCCCCATTTTATTTGTATTCATTCCCTAATTCAGAACTAGGTTTGTCTTAGCTTATTTTAGTTTTTGAAGACACAATTCTCCTGGTTTGAAATACATAAATATTTTATTTCAATTGTAATTCTTTCATCATTTCAGTTGATTGCTAAATTATAAACATTATTCAAAGTTTGTTGTGGGGAAGGAACTCCAGTTGTATTATATAAACTAAAGGCTGTACTTAAATTATCCTTCCACTCTTAGGTTCAGGGAGGTATGCCTTGCTGTGCAAGCACAGTACACCATGGCTGCCAGTGTGTTTGAGTTTTGCTGCCATGAACTCTGGAACAGTGAATCTAAATTATGGCCCTATCACAGCGTATCAAGCAAGATGAAATCCAGCTTTGTCGTGGTTGGTGTCTCCTAAATGGATTAAAAAAATATGCCCCGAGGTTTATATTGGAGCTAGTCTTTGAGCCATTACTCCTGATTAATATTTGAAACTTAGAACTTAACCGAAAATCCTTAAGATACTCATTTAAAACTAGTAGAACCATCTCAGATTTTATGTAGAATGTTGTGGGTGGTACAAGGAATCTGTTAAATAAATAGAATCAGTGTAGTTGCAGGTCAGAAGTAAGTGGGAAAGACTTCTGAATTGTAACCAAGTCCATGTATTTTATTCTGCTTGGGAGGTAGAATTAATTTCAGGACCTTACCAGACATTTGTGTGTAAAATAAGGCAGCAGCTGCAAACAGAAATGACACCTAATATCAGAAAAGGAAAAGTTATAAAAACATAGCATGTTGAGGCCATTTAAATATGGCAGCAAAAAGCCCTGTTATTTGAATAGCTTTTAGGGTATTATGGGTATATGGTAGGCGGGTAGAGTGATTGCTCTTTATAGTGATACCGCAGTTAATAAGAAAAGCTTAACTTCTGTTCAGTGTTATGTTTTTAAAAAAACAGAAAAAGAGGGATGGCTATAACTAGAAAAATTTTCATCAAGTGGTTAAAAGTAAAAAGCTTTAGTACTTTATTTAATCACACATTTAGTGAATGTTAACTGAGCATCTACTCTGTGCCAGCCCCTGTACTAGGCCCTGGGGATATAGCAGGGAACGAGGCAGATGAGCTCTTTGCTCTTGTGGACTTCACGTTAAGGGTTTTCCAGATAAATGGAGAAGAACCTCATTTTCCGATGCCAGATAAATGAGTCATTACTGTATTTGGGAAGTGCAAATAGAATTTGAAGTGTTCTAATTTGTTTCCACTTTAAGTGGAAATAGGAAATCGTCTGAAGACATAATTATTTTGAGTGAAATAATTTCCAGTAGGTGCAAAAGTGAAATGAGAAGTCTGAATTTAGGCCTGCCATTAAATTTAATAGTATTTGAAATAGTATCTAAACTGCTGTGTTGAGGAAGTTTGGCTGAAAAGCAGATTTTGTCATGTTAGCTGTAAAAATGGAAAGGCTTTCCTTAGAGGTGGAAACTAGGTCCAGGGGTAATACTTCTCCCTGTATTTTACTGGCACAGTCAATTTAGTCAAGAAATACTATGTAACATTGACTTCTTGGAAATAAAGTAACTTAAAGAACACAGATAACACATTTAAAATCCTTCTCAGTGTATTTGTAGAACTCTTTTTGGGGACCCCTGACTTTACGGAATGGTTATATTTCAGCAAAATTGGCTGCACAATGGATCTCATTTTCTCAGTGACTTTCATTATAAAGTTAGATATTTTTACACAGGAAAAAAATTCCCTTAATACTTTAAAGAGTGAAAACTTAGGGTAGGGATTAAGTTGGTGGGCAGTTCGGGGTGGAGGGATTATATGTTGTATCTCAGCAGGTTTGCGCTTATGTTCCCTTGTGGGTGTGTGTGGGGTGGCATGTGGTGGCAGGAGACAAGTCCCCAGTACTCTGGAATGCTCTCATTCTTAAGTTCTGCTCTCTGCCATGGCCCTTAAAGGCATTAACAGATTTCTTGGTTGTTTCTACTAAGAACTCTGGGAGCTGGACCAGAGATCTCCTATGATAAAACTGTGTTGCTTTTGTTATGCCTCAATGTTGAGTTGAATTTGTTTCGTGCAGTTTATGAGTTTCATTTCCTAACTTACGCAAATGTAAAATGCTCTCGGCATTGCTTTATTGGTACATTACTGTTCTTGGAGATGTGTTTAGTAAGGTTTTGCCTTATTGCTTAGCTTGCTTTGCAGGGATGCAATCTGATGGTTGCTAACTGATAGATGCTGACAATAATCACTAAATTGGACCTGCATCTCATCAATATAGAGATGGTTCACTGCTAAAACTTAATGCTAGTGAACAGTATAGAGATTAAAGGAGAGTCACTCGTGGTCTCTTGTTTGCAAACATTTTGGTGGCTGAACCACATCTTTACTGCTATAGGATCATATTGTGGAATGATGGACTAGGAAGTGGAGCTGCCATTAACTATATTTATTTTAGGTATCCTGAAACCTGTTTTTCTAGTGGTATAAGGTTATATTCTGGGTCCCCAAGCAAGAATTTCAGTAAGGGATGCTCTTAATGTTTCTGAACCTCAGTGTAAC